>NC_052049.1:148121083-148473908 GCF_903992535.2 Arvicola amphibius | reverse complement strand
AAAAGACTTTTGAGACTGCTATTAGAGGAAGTATTTTATCTGGTAAAACCAACATTGAAGCTAACAATTAAAGAGTAATGCCCACTTACTAAATATTATGCATATTTTTTCATGAAGAATTTTCAAGTAGCCTTAGGTAACATATAGCAAAGGAGTTGATGGGAGAATCACATTTTTTCCATAGTTGTCCTTTAGCAAAGAATCTGACTTAGGGGTAGAGAAAAAAGATTTGGTCAAAAAGTAGACATTTCTCATTGGAGACGGTAGTGATGGAGATACACTGTATCAAAGTCTGTGGGCATATATACATGAGGCTACCATAATGAAACTTGGTGGTATGTATGGAGACCTGAATGAAACAACAACAAGAGATTTTCCATGGCAACAGAGTAAAATGTCTAATTACAAACCCACCCAGCTTATAACCTCTCAAAGCAGCTTGTGAAGGCATGGCAGCAAATACCTGTGGTCTCAGTTACCTTGGAGGCTGAGTCAGGAGAACCTCTCAAACCTTTAAACAATTTTAAATTATTACTTTAAAATTTAAATGTAGGTCAGCATCCTCCAAAGTGATTCCTAGCTTCAAAGCAATTCCAAACTGATTTTGTTTTGTTTTAGAAACATAAAAGTTCTAAAAATTTATACAGAAATGCAGGGTCAACAATAGTCAATATGTCCTTAGAAAATAACTGGACAGGACGCTAAGATGCACTGTAAAGTGTTAATAATAAGACAGTGTGCTGATGATGTACGGACAGACCAACAACCAGGATCTGCACACAGAGACTTTCTGACTGCTGGACAACAAAAGCAGGCAATCCACAATAATGAAGAAAGATAAACTTGCCATCAATGCTGCCAAGAAAATGGGATATGAGTTTGGTAGACAGACAACAAATGTGAGCCCCACGTCATAGAGCCGCATCCAGCAGCTACACAGATGAGTTATAAGCCTACACGGGAGGGAAAAAGACAGTGAAAGCCTCCGTAAATCCATATGGAACATTACATTTATGACTTCAAACTGGAGAGATTAAAATAGGATCTAAAACAACATTATCCACAAAGAGAAAAATAATTCACAAATCTCAGAAGCTCCTGGATGTAAGTTTCTAGGAGCGAGTGGAGCTTTTTATATACTTGGTCATCATGTGTTGTGTTCTTCTGAAAAATGTCTGTCTGGGCCATTTTATCTATTTATTAGCCATTTTATTTGACCTTCCACGGTTGAATATTAGTCCCCTGTGAACAACAGGCAGCCAGTATTTTCTCCATTCTCTCGGCTGTCTCTTTACTATGGTGGTTGATTCCTGCGCTGAGCAGAAGCTGTTTGGTTGATGTTATTTCATTCCTGCCTGTGATGTGGGAGGGGTTTGTCCAGAAGCTTTGCTTATATCAATGTCTGAAGAGTCTGTTGCCTTGTAATCGTTCATTCACCTCACTTTGCATGACTACAGTAAAAATTAAATAATAAAATAAAGTAACAAATGCTGAGTGATGATTAGGAAAAAAACCCACTCCAAGCAAAACTTCTATATGCTCACAGTATTCCAGAGCTGGGTATGGGCACAGACACGGAGGAGACCCTAGCCCCGCCCACATTTGTTGCTACTGCAGTCACAGTAGCCATCCTAGGTGCCCGTCAGCAGATTAACTCATGAAAAATATGCATTGAGCTTTAGTCATCCATAAAGAAAAATGAAATCATGTCATCTGCAGGAAAGTATGTGTAACTGGAGATTACTGCAGTGAATGAAATAAGGCAGTTTCACAAATACAAGCATGGCATATCCTCAGGGAGAGGGGAAAGGTGTGTGACAGGAGAAAGACAGGTGGGAAGGATAAGCGGCGAGAGACTGAAGAACGTTATGCACCTGCACGTTAACACAATGGGGCAGTGTACAGCGTGGAATGAAAAGGAAATCCTGTCACTATGGCTGTGTGGGCGTGTGTAGGGAGATGAGTCGACTACAGAGACACTGATCACGTATGTCCTCGCTCATCTTTCGACAAAAACGATCACATAGGAGTACAGAACAAATTTGTAACCCTAGAGGTTTAGGAAGGGCAAGAAGGAGTGAGAGATTGAACAGGGATCCAAAACTAGCTAAACAGGGGGCATCAGTTCAAACAATTCCACAGCACAATAAGATAACAAGAGACTACAACGACTAAACATTCCAAAATAACTGGAGAATCCGAAGTCTCCCAATACATAGAAATAATTATATCTAAGAAGAGGAAATGCTAAACTATGCCTGTGCACATGCAGTAAACCATATCATACCATCCAATCAAGAACTAAAAGTGCATGTCAATTTACAAGAGAAAAGGAGGGAAGGAGGAGAGGACAGAAAAAGAGGAAATTCAAAGCAGAGTATGGACTCATGCCTCTGATCCCAGTATACAACAAGCTAAAACAGGAGGACCATGTGGTTGAAACCACCAGTCTGAACTATACAGGAAAATCCTGTCTCAGAAACCTAAAAAAAAAAAAAAACCACACACACACACACACACACACACACACACAGGTCAAGGGGTGGTGGGGGAAGAAGGGATGGAAAGCAGGGGGAATATATTAAACTGACAAATTTGGTGCTGTGTTCTTATTTATATACTGCTTTCCCCACTGGAATGCACCTCAGCAGAAATGCCAGCTTCACTTACAGTCTGCTTGCTGACATAACTTCTGTGATATGAGAAAGCTTGTTGCTTTGTGCTTGGAACCATCAACCTGGAGAAACTCTCATAAGAACCACTGCAACTGCATAGCATGCTGGACGCATTCCCGTGTCTATGTGAACTACAACACAATCCCTGCCCCTGCGTCCAGAGACTCACATGGAGTTGGCACCCAATAAAACACCCAGGGAATGAATGGCTCAAATGCGTCATGAAAAGCAGAGTATGCAGAATTAGCCTATAAAGCTGAAAGAAATAGGTGTGCCTTTTAAATACGACTGAATTACCAAGTGGCCCTTTGCCCCCACTGCACAGGGCCTTACTCTGCTAACTGCAGGGATTACAGTGAATGAGGCAAGTGACTTCCTTCCGGCATGCAGCAGAACTGGAAGCAGCCGCAGTCCTCTTCGCCAGCGGGCGGGCGTGGGCTCTGCTCCACTGTGCTACTCTCCTTTTCCTTTCCTCAGACACAAATTTCCCTTCCACTCTCCTCTGCTCCACTCAGCTGCCATGAAAAATGGTCTGTTCAGTTTTTGCAACCTGGTTCCATTCCACAGAACAGACAGCTGCTTGTGTCCTGCTTTGTGTGCAATTCTGATTATTTCAAACTTCCCTTCCCACACTCGGCCATTTCATAGTCTCTCTAAGGCCATCCCATGAGTACTTTGAAAACAAACTCTGAAGACTAAGTCTATCCAAGAGCTTACGCCCATATCACAGCACTCAAGAGAAAGAGGCAGGTGAACCCCTTGTTGAGTTCAAAGCTAGCCTGGTCCACATAGTGAGTTCCAGACAACCAGTGAGACCCCATCTCAAAGATAGATAGATAGATAGATAGATGGTTGGATGGATGGATGGATGGATGGATGGATGGATGGATGGATGCATGCATACATACATACATACATACATACATAGGGAATGGTATATGTGCTGTAGAGATGGCACAGTGATTAAGTCATGTGCTGCTATCCCGGAAGACCAGAGTTCCATTCCCAGTACCTGTACGGTGACTCACACAGCCTGTAATTCCCACTCCAGAGACTGTGATGCCTCTTTTACACTTTTTGGGCAGCGCATACACATGGTGCACAGACATAAATGTAGGCAAAACACCCTACACATAAGTTTTAAAATAGTAAAAAGTATATCCAACCTTCTAATCATTCCTAACCTTAAGGCAGAAATCAGACTTATCTCTAAAACTTAGCCTATATTTTGCCTTAGAACCCTACTTGTTCAAGAGTCATAATAAAATAATAAAAATAATATCTGTGTTTCTATTTAAATGATACAATTCTAACTCTTCTAATAAGAGAAAACACTGGATGGCCACAAGAGATAAGCAGGATATTGGCAAAGGGTTCTTGATGGAGGAGTGTCTATGTGTTACTTTCATTATTAATAAAGATACTGCCTTGGCCCTTTAAGAGAACAGAAAATTAGGTAGGTGGAGTAGACAGAACAGAATGCTGGGTAGCAGGAGTGGGGAGCCGCTTCAGGCAGTCACCATAGTGAGTCTCCATGCTTCTCCTCTCCGAGATGGACGCAGGTTAAGATCTCTCCTGGTAAGCCACACCTCGTGGTGCGACACAGATTACTAAATATGGGTTAAAGGAAGATGTGAGAATTAGCCAATAAGAGGCTGAAACTATGAGCCAGGCAGTGTTTTAAAAGAATACAGTTTCCGTGTAATTATTTTGGGTAAAGCTAGCCGGGTGGCGGGACACAGCCCTCCATTCCTTCTACAGGTTCTTGACTTCGTTGTCAAAACAATCAATTGATTGACTCCTAAAAATGCTTCAATTCCCATCTTAGAGGTAAAAATCACCCAACGCCTCTATAAAATAATTCATTACCACAATAAATAACTGCCCTAAAAGCTGTCACCTGCATACAGAGAAGAATGCTGGAGTTTCCATCTAATGAGCTGGTCCTAATTTTACGGGTTGGGTTATTGGAGCAGCCCAACCATGTGATTCCTGTAACACTTCCCACCCAAAACCAAAACAAGACCTTATGCCTGCCAGGATGTGGAAAATAAAAACCTTAGAAGAAAGCTAGGAAAGCTGAAGAAGGTGGCCTAAAAGCTATCTGGAGATATCAAAGACTATTGTCTGTTCCCTGGTGGAAAGCTAAATTTGCAGTGGGTGGATTTCAGGGAGGTCCATGAAGGCAGAATTCCTGGCCAAACAGAGAATTTGGTTTCAGTTTAAGAAAAATTCTAAGCACAAAAAATAACCAATATGATCATGGAAAGAAGCACAGGCGGAAACAGCCTGAAAGGGGAGAGCAGAGGAGGAAGGTGATGTGAATATCGAGACGGAACACTAGGGCCCAGGATGAAAGTGTACCAGCCAGACCAGCAACAGGTTAGGAAGCCACAAGGTTCTCAGGCAATGCACCAAGGGCAGCAAGCAATTAGTGAGAAAAACATTCATCTTTTCTACTTTCACTAGTAGCTAATTATAGAAAAAATAAAAGCTTTGTGGGAGCAACAATAAGACACTGTAACCTTGTACGCAGAGGTAAGAGACAAGAGAGAAACAAGATAAACCCAGACCAACATCAAGACACTTTAAACTAGCCACACAAATGCACAACACATAAGCCCGAAGCAGATACACTCCCACGTGTCTCTGAGTTCTACTTAATACAACGTTCGCCAGCGTTCCCCAAAGCTTCGGAACTTGTACTTCTATAAAAACTAATGACTCAGAACCATAAAACGATGTCTTTGTTCTGTATTTCATTAAACAAACTGTTTTATCAAGTTTCGGAATGTTCCTCCAAGGCCTCAGCCTTCAAGTTTTCTGATTCTGCAAACTGAAGAGCAATGAATTCTTTTCCTCTGAATTACTCGGTTAATTTTATTAGATAAGTCTAATTAAAACTGAGATGATTTGGGGGAGGGACTCAAGTGTTTCTTCATAAACATCACAAAACAACTTTATCTTGAACCTTTCAAATATAAAATCTGCTATAAAAAGAACCAACAAGAGCCGGGCGGTGGTGGCGCACGTCTTTAATCCCAGCACTCGGGAGGCAGAGGCAGGCGGATCTCTGAGTTCGAGGCCAGCCTGGTCTACAAGAGCTAGTTCCAGGACAGGCTCTAGAAACTACAGGGAAGCCCTGTCTCGAAAAACCAAAAAAAAAAAAAAAAAAGAACCAACAAGGTCTATGTAAGGACTATGCCCCTAACTAGGCTTTATCTATCTTTTTTACTAAATTCTGATATTTGCCTTATGAAAGATATTATATATATGCATATGTTTATATATATATATATATATATATATATATAAATTCACTGTAACAATTCAATACTTTTTTTCTCCCACTGTAGTAATAAGAACCAAATGACTGTGAACACACTTAATTTTTCTTGCTCTTAGGAACAAAGACTGGTGAGGCCTGGACACCAGCACCTCCATTACCACACAGTTAAAAGGAAAAGGCAGAAGCTATCTAAGGGGTTTAACACCTGCACTGCATCTGGACTCCAGGGACCCTGCAACACCTACAACCAGGTAGACAGCTGTCTGCTCTAACTGCCCTAGCCTGGTCCAGAATTTATATTTGAAGAAGACATTCTATTTTTAAATTAACTGACAGTATGATCACAACTGAATTTCTGACAAGATCATTCGCTGGGTCAACATTTACTGAGCATCTTTTAGAGCATGGCAAAGTATTAGGCCCCAAAGGCACAAGAACAAAAGCTTCCTAAGCCAAAGAACAAGCTCACTACAGTGTGGATGGCACCATTTAAAATGCTGATGCAGAAACAGGAAGGTGGCTCAGCAGTTAAGGCTACTTGCTGCTTTTCAGAAGATCCAGGTTTAATTCTCAGCACCCTCATGGTGACTCGCAACCATGTATCTCCAGTCTCAGTGGATGGATCAGACGCCCTCTTCTGACCTCCACAGGCACTGCACATGCACATGGTGCACATACGCAAAACACTCTTACACATAAACATAAAATAATAAAATAAAATCTGAAATGCTGACACAAAGTACTCACACTGGGGGCAGGGAGCACAGGACCAGGACAGATGGCAAAGGAATTGATCTTGATTGAGTTCTGACTAGTCCAGTGAATTCTTAAAGCCATCCAGTGAATTCTTAAAGCCATGACAGGCTACACATTCCGTGAATATAAAAAACACTGTATTTTTGCATGTCGGGATTCAAACTACCTTGTAAATAAACGTTCCTAATTCTCTCAGCCACCTGCATTAAAAAGCTACTGTCCATTCCTTTAAAAGAACATTATGACCACTGACTTGGCCCTTATTTTCTCCAATACATCACTAATGGCTAGGCACCAAAATTAGTAACGATGACATAATGTTAAACAAATAGCTGAAAAAAACCTCAAGATTTGAATGGCCTCATTGGGAGAGGTAAGAATTCTGTTGATAGTCTGCAAACAGCCTGACTCACGTCTGGCAGCCTGCTCCCCGCCTGTCAACAGAGAAGCGCCCGGCTCTCAAGGCTGGAGACCGATCTCTCAGCAAACAAGCACGTGGGTGCTGCTATTCCATACACTGCCCTCAGACAGGCCCAGCTACCCCTGCAACCTGAGAGAGTGTATTTCCAATCTGGATACCCGCCAATGTGCCTCACACAAAGCACCCAGGGACAAGGGCCAGCCCAGCACCCCAGGCTGGAGCCAATGCAGCAGCACCTTGTGTTCCCGAGACCCAGTGGTGACCCGCGATCTTTCTCCCACACCTGTTACTAGACACAAAAGAACTGGAGCCCAGTTACTAAGCAGACTCTAACCTTACCAGTGGCAGCACAGCCACCACAGCCTCGAGTTCTGAAAGCGGATCATGTTCGGCAGAAGGTCTGCAGGGATATGACTACGTCATGCAAGAGCGGGGCCTTCTTCACAGTGTGGAAACAATAATATCAGAGCATGGTCCTGGACAGAAGACAAACAGCTCTGTCTGAATGACCCCAAATTCTGAGCACCACTTCACAAAATGGGGGAGGGGCTAAAAGATTATGGGACTTGATTTCCATGGTTTTCCTAAGGAAAGTTTCTAAGAAATATAACATAAAACTGTAAATATTACTTAGGAACCCAGTTGAACTGACGTAATCCCAGCACTCAGAAGGCAGAGACAGGCTGCTCTCTTTGAGGACGGCCTGGCCTACAAAGCAAGTTCCTGACTAGCCAGGGTTGCATCTTTTTTCCTCAATAAAATAAAATAAAAAGTCACATGAAACTACATCCATTCTCTGATGGGCGGGGGCGGGGGCGGGGAGAAGTTCAGTGGTAACTAAGAGGGTCAGTAATTTCTTCTAAGCTGGAAACTTCTGTCCTGCTGGCTAACCTCCATGGGGACGGAAGCCTTTATGCAGGCAGTTAGGGGAGAGAAGTTAGCAGTGGTCTTTCCCAGCTTGAGCCTTGCACGTTACAATACCAACTTGCCAATGTCTGCTAGTGACACATCACCAGGTAACCACTGGTTTGTCATTAGACATGAGAGCCACTCTACAGGAGAGTTCATGCTTAGCGCTACAGACCTGATCTAAGGCCTCTGGCCAGCAAGGTTCTAGGCATTAGAGGCGAACCTATCACCATAGCTCTGATAAGTAGATGTATTGTCAAACTGCCTCGTAAATATTGATATTCATAGACTAGTGCTGTCCTCGGCCTCGATCAAAACTTCTCTTTGCAGCAAACAGTAGTTAATGCAGAGCCTCATGGTTGCCCAAGGTGCTGAGAACAAGTGACTGCTGGGTGCTCAGCATTAAAAGGACACCTATATCACACCCTTCCAAGGCTCAGGGAAGAGGGGGCAGAAAGAATGTAAAAGCCCAAAGACAGAGAGGCCTGTGAAACGCTGCTTTATCTGCATGGCGTGGCCAAGGCATCCATGAATTCATAACAGCTGCAGTAGCCTACATATGACTTACACAAGGCAAAGCCAGCAATATTCAGTCATAGCGGAGGAGAGGCTCATGAGGTCCCACTCAGCCCATGGGAGCAACGGGCAGTCCAGAGCTGCGAGAATAAAGGAAGGTATTCGTTGCCGTGAGTGATCAGTCACTGGTGAATTACTCTTGTATGGGTAAATAGCTTCACACCTATGTCTAAACAAGTAACTTTTATCTAAACCCAGTAGTTCACAAAGCAAAAACAATGAAAAAGGGGGAAAAAAGAAAAAGTTCAACAAGCTGGGGACTTGGTGGGAGAAGAGCGGGGGACAAAAAATGGGTAGAGGATAGAGAGGTTCAAAGGTCAAGTGTGACCAGAATGTATTCTCTAAAAAAATATCAATAGAGAAAGGAATGGAGGCCAAAGAGATGGTTCAGCAGGAAAAGGCTCTTGCTGCCAGGCAGGAATATGGCAGGAACTCAACTCAGGAACCCAACTCAGGAACCTGGAGGCAGGAATGAAGCTGGAGCTACAATATGACTCTGCTTACTGGTGGTCCCCTCACAGCTTGCTCAGGCTGTTTTCTTATTGCACACAGACCACCAACACAGAAGTAGGATCCCCCACATCAATCAAGAATATGGACCACAGGCCAATCTAGTAGCGTTTTCTCCGCTGAGGTTCCCTCTTCCGAAATGACTCTAGGCAGAACAGGATGCATGTATGTATGCTTGTGTGTGGACACACATGCCATGGACAGCATACAGATGTCCAAGAACGACTCCTAGGACCTTCTAAGATGTGTGTCCCAGGATAAAATTCAGTTATCCGTCTTGGCAGCAAGCACTGGAACCTGCTGAGCTATCTCGCTGATCACTAATATTCACTTCGTTTTGGTTATATTGAGTCTCCACAAGAACAACAGCAAACGTCAATGTTGGGGTATAGAGAGATTCTTTTTAAGTATTTTTAAGCCCTTCTAATGTTTTACCGTTCTTCACCACATGCTCTCGGAATCTCACAGGGCTTCCCTTCAAGGTCTCACCGTGTGATAGCTTTTTGATACCTGCCTCTCTTGTGGAAACAAGGTTGATGACTATATGTGTTCAGTAATGGTCAAGTAGCCCACATCTGCAGGTCGGACATGAAGAACTTTATGAACAGGCGTTAAAAGGAAGCTACAGAAATGTCACCTCAGGAGCTGCAGCTAAGAAAAGCAGAAGCAGAGCGGAGGCTTGGTGGTGAAGAACACTTTAATGACCTTGGACCTGGGTTCAGTTCCCAGAGCCCACGTAGTGCTTCACAACCATGGCTGCAGTTCCAGGAAACCCAACACCCTCTTTTAACCTGAGGGCACTAGGCATGTATCTGGTGCACAGAGACATATACAGGCAAAGCCTTCAAATACATAAAGCAAAATAAGCAAATCTTAGAAGGTAAAATACCACTTAAAAAATCAAAAGAATGGCAGAGTTACCCAGGCATGATGGCTCACCCTTTTAAATACCAGAACTCAGGAGGTGGAAGCAGGCAGATCTCTGTGAGTTTGAGGGCATCCCAATCTACACTTCAGGTTCCAAACCTGCAATCCTACAAAGCCTCCAGAAAAAGATGGGGCATGAATAACAGAAACCAGGTGTGGTGGCACAGGGCTGTCATCCCAGCTGAGCAGGCAGTGGGGACAGAAGTTCAAGGTCATTCTGAGCCACACTGCCAGGGTGAGCATCTACTCTGTTTTGTTCTGAGTGTACCATCTGAATAATTTTAATAATTCTTTCATCTCCAACGTGAAATGTGGTCTATGTTTAACTCTTCCAGCAGACAGCACACACTTTGATAATTACCAGTTATCACTGAAGGTTTGTTACATTTCTCAGACATGTTATGCCAAAAAAAATGGTTTGAATTTATGATTTCAGAGGCGTGGAAATAATTGATTATAAGGTTTAGAATGTGAGCTATCTACAAAAATTGAATTAGTTAAACATTCTGGTCACCAATGGTTTTCTTAATACTTAACAGGAAGTTTTATTTACACAGATTTTTATAAAACAGCAGTAAGAGCTTGGAGTATAGCACAAAGCAGAACACGAGATTGGTACACAAAGCAGAACACGAAATTGGTACACAAAGCAAAACACGAGATTGGTACACAAAGCAGAACACGAGATTGGTACACCCATGGTGGTGGTAGTACCACCAGGACTGGAAAGAGCTGTTGCATATGACACAACACTCAGTTGGCATGCACGGGTTCCTGGTCACACCACCAACGAAGGCAAGAGCAAGGCATTGAGCAGGCGACAGGGAGGGAGACAACATGCCCCACATGCTGGAATCACATGAGGCCATTTAAGGAAGTGCTAACATGGGTGCTCTCATCCTCAGAGAACTGGGATCAAGGAGCCAGCCTACAGTGCACCCATGACAACTGAGTATTTTTCTCTGACTGACAGCAGCCGAAAAGGTTAATTCCATTGCGCTTACATTTGTACAGTAATTATTTGGAAAGTCACTCCAAATTTTTTTTTACATTGGAGGAATAAGTAATGATATAAAATAGGTTAAAAATACAAAACATACAGATAAAGTGTATCTGTCAACTGTTCAAATGAACAGACCACAGCTGCTCGATCCTACCTAAAAGTTGCCAAAGAAAATGGGGATGACGGATGAGACACACACCAGTATGATATTTTCAACAGACCTTATGGACTCATGAAATCAGGCTCCATTAGAAGACTTCTACAAAAACCGTCTGCAAGGGAAAGCATTTATGCTAGCATAAATGCATGTGTTTCATAGCTTCATACTTACGTTGATTTGTTTTGGGGGGGTTTGTTTGTTTGTTTTTGCTTTGGGGGTTTCTTTGGTTTTCTGAATTAAAGTCTCACTATGTAGCTCAGGTTGGCCTGGATCACACCTGCTTCTGCCTCCCAGGTGCTGGGATTAAAGGTGTGCACCACTATTCCTACTCTCCATTTATTTCCTAAGGAATGGCATCTATACTACCTTGTGAACAACACAAAAATCCCTATCATGCCTCAAGACTCAGCTAACTTGCTAGTTTGACGTTAATCAGTAAAATCAAACCATCAAAAACATCCACCTTTCAAAACTACCAAGAGTTACTAGAAAATCCTTACAAAACTCAAAGCATGAGTGTACTTTAGAAGTTAAATTATGAAATTCAGACAAAAATACATAAACCTTTACCATCATTAAAGAGTAGAAAATTATCCATGTCCTCAAACACATACCTCTCTACAGCATTCAGGGCAAAGTAACTCATACATTTTATGGGATAATTTGCTCCCCCCCCCCCGCCCTCTTGCTCACTACAAAACTCAATCCTTTGACAATCTAAAAGTAGATGTTTTTAATAGTTGGAAAGAGACTATAGTTTGCAAAATGAAGAAAACCTCTCATATTCAAATTCACATCTAACTAGACCAGATTAGTGAAACCATATATTCTAAATTAAATTTAAAGATTAAAAAGAAAAAAAAGCTAAGCACGACTTTAGTCCCAGCACTCAATAGCAGACATGGGTGCATCTTGATGAGGCCAGCCTGATCAGTCCAGTCTCCACAGAAAGTTCTATGTTAGCCAGGAATACATAACGTGACCCCGTCTCAAAAACAAACAACAAAAGGCAGCAATATGGCTGCATGTTTGCAACAGATAAACGCTGACAGTAGCATGTCTGAGCAAGGAAACTAGGATTTTCCTAGTAAATTCACTCCTTAAGATGAAAAATATTTCCATCAGTTGTTTAGGGATGGAACTTGTAAATCACGTTATTCTCTTTCAATTAGTCTCTGCTTTCGTGTGTAACTCTGGGCATCCTTCTTCCATCTCCAATGGATGATGGCTCTTTTTACCAGGCTGTATGCTGGGGTTTTCTAAAACCAAAGTTATGCACTACAAATGAACAACACACTAATTAAGTTGTTTATATTTATTTATCTTATGGATATGACTATTTTTGCTGGCACGCATGTATGCATACTACATGTATGCCTGTTGGATGCCTGGAATGTGGGTTTGGAGAGGCTGTGGGTAATGGGAATCAGACCCAGGTAGATCCTGTGCAAGAACAGCGAGTGCTTCTGACCAGTGAACCGTGTCTCCACCCCGGAACTACATACTCCTAATAGCTTCTAGTTTACATAAGGATTAGTAAAGTAGCTTTTGCTGTTTCATTATTTTCTATATTTTGATGCAACATTTAAAGCTTCACTATCTCACTTGAGGAACCATACAATATATAGCTGAGTATGGCGGTGCACAGCAAATTGAGTAAAGACCATCAGGGGTTCAAGGCTGGCCATTATGACACAGTGATTTGTAGGCCAGCTTGAGGTACATGAGACTCTATCTCCAAAAAAAAAAAAAAGGAAAGAAGAAAGAAAAAGTCATACATCACTCTACAATGAACTGAGGAAGAGAACTCAATAAAAATATTTTAGCCAAAACAAATGAGCAAACACGCCAAACTGAGCGAGTGCCCAACACTTTTTGGTTTTTTATCTCAAACTTTCAAGTCACTCTGATACCGTGATTATTCATAGGCAGGAAATGAAAAGCAGACTCAAGGACAGTTGGACCTGTAACTCCAGCTGCTAACTGTGGACACACATCACAATGTTTCACACTGCTCGAACGCACTCTGCTTTTCTAGCCGCGTAGTCCGCAAACACTGAAGGATGACTGCATGTGGAAAGCTCTTTGTCGTTCTGGAAAATTCATATTACAAAGTCAGTCACAGTGTTTGATCCTCCAGTTTGACACACCCCTCCAGTTCTCTAACTTGAAGATGCCACATTTGTGATTATTCCACATAAAAGATATAGCATCTGATCATTTTATTCTGCCTTGTGGTACAGGTCTGTCAGAGCCTTCATCTACTAAAACATATCATTTAATATTTTAATCACTAAAGTCTGATGTGGGATTCCCCTCTGTAGGCTGTGAATACCACTGTGATAGGGGCCTGTGATAGGGTAGAGCTAGGTGGGAGAAACTAAAGTGAATGCTGGGAGAAAGGAGGCAGAGTCAGGAGAAGCCATGGAGCCGCCACTGGAGACACGACATACTAGAACCTTGCCGGCAGGCCACAAGCCTCATGGTAAAATATAAAATAATGGAGATAGGTTAATAATTCTAGATGTAAGAGCTAGGTAGCAATAAGCTTAAGTAATTGGCCAAGCAGTGATTTCATTTGTACAGTTTCTGTGTGGTTATTTCAGGGCTGAGAAGCCTGGAACTAACTAGCGGCCTCCATACTACAAATGTCAAATAATATGTATAACTTAATAACTTCCTTTTGTACATGGCCAATTTTTAGGATCACATGCATATGTATGTGCACAGATATATATAAAATACAATACACATGCAGCTTTTGTTAATTTCAGTAGCATGAAGGAAAATAATAAAACAATAATTTTGAATGGAAGCACCAGGTCTGAGAGAATCAACAGCTAACAATGAAACTCCAAAACACAGCAGCTTAAATGAAGAGTGAGGAGCCAGGAAGAAAGTTTTAAATACCCTCTTCTAAACAAAAATGTTTACAAATGACAAAATTTTTATGATACCTGAGATTTGATTCAAATTCATCTATGAGAAGCAAAAATAATTACAAAGAAAAAGGGAGACGTGGTGATTGAACTCCTGAATTCAAAGCAGCTCTGGTCACCTGCTAAGATCTGCACAAGATGGACCATCCCCTCCATGGCAGATGGGGAGGCAAAGACCTGCACAAGATGGGACTATCAAAGCTCCATCACAGAATGGGGAGGGACTTGTGAGCCCCACCCCTCCTTGAGGAGCTTTTGGCAACTAACAATTGCTGGCAGAGAGGATGTCATTTTCTCCAGTGGTGTAGCCACTGGGAAGTTGTACAAAGTACAGTAAACAACTCCAGCCATGTTCATGAAAGCATCCCAATCACACAGCAGTGGATCACAAATGAAACAAAGATATGAAAGTAGAAGGCAGATTTGTGGGTAAAAAGAGTTTCAGCCACAGCGGGAGGGGGTGGAAGAGGGTAATATGGGGTGGAAGTGACCAAAATACACTATTCACACAAATGAAACTGTCAAAGAACTTTATTTGTTTTGAGGCGGGATTTCTCTGTGTAGCCCTGGCTGTCCTGGAACTCACTTTGTAGAACAGGCTGGCCTCAAACACTCTCAGTCTGCCTCTGCCCCATGAGTTCTGGGATAAAAGGGGTGCACCGCCACCACCAGGCATTAAAGAATTTTTTAAAAAATCTTTTTATGAAAAAAAAATAAAGCAAGTTTGTCTCAAGTTGGTAACTTGAACCTGAGTAAGGAGAACACAGTGGGCCATACCCTCATCTTTCCTTTTCAGAATATACTTAAAACTTTCAACAGTAAGATGATTTTTAGAGAATATTTTCTTGAGGTTGGAGAGATGGTTCAGTGGTTAGAGTCACTGGCTGCTTTTCCAGATGATCTGAGTTCAATTCTCAGCACCCACATCAGCCTACAAATGCCTATAACTCTAGGGATCCTGTGTTCTCTTCTGACCTCCACAGGCACCCAAGCACACAAGTGCGCGTGCACACACAGACAACACACACACACACACACACATGCACACACACACACACACACACACACGAATAAAATTAAATCCTCAACAAAAAAGAAGTTCTTTATTTAAAATGTTCACTGAAGGGTTAAGTTGGTAGAGTGCTAAGCCCTGCTAAGTCCCTGAGTTAAATCTCTAACATCAAAAACAGTGTTTTCAGATAATTTTTACCTTTATGTATCAACATAAGCATCTCTCTTAAACACCCAGCTGATGGCATTTGCTTTTGCCAGGTATACACTGATGTTTTCTACAGTAGACGTCATGCAGTAAACGTCCAATTATCCCGGAAGCTTATCATTTAATCTTTCACCTAATAGCAGCAAGCTGTTCACATCAGCAAGACAGAAGTGGAAGAACGTAGACATTGACCCTGGAGTTCTAGATAAGAGGTCAAAAGACTGTCCCGTGAGGGATCTGGACACTGGCTACCTTACAGCACAGGAAGGAAGTCTTAGCCACGGCTTCATGACAAATATGTCTGAAGTTACCTCTAAATTCAGTTCAGGCTGCCCTTGAACTAAAAGCAATCCTCCTACCTCAGCCTCCCAAGTACTGAGATTACAAAGGTGACCCACCACGATGGTTATTTTGCCTCAAAGTATTTTAACTACATATTCTGACAGAAACAAATGAATCGTGAGTTCCCACGGGTCCACCGGCCATCTTCAAGCCACTGTGAGCCTTCTGTTTCAATGCTTTGGGAAGAAAGGAAGTGAATTCTGAGGCAAGGGGTCATAGCCCACTGTTGTGGGCTACACAGCTAGTCTTCACGATACCTGGACACAGCCGCCACTGACTCAGTGGATAACTGCCTCAGAGTCAGCAAAGTCAAACTGTCTTCATTCCCTGGGGTTTCTTCTGAACTAATGACGTAGCAGCTCGGGTGGTAAAACTGTGATAGTGGTCAGCACCGTGCAGTCTAAGAATGACCCTGGGAAGCAGTGAAGACTGTCGTCACATCCCGACCTGTGCTTGCTATTCCGTAGGATGGAGTAGGAGCACTCAGAGACACATCTGCTTTGAAGAAAGGATTTGTGCGGATGTTTGGAGTCGTCGGGAACTGCCCTTTATACCAAGAAACACCATTCTAACTAGGAAAATAAATAAATAAAAAATACCTTGATACCTGGCAAACTTAGAATTCTTTCACTGCCCTGCTCTTTGTCCCAAGTAAAGCCTGTCACTTTAGGAAAAACAGCTGACTGTTTACTGGCAGTGACAAATTCAAGCATTCCAGGCAGTGAACAGCAGTTTTTCATACAACCCAATTGAGAAAAATCTACATGCCGCAGTACAACATGTGTTCCCAGATGCTCATCCACAATGCAATTAACCCTGGGGAAAAGAGCATTCCAAGTGCACAACAGACCAGTGGGCAGCACCGTGGCGAGCACAGAGAGGTCACTGCTGCTTCCGGGAGTCTCTGTCGGAACGGACGGAGCTAGCACTGGGTAGATTTTGGTGAAGGAGCAAAAAGAAAGCCGCTCTCCAAAGAAGTGAAAACCTTCCCTCCCCAGCAATGTGCATGTGTAAGGCTGCATTTCCTTTACATCAAGTGCATTAGCAGAAGCAGCGCGCCGCAGCCGACTGAGAGCCTGAGCAGCCTCTCTTAAACTGACGGAGAGACTCGCCAAGGTGGAAGACATCGCCTCCATTTCCTAGAAGTCATGTTTCCTAAAATGTTATTTCCATCAATATACTCTATTACTAATATTTTAGCAAATTAAATAATTTAAAATTTTCTAAGTTTTAACTTTTTATGCAGTAAATACTAGACAGTCTACAAGCTTTGTGGTGTCCTCAATAATTTGTAAGGAGTGGAAAAGACTCCTGAGACCTAGGTGGCTCACACCTTCTAGTCACAATCTCTAGTAAGTGAGGGAGTGATTGGAGATACATGTTACATAATTGATATTGATGCAATAATATAGTTATAACATAAACGTAAGCTTTCAAAAGATATTGGGGGATTTTTCTCAGTAATGAGGAGTTTCTTCTTTTCTTCATTTTTTCATTTTTATTTTGGTTTGTCCAGACAAGGTTTCTCTGTGTAACAGCTCTGGCTGTCCTGGAACTGGCGTTGTAGCCCAGGCTGCCCTCATACTCACAGAGATGCACCTGCCTCTGCCTCCCAAATGCTGGGATTAAAGGTGTGTCCTACCAGCTCTACCTGGTTTCAATACTGGGTATTTAGGCCATGGTCTCGTATACGCTAGGCAGGCACATTACCACTGAATTAACCCAAAAGGCGACTTTGAAAGAAGTAATTGAAGCAAGTCCTAAAAGATGCATAAGACTGACTCATTCCAAACAAAGGGTCAGTTTGATCAAGAATAGGAAGACAACATGTCTGGGGAACAGGTCCATGAGGCTAGGC
Source organism: Arvicola amphibius (assembly GCF_903992535.2). Lineage (NCBI taxonomy): Eukaryota > Metazoa > Chordata > Mammalia > Rodentia > Cricetidae > Arvicola > Arvicola amphibius. The sequence goes on along the minus strand of NC_052049.1, from coordinate 148,456,324 downwards.
CAAACGCAGGCAGGGGTGTGAGGCATGTTCTGGTGGAACAATAGATCAAGGGTCACGGAGAAACAAAGAGGGATTGAAATCTGTTCTATGTTGCTTTCTGTTGCTGGAATAAACAACTTGAGGAAGACAGGTCACAGACCATCATCCCCAGGGCAGACCCTGCGCAGAGCTAGAAACCACGGAGGAACTCTGCTTACTGGTCTGCTCCCAGGCTCACCTCCAGCTGCCTTCTTATAGATTCTATCACATGTCCAGGGATGGTCTTTCCCCCACTGGGCTGGGCCATCCTACATCTATTAACAAACAAGATGACCAAAGCCAATCTGCTGTGGGCAACTAATCAGCTAAAGTTCCTTCTTTCCAGATGTGTGGAACGGACACCCAAGATCAGTCATGACAACACCCAGCTCCTCCAATGAGAGTCTGGATTGTGAAGACGGTTAATGAGCAGCCACTGGGGACTCTTACTGGGGAGGGGACTGACATCATCAGTTCCAGTTAGATATAGAAGCCGGGCGGTGGTGGCGCACGCCTTTAATCCCAGCACTCGGGAAGCAGAGGCAGGTGGATCTTTGTGAGTTCGAGGCCAGCCTGGTCTACAAGAGCTAGTTCCAGGACAGGCTCTAAAAAAGCTGCAGAGAAACCCTGTCTCAAAAAAAAACCAAAAAAAAAAAAAAAAAAGATATAGAACCCTCAAAGGATAAAGCCAATCTGTGAGAAGGAGCCAATAGGGGTGTTGTGGAATATTCCTTTACATTGTGTGAAGACATGTCACTGTGATTGGTTTAATAAAAAGCTAAATGACCAATAGCTATATGGGATTTTCAGTGCAGAGAGAATGCTGGGAAGAAGAAGGTGGAGTCACCCAGGAGATGCAGAGGGAGCAAGACATGCTGGAGGACAGGTAAAGCCATGAGCTACGTGACAACACATAGATTAATAGAAATGCGTTAATAAGTTGTAAGAGCTAGTTAGTAACAAGGCTAAGCTATGGCCGTCCTTTTATAATTAATAATAAGTCTCCATGTTATTTGTGAGCTGGCAGCCCCCCAAAAAAATCAGGCTACAAGGTGAATCTCCCAGAAGCAGAACAGTGCTGGGCAACCATGAAGTCTACCAACTGATGATGGGAAGGGTGGGGTAAATGTGAATTCTGAACAGAAGCTCTGGGGCTGGAGTGGTGCCATGTAAGAAGCAAATGAGTACTCTGAAAAGAACAGGTCAGGTTTTAAAACGCATCACTGAAAATACTGCCAAGATGATACCAAAATAAATTCTTAAGAATTCTACATAAATATGAGAGTTTGAACAATGAGGCTAATATGACGACCATAAGAAGAGGGTGAGAGAACAAAATGCCAAGTGCTGACTGCTAAGAGGACGAGAAGCAATGGGCTGGGAAGGAGAAACAAACAGGCAAAGTCAGAGGCCAGCAAGAGGGCAGGAGCAGGGAGTCTGCTGAACAACCAAAGAACTCCAAAAAGAAAAATCGTCTCAATGGGGCTACAGGATCTATTAATTAACAACTTACAGAGTAGGCATTGTGAAGTGTTCAGGGAAGAATACAGACTGCAATGAATCTGGGATCAAGGCCTCATTAGCAAGATATTAGGTACAGAGAATATTCTACCAACAGCTATCTGAGAGTGTTCCAGACAACAGTTTATTTGCTTTTCAACTTGATAACTTCAAATAAATTATCTTCCAACACTTATCCAGTTATCAGAAAATTTATTTCAGACATGGGAAACAGTGGCTTTAGAAAAAGCAGAACTCTACACCTTATGAATTTTTTTAAAAAACACTTTGTTTTACCTATTATTTTTGCTTTGGTGTTATTATTACTACTGCTGCTGTTGCTGCTGTTTAGACACAGTGTCTCTGGTATGTAGCTCTGGCTGTTCTAGAGTTCACTATATAGATGATGCTGGCCTTGATCTCCCAGAGATCCACCTGCCTCTGCTTCCTGAGATTAAAGGTGAGCACCATGATGCCCCACCTATTCTATTTAACCTCTATGTGTGTGTGTGTGTGTGTGTGTGTGTGTGTGTGTGTGTGTCCTCAAACATATGAAGGTCAGAGGACAACTGTTGGGACCCAATTTTTCAAATGGAATCCGGGTTGTCAGGCTTTCTTTTATCTCCTGAGCCATCTTGTAGGCCTGAAACTCAGGAATTTCACAACAAGAAAATAACTTACTACTGTGCCCTATGCTGAAGCTCACACTACCGCTCAAAAGAAGGCTTCTTCCCATAGGGAAGCCCACTGACGTGCGCTTCAGTGTATAGTATCATCCAGCCATTCTTCAAGAAAAATATGAAAAGCAAAATGAGACCAAATTTCATTTTGGCACATTTAAACCAAATGCACATATAGCTAGAAGTGTGGTTATACAAAAATAAGGTGTAAGTATGTATTTTATTAGTATAGTCTAGAAAATAATGATTTGTTTTCAAAAAGATTCTTCCCCTTACAAAATAAATCCCTACTGAGTCCCTTTTTAAAATGTATCCTTTGGGGGAGGTGGGTACAGGTGCCAGGTGCAAGCTAGAGTGCACTTGGTGAGTGGGTCCTCTCCTTCCATCTTCACATGGGTTCCAGAGATGGGACTCGGGTCACCAGGCTTACACAGCAAACACAGTTACCCACTTTGTAGAGCCATCTTGTCAGCCCCAGAGTCCTGGAATAAATGAGACTCCTCCCAGAGTAGCAAATATTACAAATCAATTCATTTCCTTTACACACAAGAAACAAGAAAACAACTGTTTAAAGGAGATACACCAAGTACATATTAAAACCGATACTTGGGAGGAAGGGCTCCGTTTCTGTGTGTCCAGTTCTCCCGTCTCACCAGCTGGCAGTGGAGGCTGGAGCTGGGAGGCAATGGAAACCTGAGGGGAAGTCCAGATTCAGCAGGAACATGGATACTTAGGCAGCAGGAACATGGATACTTAGGAGAGGTCTTGAAAGTGAGCAGCAGCCACAGAAATCAATCTAATCATCCCTTATTAGGTATGTGTAAAGAACAGATTAGCCCTGGGGGCGAGGGGTAAACGTCTTTAATTCCAATATTCAGAAACAGGAGAATCTCTATGGGTTTGAGACCAAGCTGATAAATATTAAGTTCTAGGCCAGCAAGATTTGCACAGTGAGACACTCTCTAAAAAATAAAATAAAATAAAAAAACTTAGATTTTTCAAAGTTCCGTGTCTTTAAAAAAAACACAAAGAAAGGAGAACTTAAGATTGTAATTAGACAAAGATGCTGGAGCCAGATGGGCTGAAGTCATGCGTAGCTCTATGCTTCACTTCTCCTGTCCCTCAGCAAATTATTCAGGCCTCAGCTCTCAGCGCAAAAATAAATGCAAGCACGGTGAGGTCCACTCTGCAGTGTGTAATTGTGCTGCCCATAAGTCCTGAAGCTGACCCAGAAGCCTAAAAGTCTTTCATTCGGGTAAGCAATAACTCTCCTGTGTTCTTCTGTTTCAAAAGTACATAGTAATCCATTTCAATATGGCATGCCAAGGAGCCAGGATCTAAAGATCCCGAAGGATCAGAGTCCATGCATCATGGACCAGATCCAGAAACACGCCTTTAGTAAAGAGTGGTCTGCATTCCCATGCAACATCATGCAAGCCAGCACTGAATGGTCTCTATTTTTAACAGCTCATTAAAATTGCCAAATAAACAGCTTATTTCTAAATTCCTAATCTATGTGTCCTTCCTGACTGAAAGAGAAGGAAAAAAAGAGAAAAAAAGAAAGGAATGTAGTGAAGGATGATAGAAAAGGAGGGGGAAATTAGAATCTATTACAAAATGGAATATCAAATTCTAATTGAAATAAACTTACTACGAGTGAATGTGCCCGCTGCTGAGACTGACAACCTGAGTTTGATCCCTGGGTCCCACCCACAAATTGCCCTCTGATACAAACACACAGATATATTTATATACACTCCTCCACACACAAACAAAATAAGTGTAACAGCAATTTTTTAAAAATAAAGCAGACTTTTAGGGGTTGTTACAAACACTTGACATTGCCTCATTAAAATGAAAAAAGAAAACCACATTCAGAGAAAACACCTGAATATTCCAGTAATGAGCTGATCCCAAACCTTTTTCTCCTTTTGATCACAAAGACCATAGAAAAAGAGATTTAAAAAAAGAGAAAAGCTGGGAAAAGTATTTTTAAAAACCTCAATCAACAGTAGCCTTTATCTGTATGCAAAATGTCTTGTAGCCAGATTTTCTCAATACTAGGCAATCTGGCTATGATGGCTAATCTTCATTCAACAATGACTGGATTGGGAGCTGGTCAGACAGCTCAGTGGCTGCTCTTCCAGAGAACCAGGGTGCAATTCACAGCACCCACATGGTGGCTTACATCCATCTGTAAATTGAGTCCAAGGGGATATGATGCGCTCTTCTGGATCCAAGTGCACACCATGAATGTGGTGTACAGAAACACATGTAGACAAAACACCCATACACATACACATAAAAGTGAAGCAAAATAATTTTTTATTTATTACTTCCTTTATAATCACCTCTCACAGACAGACACACTGCTGAGGGTGTCTGTGAGAACATTTCTAAAAGGTTTCACAGAGGAGGAAAACCCACCACGAATAGGGAGGGCAGCATGACTGCATGGACAAGGGCCTATGACAGAATTTAAAGGGTAAACGGAGGAAGCCACCTGAGCACCAACACTCATCCCTCTACTCCTGACTGCAGAAGCAATGTGGCCAACTGCCTCATGCTCCCAGCACCACAGCTTCCCTACAGTAGAATGTCTCCTCTCAAACTGTGAGCCAAAATAAACCCTTCCCTTAGGTTGCTTCTGTCTGGCATTCTGTCACAGCCTTATGAAAAGTATCTAATACAGTTTTGAGAAAGCTATTGGACAGAGCTTCTCTGTCAGTGGACCCCTTGAGAGAAGAAAGGAAATGTGAATTATCTATTATTTTGGAGGAAAATATTGCTTGTATCCTAAGAGCCCTTGTACTATCTCTTTAAGTAGACAAACTTTCTTTAGTACCTCTAGTCAACATATCCAAAGTAACAGACTTTTTTAGGATTAAGACTGGCTAGGGGTAACAGTTGCCCTTAGCAAGTGCCTGGGTTCAATCTCCAGGACACACAAAGAATAGATCACGGGTGAAGCTGGTGTGAGCAGGAGGGATAACTTTTCCTTGCTTTACTTCTAGTAGCTATTACTACATCAAGTGTTTTGCTACCAGAAAAGTCCAGGTGAAGCCAACTCACAGCTGTGATCTCCACAGGCAGGGAGAAACTCCAGAAGTTCCAGGACAGGCCTCATGACACAGTGAAACCCTGACTCAAACTGCTGTCAGAGGTTTTGTCCCACCAGGTCCACAGCTGTTTAGTCCCAAAGTAACACACAGAGGTCTACATTAATTATAAACTGGTTGGCCTAGCAACTCAGGCTTCTTATTAACTCTTATACCTTATATTAGCCCATAATTCTTGTCTCTTAGCCATGTGGCTTGGTACCTTTTTCCACAAGGCAATCACACCTTGCTTGCTCTGTGTCTGGATGACAGCTACAGACTGAATCTTTCCTCTTCTCAGAATTCTCGTCTCCCCACCTCTATTTCCTGCCTGGTTGTTCCGCCCATACTTCCTGCCTGGCTACTGGCCAATCAGCATTTATTTAAAATACAAGTGACAGAGTGAAGACCATTGTCCCACAGCATCAAACAAACAAACACTGGCCTGGTAAGTAAGAAATACAAGCATCAGAGTGTAATGACTTTGCAAATAATTTGTTTAGTTATTTAAGTATTTTTTTACTGAAACCCATACAGTTTATTCAGTTTATTCAACTAAACCAAGAATACCAAATGATGAAAAATGATATAGTAATGAAAATTCTTTAACAGACATAGATTATATTTCTCACTGGGAAATATAATCTGTGTAGATAGCTAGGTAGAGAGAGAGAAATGATAGACAGATAGATGCTTAGTTAAATGAGAAACTGAAGACATCTTCATTATGCCATATACAAATAATCCCAAGCATTTTACAGATTTATCACAATGCTAACAAGTTATTTAAAGTTCACCAAGAGAATGCTTCCAATTCCCAAGGGTTCTAATTAATCTCCCGGCTCTTCCCCATCTGCCCTCCCACAGCTGTGCAGCTGCTCTGCCGCTGTGGGGAGGATCAGCCTGCAGAGAGTCGCTTAGCTCCCCAGCTGGGTTCTGCCAATGGAAGTCACTGGCCAAGGCCCAAGGCAGAAGTGAGGGGACCTCCCTTCCTCTAGCTCTGCCTCAAAGTCACAGCTCCCACTGGCCCTCCTCCACAGTGCCAGCTCTCAGCTCTGGTGATCTCCAGAGAAGGCCGCCTTCTCTGCTAGTCCCTCAATGCTTAGCTACCCTTGTTTGTTCCCTAACTGCTGCAAACACCGCTGTCATTTGCATCATCAAGCAGAGTCCTCTTTCCTATTGCTATTTTGCCTGGTATGACTAGCACCACTGACTCTGCTTCTTCAGCAGTTTATGCTAAAGAAATCTAATTAAACCTTTTTAAAACTTTTTCCTTATGACCTATACAAGCATATATTTATTCCTGCTATTTTTATGACATTTTGAAAGTGACATATTAATTTGCTTCTAAACAAAAAAAAAAACAGTTAAAGCTAAAAAGTCATTATAATGTAATTTAGCTATGAAAATTAACACTGTATTATTCTGGTTCAATATAAACGCCGGAAGCTTCAAGTAAGATTTAAAAAAGAAAATCAGCGAAAGGATTCTGGTAGGGGAAATTTCACTTCCTTCTTCCTCACATCTCCGGCATAATCCAAACCACTTGCTTTCATTGTTGAAGCCCTTCCTAAGAAGAGGGAGAAGAAAAGCTGTAAGCCAGCACTTCTCAAATGTTGGGATGCCTGTAAATCAAAGGCAAGCTTATTAAAAGCTGACACTGGGCCCTGCCCTCACCTTCTTTGTGTTTTTACCAGCTCCCATGGTAATTCTGTTGCACAGCTAAATTTCAAAATGAACAGTAGCCACCTTCAGGATTCTACGCAACTCTCTAGCACATTCTTTTCTTACTCTTTTGGATGAAAAGTCCCCCATTACACATGACCAAAGGAAGGCAAGATGATGATCAAGGTGGGGACATTCTGAAACATTCTGCATCTGGACTGATGGCAATTGAAGAATCAGAGGTAAAGTCAATTAAAATCTTAAGAAGACGAGAAGGAGGAGGAGCCTCGTCTCAGTGCAACTTGATATACCTTGGCTGGCTGATATCCATGGTAGGCCTTCCAGTATCTGAGGAGAAACAGTGGAGGAGGGAGTGGATGGGAGTGGGGGGATAAGAGGGAGGGTGGGGGGAGGAACTGGAAAGAGGGGTGTAAGTGGAAATTTTGGTGTGATGTAAAAACAAAAAAAAAATTAAAAAGTAAAACAAAAAAATAAATAAACAGGCACTCCAGGTAAGCAGCATGGCCTCCATTTTACAATGAGAAAACTGAAACCCAAATAAATTAATTTGACGGAGTTAATGATTAGAAAATAAATAAATTAGTTAATTAATTAAAAAAACTCTTGGGTGTGCCTACGGCCTCTTACCAGTGAAGGAGACCCATAAACATTCATGTTTAAAGGCCCCAGAGCTTCCACAGGAAGGCATAAACCTACCTAAGGGGCAAGCAGTTATCAAGGAATGCCCGCCTACCTTCCTCCACTTCCTCCTCTCTCCACTCTCATCCACTTCTCCAAGACTTTTCCTTTCCACCTTCTGCCGCACACAGAACAGAAGCCAGTGTTATGTTTAAGCACTCCGTCCACGTAAGTACCTACTACATACACGCTGAGGGGATCTGAATGTCGGCTGTGAGCTTGAGCAAATTCTGTGTCCTGTCTGAGTTTCCCAATATGTAAAACGAGTCACGGTGCCAAGCCCCAATGGTGACACTGTAACTAACCAATATGACTCAGTTACTCTTGTGGCATAGTACCTGGCACATAGTTAAAGCCCAATAAGCAAGAGCTACAATTTAAATTACACCAGCTCCTCTTCTACCAACACACGGGCCCTGTGTCCTGACACTGTGATGAGCAATGAAACATCCTGGTATTTATGTGCAGAGAGATAAAACTGCTATAACCCGGCGCACTGGGCGTCTCCAGGAGGAGAATATTTTAGGGCAAATAAGTCTTTCAGTAGCCCTCAAATTACACTGCCTTGACAATGTCTATTTCCCAACTGTAGAGTCTGCCCTGTTGATTACATACTGGAATGAAAAGTCTATAATTAACTTAATTCAAAACAACAATGAAATGTCACTCAGCACAAGGACTTGGCCTCAGTATAGTCATCGCATCCCCAGGGCTGAGAGCACTTCCTGGTCGCTAGTAAACACACAAATGTTTAAGGGGTGTGTGTGTGTGTGTGTGTGTGTGTGTGTGTGTGTTTGTGTGTGTGTGTGTAAGAGAGGGGGTGTTGGTCATTTGTGTGCAGGTGCCCTGAGGCCAAACACAGCACTGGATCTCCTGGAACTGGACTTGCAGGGACTTAAGGAGCTGACCAATGCGGGTGCTGGGAACTGAACTTCGGTCCTCTGAAAAAGCAGCCAGCGAGTGCCCTGAACTTGTGAATTGGTTCTCCCTGCAAACATTTGTTAAATGAATGAAGGCATATCGGAACCATCCCACACAGACACAGTCTCCAAAGATTCCTTACCAAAAGAATGATTACCGTTAGAACAATACCAACACAGTAAGTAATAAAAGGTATTTTCAAAATTTCTGTGGAGCATTTTTCTTCTTTATGTCTAACCAGTTGTTTATTTCCCTGAAAAAGTCTCTAGCTAGAAATTTCATTACCAACTTGTCTGTAGCTACAGCACAAGTATTTAAGTTTTGTGTTCATCTACTTGCCATGAAAAACACACAAAAGAGACAGGCGGTGGTGGCGCTCGCCTTTAATCCCAGCACTTGGGAGGCAGAAGCAGGTTGATCTCTGAGTTCAAGGCCAGCCTGGTCTATAGAGCAATTTCCAGGACATCCAGGGTTACACAGAGAAACCCTGTCTCTCAAAAACAAAACAAAAAGACAAAACATACATGGTGGGGGGGGGGGGGCGGGGAGTAAAACACACACAATAGAGCCTGCAACCACAAAGCCTAGTGGTGCCAAAGGAGACTGTGGCAGGAGATTGGCAAATTAGATAATTAGAGACCAGCCTGTTTACATGGCAAGACTCTCTCTCTCTCAAAAAAAAAAAAAAGGAGTGAAAAAATTTCGTGTCCTTGATTTTGATTTTTCAGAATTCGAAGTGTCTGGATTAAAATCACAACCTGAAGGAAGTTACTTGCTAACAGATTAATCGTAACACTAGGGAGTAGAGATACACTGCGGGGGAGCCTACCACCTTGGGAAGACAGAGATGGTCCATCTTTAAGGTTTTGAATCTTAATTTTCATACCTGCAAAACAAGAATAAATTTGCTATGCCTGTTTTATCAAGTTGTTTTAAGAGAAAACTGCATTTGAAATTATTTCCATATGTGTGGAGGGAGGGAGAGAGCATATGATAGTCACACAAAGAAGGTATTCCTTTTGACATTAATACCTTCAGATTTTAACCGGGGTGGGGGTCAAGGTCGGCCTCAAACTCCCAAGGGTCCTCCTGCCTCTGCCTCCTGAGTGCTGGGGTTACAGAGAAGTACCAGTACATCCAGTGTCACACAGTGCTAGAAATCGGGTCCAGGACTCCATACATGCTAGGCTTTGTTGTTGTTGTTGTTGAGATGGGATCATGTCATAGTGCCTGGATTGGCTGTAAAATCATTAGTTCAATTTCCTGCCTCATTAGTCTCCCATATACCTGAACTACAGGCCCTGCCACTAGGTCTCTTTGTAGATTTTAAATGTATGATTTCAATGTATTTCCCTAGACATCTGCCAATCTTGATATTTCCCAGATCCAAAGATCCATCATCACCAAAACTCTGCCACACAAAGAGCTCACCTTGTAAAGGTTAATCTGCTGATTACTTTCTTTAGAATAAAAAATAAATAGTTTTATTTATTTGTATGTATCTGTGTAAGTATAGGCTACCTATGTGTGGGTGTCTGCAGAGGTTAGAAGAGGGCACACAAAATGCCCTGGAGTTGGATTTGTAGGTGATTGTGAGCCACCCAGCAAGGATGTTGGGGACCGAATTCTGATCCTCTGGAAGAACAAGTGCCCTTAACCGATGAACCATCTCTCCAACCCCTGGTTACTTTCAAATACAATAACAAGTGACGTAACAGACAGACACAAAAGATGCCTGTGTCTGTGCTGGGAGCTTCCCTGGTGTATATTAGTCAGCGTGAATATTAGTATTCGCCCTATGTGAATATACGCTGAAGGAATGTGCTTTGGTGTTTTGGTTTCACCTGACGCATGCTTTCTGCACAGCCAATTATCTCCTCTCTATTTAACACCAACAAGGTTTCTAAAGATGCCAGAAGTGTGCGCTGGGTTTATTTCCTAGGCTTCAGTACTCACAGAGAAAATTTTGGTGGATTTGTGGTGATTTCTCAAATCTTCATGTTATTGCTATACTAATATTTATACTTTTACCTGCCCACTAAAATCTATCAAATAAAAGCATACTGTTATAAATACAAAAGTTCCTGGTACCTCTAAACATTATCTAATGTCTCAATAATATGCTATTTTATATTAAGTTATTTAAAAACTAACTTATGTAACTCTGGTTAGTTCTTAATTATCTGTACCCTCACCTCCTCCCAAAAGAAAAGAAAAGCATTTTACCAATCAAACATTAATGATTCATATTTAAACCATTGGATGATTTTTCATTTACATTAGAATATTAGTATCCTCGGATGCAAATTTCTAAGAGTTCCAATAAGAAAACCCGCTATACATGTGGCCCCAGTTCAGCTGTCCCTGTTTCCCTATACATCTATCCAAAAAACTCTTGCCATTTCATCCTTTTAGGTGTATTACAGCTCAAGGGATACTCTTGAAGCTTGAGGGAAAGGAAAGGAAAAGGAAAAGGAAATGGAAAGGAGGGAAGCAGGGAGGGAGGGAGGGAGGGAGGAAGGGAGGGAGGGAAGAAGGGAGGGAGGGAGGAAGGGAGGAAGGGAGGAAGGGAGGGAGGGAGGAAGGGAGGGAGGGAGGGAGGAAGGGAGGAAGGTAGGTTTGAGGAGCTTGAGAGATGGGTCAGAGGATAAAAGCCCTTGCTGTTCTTCCAGAGGACTCAAGTTTAGTTCCTAGAACCCAAGACGGATAGCTCACAATCACCTCTAGCTCCAGGCCCATGCAGTGTGATACCCTCTTCTGGTCTCTACATGCATCCATATTTATGCTTACACACACACACACACACACACACACACACACAAATAACAAATAATAAATAATTTTCTTTAAAAAGCCATGAATCATCTTCATCAAAAACCACTGAATAAGTGTGATGGTATACACCTTTAATTCCAGCACTCAGGAGGCAGAGATAAATGTGTCCCTGTGGATTAGAGGTCGATACAGTGAGTTCCAGACCAGTCAGGGCTACATAGTGAGACTAGTACCTACCTAGTAGACTAGTACCTACTAGTAAGATCCTACCTCAAAAGGGGGGGGGGGGCGTAGCAAGATGACTCAGCAGATAAAAAACACTTGGGATACAAACATGATGATCTTAGTTTGACCGAAACTAACTCCAAAATACTGTCCCTGGCTTCCATAGGTATTCCACGTGTGTACACACAAATTATATACACAGAACAACAGACAGACGGACGGACGGATGGACGGACGGACAGACAGACAGATGATAGACAGATAGACAGATAGATAGAAGACAGATATACAGACAGACAGACAGACAGATAGATAGATAAAATTTGTCCTGAACTAAAGATGTAGTTTCCCTGATGAACTGCCTGCCTAGCATGGAGGTAGGTTTGATGCCAGCACCAAAAGCATAGGGTCTGAGCTGCAAGCCTATATATATCCCAAAACTCAGGAGGTGGAGATAGGAGGATGTCTTAATCTTTATTTTTTTATCTCTTAAATTACAATCATTTGTTTATGGCTATGTAACATGGCGTATGTATGAAAGTCAGAGGGCAATTCACAGGAGTTGTTTCTCATGAGCTCAAACTTGGCACCAGGGATGCAGACAAGTGCTTTTACCTGCTAAGCCAACTCACAGGCCTGGATATCTTAATCCTGTTTCCCCCCTAAGATTAGAGTTAACTGAATAATATTTAAGAGACAGCTGCTGTATTTTGGAGCAACAATCTAGCTCACATGAAGCAAAAACACTGACGTTCTATCCCAAACAGAAACATCATATACTGCTCAGCTATACTGAAATCAATCCGGGATTAGATTGCAGTGTTAATTCTTATAAGCCTATCAAGATGAAAAGCACATAATACTTAATACATGCTGGAACTACCCCAGAAATGATGCCATAGCACCAGGTCACTGCTCACGGCTTGAGAAAGAAGACACAGAATTTTCAATTTGTTCCAGACTCCATGCATGGACCCTCATCATCTTCAAATCCCCAGACCAGCTCTACAAAGGTCTCTCACTGGTTCACCAAGTGAACAGAAATCCAAGGCAACTTCTGGCCAATCAGGGCGGGGGACTTCACTGTCAGAAGACTACCAAGTATATACAGAGTCCGGACTTTGTCCCCTCCAATGCCACATGCAAGCATTTCCTTCCCTGAGCCTCTGTTTTCTCCTCTATAAAAGAACAAGACCATCAACCCGGAAAATGATTTTGTAAAGCAAACCTTCTGCCTGTGTGTGTCACACCGATATTCAATTGCCAGTTCAGAAACTGATACAAAATATCTCTTTCTGGGAATCTCCATTATACTGTGTGAGACTTCCTCAAATTGCAATGCTTGTATCAATCCTTTATGTTTAAATAAGATGTTTTATTAAAACATTTTTACAGAAAAATAAAAAATTTAGTACCCAGGGCCTCACATATACTAGGCAAGGGTTCTACCCACTGAATTATACTCCTAAACCTGACTTTTTAAAACTGGCATTTTATGTACGCTAAGTGAAGCTTTAAGTACCAAGAGAAAGTTAAAAACTAGTGGATTTTTTTAATGTTAAGTGCTTATATATTTATTCAGACCTTGCTTGATAGAAATCTTTAAAACTGTTTAAAGGCAGCTGCTTTTCAGAACCCAGATACAGACCAGTTGTCTAAACAATAAACGATCCATCACAGACTCCAGGCAAAGCCACAACAGGATGAGAGAAGAGCCTTTGGCCTCTCTCAGATTTCCTGGCCACTGTTATTTTAAAACTTGATCACATAAACAGGGGAAAATCCCTTTCAGATAAGCTCCTATGGACTATAGTTTACCATCTTTGTTTTTAATATGTTGTTGTAGTTTCCATTAAATACCATAGTTGTTCACTTTTCTTGCTCATTTGTCTAGGTGATAAAGAGCATATGTATATTCTATATTGCATAGCTTTTTAACTATACATTTCATCACAATAGTCTTTGCTTAATGGTAGTATTAGGTCCCTGTCATTTACAAGTAACTTTACATAACTGGAAAAGAAGAAAAAAACAGGTAACAGATCCCATACACAAAATGAAAACACTATGGGCAGATGAGCATCAGACTAAAATGACTTCTGTTTACCACTGTGCATGTTTACTCCTGCAACGGAAAACACCGAAAATGAGCGGCCATTTAAAAGTCAATGAGCTATTCTGAAGAGCTGCATTGTTTCTGGCTCTTCCTCTGGTTCCCTTGTAACATTGGTGACTATTTCTAAAATTAATGCTAGAGGACACTAAGGTAACTTTTTTTCACTAAACATTTCCCAGTTAGGAAACCACAAGCCAAAGACATCTTGAAGTTGAGTTAATTTGTACAGAAACGCTGTGTTCAGAGGCCAACCTTTGAACCACGACCATTAAAACTCACATTTTATGGTGTGCAGATAGTTACGGCTGAACCTCAAGGACTGTTGAAAGTCTTAAGGGGACAATATTCAAACATCCTACAACTGTACCATACGAGCAAACGAAGCTTTTATTCAGCACATGTGAACTCAGAACAGCGTTTGGAAAGCGCCCCAACACTATCTCCACATTAGGATTTAAATAGCCCTGCCCTACATATTTTTTGCCAGATAAATGTAACTCTGTGTAAATATTCCTGACATAGATAATGTTAGAATGGCTTTATCAAATTATTTCTTATTTAAAAATACAATCCAGAGCTAGCGTGTTTAAATTAGTTTAAGGCGTTTTGGAATTAACTAACGAAGTTAATTTTTCAGCAACCCATCCATAAAACTCACACTCAAGATACTAGACCGCTCAAGGACTAAAGTTCCAGCCCTGCAGAACTCAACCAAGGTCTTCGACACTGCTAAATTATTAATGGCATCATTTGATCTCTACTTCTGACAACAAACTAGTCTGTGTAGAATTTTCAGTGTGCTTCCAAAGGAGAAAATAAAACCACCTCGCAATGTCGGGTGGGACTCCTGGGACCGGGGACGCAGCAGCGTCAGATGACAGGCGCCCCGGCGACCCGGGAATGGGAAGCCAGCGCTCCCGTCCGCGCTCGGCCGAGCAGAGGCCAAGGCGGCAGGGACAGGCGGGAGAGCAAGCTCCCACACTCACCCGGCGAGGCAGGTGCGAGGGGTCGGGGCCGCGGAGAGGATGCCGGGCTGCGGGCGCGAAGGGAGAGAGCGACGCCGCGGCCGAGAGCGAGCACCGGAGACGTCGGCCGCCGGGATTCGCTTCCTGCTGGGACAGATCCCGGATCGGTCTCCGCCCGCTGGCCGGAGCCTTGCTGAGTGCCCAGCCCGCAGCCCACGTCACTTCTACGGAGCGCCCAAGGGGGCGGGAGGCGGGGGCGGGGGCGTGACTTAGTGGGATAGGGGCGGGGCGATTAGGGAAAGGGCGGGTCTTCATGGCCAAGAGGCGGGGCCGTTTGGGGGACGGGGCCCTGAGGAGCGAGGGCTGAGAGGGGCGGAGCCCAAGGGAGGAGGGCGGGGCGGACTTGAAACGCGCGGGGTCTTAGGAATGAAGAAACGGAGGTGCGGGGCCTCAAGACGTGTGGTGGGGAGATGAGGTGCGTGAACTGAGAAGAGCGGGGTCCCTGCACGCCCGGCCCGGAGACCTGGGAAGGGGAGGCCTCGGAGGGCTTGTGCTGAGAGGGGCGGAGCTTCAGGACTCGGGAATGTGGTATAGGGAATGGGCGGGGCTTCATGGCGAGCGACCTGGAAAGGGCGGGGCCGCAGGGTCGGGAAGGAACGTAGAGGCTCTGGGTGCATCCCTGCTAGAAGCTTGCCGCAGGTGGTCACACGAAGTTCCCTTCGTCGCAGTAAAGGTTGTTTCCAGTCTCCCATCGCGGGTCCTGTGCATCTGCACCGCAGAGTCAGCTGGAGGAAAGTCGAGAGTGAGCGGGGACGCACTCACTTGCGGGACTCTGGGTGGCACCTACTAGGCCTGTGCTCCCCACGCAGCTCTCCACATGCCTGCGTCAACTTCCTGTTCGGCCCCTGGAGGACTGGACCACAGAAGGAAGTTTGCCCTTCCCTGGCTGGCCTACCATGCCCATGTCACATTGACTTCTTGGAGCCCCTGAGTTTCCACCCCGCCCCTTTTGTTGTTGTTTATTTGGACTCTAGAGAGTCTCAGTGTGTAACCAGGCTGCCCAGGAACTTGCCATGCAACCTGAGTTAGCCTCGAAATAGTGATAATCCTTGTGGGCTGGTTTTATAGGACTTAGCCCACTACCCCACTTTATCTTCCTGATTCTTTAATTTTACTGTCTTTATAAGGTCATGAGTCATCTTTTTAAATTAAATATTACATTCCTATGCAAATTTGAAAACAAACATCGCCTTTATAAGGAAAAGAAGCTACTAAGAAAACAAAATAAGGGGCTGGCCAGATGTTTCAGCCAGTAAAGACACTTGCAGCCCAGCTCCAGAGCCCACATGGTTGAAGGGGAGAACTAACTCCTCAAACTGTCCTCTGACCACAGGGGCGCTGTCTGAAAGATTCTGAGAGAAGACAAGCTTCAGACGTTCAAGCTGGGACTGGTGCCTCATCCTTGTGATTCCAGATATTCTGGAGGATGGAAGGGAGGGAGGGAGGGAGGGAGGGAGGGACGGAGGGGAAAAGCTACCTTCCAGTGGGAATGTTTCAAATTCATAAAAGAGTAAAAGAGAAGTTAAAAAGAGGAAGAAAAACCACGAAAGGAAGTAATTTACAGCAATCACAGGAATTTAGCTCCAGATTGCCAAGAGGTAAATCTCAAATATATAAAAGATTGTAGAATGAACTAAAACCAGGGGCAGAGCTCGTTTTCTATAAGCCAGGTGCTGGGATAAGACAGGAAGATGGAGGGAAGAGGAACCTAGGTTCACTGGCCAGCCAGTCTAGCTAAAGTGGGGAGCTCCAGATTCAATGAGAGAGATGCTATTACAAAATCTAAAAGCTGGGGATGTCTGTGTTGGTTAGTGTTTTTGGCAACTTCATGCAAGCTAGAGGCATCTGAGAGGGAACTTCACTTAAGAAAATCGCCCATCAGATTGGCCTGTAGGCAAGCCTGTTGGCCATTTTCTTGATTGGTGATTGAAGCAGAAGGACCTGGGCAGGTAGTTCCAGGTATATAAGAAAGCAAACTGAACAAGCCACGGTGAATGAACCAGAAAGTAGGCATTCTCCGTTACCTCTGCATCAGCCCTGCCTTCAGGTTCTTGCCTTGAGTTACTGCACTGTCCTCCCTTGATGATGGACTGTGAGCTGAAAGATCAAATAACAGCTTTCCTCCCCAGGCTGTTTTTGGTTGATGTTTTATCATAGTAATAGAGAGCAGACTAAGACAGTTCCTCAACATAGACCTCTGATTGCTACCCAAACACATCGCAGCACACAGGGTCTCTTATACTTTGCATGATAAAAAAAGAAAACAGAAACAATCGGCTTTTTAAAATGAAGAGCATGGGACTGGGGATGGCTCAGTAGTCAGGAGACATGGTGGCTAATAATGGTCTGTAACTCCATTTCCAGGGGGGAATCTGCTGCCCTCTTCTGGTCTTCACAGGCACTGCATGCATGTGGTACACAAATACATGCAAGCCCAGCAGCACCCAAACACATAAAATAAAAATACTAAATCTCTTTAAAGGAAAAAACGAAGACCACTGTGTATTTTATTCACTGCCTTTACCTAATTTTGAATTTAACATAAAAATCATTTTGCAAGCCAGTAGGTGGCATTTGTTTACAGTTCCTTGTGACTAATGGTGTCTGTGAGCCTTTTCTCCCTTTGTCCCCCACCCACTTTAGCCTGTTAAATCCTTTGCTTCTAGCTCCATCTCTCTGCCCAGGTCATCCTCTACCTACTACCGTTATCTTCTTTCCAGACCACCATCATTGCAGTTCTTCCATAACCATAACCACCAGTGCAGATTTAAAGCCCAACAGGGAATGGCTCTCCACTCCCCCTTAGTGTAGGGTCCAAACCCCTCAACATGTCTTCCCTGGACCCTCGTGTGCTTGGAGAGTGAGGCTGTGGCTGAAGCATGCTAGGCCAGCCCCAGGAGAGCTGTTACCTCGGTCCTAACCTTTCACAGACCTGGCTGCTCTTGTCTGACTAGAGTACTGGGTTACTTCTTTTGCCTTTTTATTCATTATTTTTAAAAGCCTTCTTACTGGTCGTGTGATACCAGTTGGCCACTGTGCTCAAGTCCACAAGCTGAGCCACTGGGTGTCTGTCCTAGGAATCATTGTCCTCTCCATGCTTGGCTGCCCAATCTCATTGCTACCAACAGCCTCCGTTTCTGGTACTTTACATTCAAGTCATTCTGAAGGGCTTTTGTGTCCCCAAACACACTCTCTATGCTATTTACTACACTGGAGTACAGCCAGGCTAAACCTAATTATTCCTTCAGAACAAAGCCTGTTTGTCCTCCCCAAGAATTTTCCCCAAACCCCCTGGTGGTAAATCCGAGGCATACATAACTCAGTTCTTTTCCCATCTTTCACTTAGCATCCACTGTACGAATATCTCTTACAATACATACTGCACTGTTACCACCTATATCTACTTGCGTGTATTCTCTAGCTTGCCTGTACACTCTGAGGGCACAGGAGACTTTGGATTCCTAGTGTCAAGCAGAGTAGCTTTCTCATTAAGTAATGCCTATGGGGCCAGGGATATAGCTCATTGGTAAAGATCTTAATGTTAAATAAGTAGTACCTGCCATTAGTATTAACATTAAATAAAATAGAATGGAAGGGTAAACTGTATATGCTGTTATCAAATATAGTGGAAGTAGCTCTGTCTTTATGACCCAAACTGATTCTGTATTTACATGTGTTAAGTTCTACAGCTTGCTTTGACCCTCCTCATCTCCCCTTTTTAGGCAGGCTCTCATATATCACAGGCAGGCCTAGAACTTGCTTGTAGCTGAGGATGAGCTTGATCTTTTTTAAATTTAGTTAGTTCTTTTTTAATTTACTTAGTAAACAATCATTCTGAGGACCTTGAATTTCTCCCTCTGTCTCCTAGAGTGCTGAGATCATAGGCACTGGTACATGCAGTGCTGGGAATGAAACCCAGGGCCTGGTACCTGTTAGGCAAGTCCTCTACCAACCATAAAACAGCCCCAACCTGGGTGTTTTGGTGCTATCCCTGGAATTTTTTTTATTTATTTCTTATTTTGACGTTTATTTATTTTGTGCATATATGAGCAAGTAGAGAAGAGAAAACAATGTGTGAAAGTTGCTTCTCTCTCAAACTCGGGTCCCCAGACTTGATGATGATAAAACCTTTACCACTAAGCCCACTTGGCTCACACCCCAAGAATTTTTAACCTGAGGTTTATTGATACCTTCTCATAGATGGAAATTCCATTCCACTCCCAATCATATGCAAATTTTTTGAGTTTTGATTTGTGTGTGTGTGTTTACAGAAACTTATAGGTTTGTGAAGGTTTGTTTCTCTGTTGCCAACTCTAGAGTAACGCAGGCAGAGGAACTGCAGAGGTGAGGCAGAAACTCATTATCTTTCGACATGATTGGCATTACCAGTGCCTGTGCCCAGAAGCTGTAGGATTCCATCATCCAGGGCTCTTCTCTTCCTCCACGTTCCGAGTCACACAATCCAGTTCATTCCATATCATAAATTATCCCCAAATTGATACTTCATTCCATCTTGGGATGCCCCATCCTCTTCCCTAATGTAAACTCCTGAAGTTGTTTCTACTCATCCCAGTCCATTCTCTCCTCCGTTCCTAGAGTCGTCTCCTCCCAAATCTGATGACACCACCCCATTTACTGTGTCTTTGTACCTTGGACAATTTTTTTCACTTGACCAAACTTGTTTGCTAAAATGTTCCCTACACCCAAATGTGTACTTCCTTGTGAAATAAGGTTTTGGCAAGAACCCTGCTGAATCCTTCAGCAAGAAGCTCTGCCCCGTGTCGCAGCCTACACCATCCCTCAGCCCATGTCTGGTCACCCAGCTTGCCCTCAGCCAGCATCTTCTTTCCCCTGGTGTTGTCTTTTAGTCATTCTCTCCCCACTGGCTTCACCTTGATCTTGGCTGTCAGTTCCCACTTGGAGTGAGTTCTGTGCAGAGCCAAATCTCTCATTTGCTCTTCAAAACTCCACTACCCGGGCCCCTAATCCAGCCATCACTGGCACGAATAAAATCAGTTATGCTACAGCAATACCATTGAATATGCTTTTTGTTGTCATTGTTGTTGGTGTGTTCCCCCCCTTTTGGATATCTTCCAAATAACCTAAACTCACTGCTGACAGGCACGTGGAACCCTTCACAATCCTGCATCAACCCCAAACAAAGGAGCTGTGATGTTTTCTTGTGTTCCTTAATCTTCCAAAATTCAAAAGCCAGCCATGTTGACTCAAGCCAGGAAGACGAAGGCAAGAGGATCACAACAATTTCAAAGTCAGACTGGAGCAACATTGTGAATTCCAGGCCAGCCCGGGTTACATTGTGAAACTATCTATCTGTCTGACAAAAATATTCAGTTGTCCCTGTCCTGATTTCTGGCACAGGAGTTTTTCTTTTTTCTACCTTTCAGGGCATCCATTTCACAGCCTCGTTATACCATTTGGTAAAAGGGTTTTAGAATTTTTTTAAATTAATTTCTCCCTTTAATGACATTTTAAAATACTGAATTTGGTTTAGAGCCTCAGAAGGGCTGGGACATGAACCCAAAACCTCATGCATACAAAGCACACACCCTCCTGCTGAGATGCTCCATCCAACCCACAGTACTGAGCTTTAGTTCTGCTGCCCAGGTACAGTGGCATTCACCTGCAGTTCCATCTGCTTGAGGGCTAGCCTCAGCAAAATAATGAGACTACCTCAAAGCAAAAAGACAGCGAGTAGCCAGAGAAATGGCTCAGTGGGGGAAATGTGCCCGTTCCAAATCTAATGACCTGAGTTCAGACTCCAGAATCTATATGGCAGAAGGAGGAAACACTTCCATACAGTGACCTCTGACTTCCACACTCACACCATGACACTTACCACACTCCACTCCATGTACAAAATAAATACATTTAAAAATGTAATTTTAAGAAAACAGCACTGGCAGGCATGGTGGCTGGGAGGTAGAAACAAGCAGATCTCTGTGAGTTCGAGGCTAGCCTGGTCTCCATACTGAATTCCAGGACAACCAGCAGCCAGGTCTATGTAGAGATACCCTGTCTCCAAAAAGAAAGAATAAGAAAATAAAATATGTTATAACCTTTTTTTTTTCTTGTCCCTGAAGGTTGACACATGCCAAGGACTTTAGAGAGATGATTATAATCAGAACTATAGTGAGCATTTGGCCACCAGCTCTCTGAACGCCCATCCCTTTTGTGGAGAAGCCTTTATTTTTATGTCTCAGAAGATGCTGAGACCTCCTCACTTGGGAAAGTGATTTGGGCCCAAGTCCTTCTCCCTATCTGCAGCTGGAGCCAGCACTGGCATTGGGCCTGGCCTAAGCCATCAGGAAACTTGGGCAAAGCGAGACAAACCTTCAGAGATGGGGACAGATGACTCACAGTAGTGTGGGCTGCTGTGTCAGCCAGGTTGCCAATGACTGCAGCAGTGACGTCCTAAGGTGGCCCTCACGTCCTGCACACCTGGTTCTCCACTGTTCCCAGTGGTGCTGAGAGTCCGTGGGCTTCACAGTCAAGCTTACAAATGTGACGATGGGCAAAATCTGGATGAAGTTGAAGTGAAGTCAGGTTATTACTCCGCAAATTCTGTAATTCTTTGTGCACTTCAGGTTGTTGTTAACTAGAGGATAATATTTAACTCCAGCAGAGTCAATGAGGAACTCCTGGGGCAGTGGTTTCTTGATACTTCCTTGATCTGTTTCAGTGCTTTTTATGATCTAGTGCTTTTTATGGAATCTATGCATTGCATACAGTGATGATGGGTTTCACAGGGAGAGAATTCTTTAAATGTCATGCACTTCTACCGCACTCACCCGTGCCTCTCTTCTTTCATTTTCCTCTTCCCTGTCTTGCTCTAATCACATATATGTATATATAAACATGAGATGTGTATGTATTTTTTCTAAGTAACTTTATTTTGCTAACCCATTAAAATTTCTTCTTAGATTTTTATATGTCAAATAAAATAAAGATCTCAACAAGCATTTGCTTTCCTCCTGGGACACTTGGGAAAACTGTAGTTCAAGTTGCTGGTCAATCCCATCTGTTTTAGGTGTCTCATTCCGGAGTTCAAGATAATGGCACAGTGGCTGTGTGGGAGGGTACATGTGGTGCCATTTGAAGTCAGAGAAAGTCAGATGACCAAGGACAGGATAAAATTTATATCATAGATATGTGGATATAAAATATTCCCAGATAATTATAGCCCAGCAATCATATATCATATTGTGTGTGTGTGTGCACGCGCGCGCGTTTGTGTGTATATATAAAATTCAAGTTTTATTTTTTAAAAGTTAGAATCCAAGCTATGGAGATGGCTTCAGTAGGTAAGAGCATTTGATGCAGAAACATAAGACCTGGGTTCAAATCCCCAGTGCCCAAGTAAAAATTGGCCATAACCGCACGTTTGCAACCCTAGAGTTGATGATTACAGAAATGGGCAGATCCCAGGAGGTGG
Organism: Arvicola amphibius; assembly: GCF_903992535.2. Classification (NCBI taxonomy): domain Eukaryota; kingdom Metazoa; phylum Chordata; class Mammalia; order Rodentia; family Cricetidae; genus Arvicola; species Arvicola amphibius. The sequence goes on along the minus strand of NC_052049.1, from coordinate 148,434,149 downwards.
CTGGCCAGTCAGTCTGCTCTCAATGCTGTGCTTCAGGTTCAGTGAAATACCTTGGCTTCAGGGAACAAGGCTGAGAGCAACAGAGCAAGACACCCGACATCCTTCGCTGACCTCCACATACATGGGTATGTGCACCAACACATAGGTGGATATCCACATGATGTGGGAGGGTCTTCTGTTTTAATAAAGAAACTGCCTTGGCCAGCCCTTGGGTGGAGTAGACAGAACAGGAAGAAGGAAGTGAGGTATATGGGTCAGTCAGATGCCATGCCTCTCCTAAGTGAGAGAGACTGCCGTGCCTTTCCTCAGAGAGAGAGATGCGATGAAGGCAGCCACCAGGCCAGACATGCTGAATCTTTCTGGGTAAGACACCATTCATGGTGTTACACAGATTATTCGATATGGGTTAGTCAAGATGTGAGTAAGAGGCTGAAAATAATGGGCCAGGCAGTATTTAAAAGAATACAATTTGTGTGTTGTTATTTCGGGTGTAAAGCTAGCCGTACCGGAGCCGGGTGGGATGAGAAACAGGCCTGCCTGCAGCTTCTCACTACATCCACACAAATGGAAAACCGAAATAAAGAGCCCGGGAGATGTTCATTAGGAAAAAGCACTGGCTGCAGACCTGGGAACATGAGCTAGAACCCATGTGTAAAGCTGCGGTGCAGTGGCTTGCATCTGAGATCCCAGCACTCCTCTAACGAGATGGGAGGCAGACACAGGAGACCCATGGGCTCGCTATCCTGGAGTACACTGCATAGTGAAAGCAACAAAAACAAAAACCAGCAAGAGAGATCCTGCTTCACTTCGCAAGGTATGAGGCTAGAGTCAGCCCTCCCAGCATTGTACCCTGACATCCTCAGGCATGCTATGGCACATGCACCCCTGTGATGGCATAACATGTATTCTTCCCCAGCCAATACACATTCTAATAAAATTCAACTCTAAGCAAATAAAGTAGAATACATTTCCAAAAGGCACATGGAAGACTTTCTAAATGTTTATGAGTGTGAAATGTTCTCCACAGGCTCATAGTTCTATACTAGTGACAATTTTGGGGAGGGTTATGGAAACCTTAAGTGGCAGAGACTCACTGGAGGAGGAGGTCCCTGCGGGCAGGTCTTTCAGGTTAATAGCCCTGCCCCACGTTCGGACCGCAGAGCTCCTGACTGCAGATGCCATGTGGTCAGCCCCCTTCCCTGTTGTCATGCCTTCCTCGCCATGATGGACTATATATCTCCTGTTTTCCCGAAAGTCGTTTCTTGTCAGGTATCTTGTCACTGAAGCCAAGAAAGCAATGAAGACACTAGATACTATTTTTTTTTTTAAATCTGGAAAGATGTTACATGGGTGTGCTCATATTGTGACTTTTCATTGTGCTGTGCATTATCTCTGTCTTTCCTTCTCTTGTCACATCCCTCCCTCTGTAGTGGGTTGGTTTTTTGTTTGTTTACTTTTTAGGCTCTTTGTTCTTTTGGGGGGCTGCCACCCAACTCCCAAATAAATACAGACGGAGGCTTAGTCTTTCTTATAAATGCCGGGCCTTACCGTGGCTTGTTTCTAGCCAGCTTTTCTTAAATTATCCCATCTACCTTTTCCCTCTGGGCTTTTATCTTTATCCTATATAGCTTTCTTTACTTCTTACTCCATGACTTGCTGTGTAGCTGATCCCTGGAGTCTTCCTCTCCTCCTCTTTTTTGTTGTTGATCTCTTGCTCCTTCTTCTTTTCTTGCTCTTTTTTTCCTTCTGTTTATTCTGTCTGCCTGCCAGACCCGCCTATCCTTTCTCCAGCCTTGCTATTGACTGTCCAGCTCTTTATTAGACAAATCAGGTGTTTTAGGCAGGCACAGTAACACAGCTTCACAGAGTTAAACGTATACAACATAAAAGAATGGAATACATCTTTGCATTATTAAACAAATGTTCCAGAGCATAAACAAGTGTAACATATCTTAAAATAATATTCCACAGCATCCCTCTCTGCTCATCTCCCACTTCCTATTTGTTTTTGTTGTTTAGACAGGGTCTTGCTGTGTAGTCCTGCCTGGCCTGGAACTCCTATTGATCTGCCAGCCTCCATCCTTAGTGTTGGGATAAAGGTACATGCCATCATGACACAATTGCTTCTGTTTTAAAGAGATAGGATTTTGCTCTGTTGCTCAGACTAATCCCAACTCCCAGGCCCAAGTGACTCTCCTGCCCTATTGCCCTCTCAGTGAGAATTCCAACACTTGACCTGTTGGAAGACATTTTCAAACTGTGTGGCACATGCCCTCTGTGACTTATAAATTCTTTTACCAACCCAGAGGCTTCTGGGACCTGAAGACTGGTTGTTTGTGAAAGCTTCATTTCATAGGCACAGTTCAGTCACTAGGCACTGGTGATGATGTCCAGCCATCTCCTCCTCTCTGGAGGTCTGGGTCTGAGATATAAGAATAAAAAGAAAGTCACAGTGCAAGTGACATCAGAAATATATTTCAAGAAAGAGAGGAAGCCAGTGTGAGCTTGACTGCAGGCATCTGAACGTGAACACACAGTGTCCCGAAGCTCGGGATGCCTTCAGGAGGTTGTGCTCATGTTGTGGATGCTTGCCAGGTGTGAGAGTTTGCATAGAGAGTGGCACTGTTGGGAGGTGTGGTCTCATTGAAGAGCGTGTCACTTAGAGGACAGGTTTGAGGTCTCTCTTGCTTTGCTCAGTGTCACAGACCATTTTCTATGGTCTCTGATCAGTATGTAGGCAGCACCATGTTTGCCTGCACAATGCCAGGCTCCCCACCATGATGATAATGGACTAAACTGAAAACTGTAAGTTGCCACCTCAATTAAATGCTTTCCTTTATAAGAGGTGCCATGATCATGGTGTCTCTTCACAGCAATAGGAACCCTAAGACACTAGGCACCCAGCCCTCTCAGGCTATGGCTTGACTAGTTGCCCCAGCTCACAGGTTCCCTACTGCTTTATTGCTGCGGAGCTAATTAGGAATGGAGGAAGCTGGGCTAGTGAGTGCCCACTGGGTAAAGGCACATCCATGCAACCCTGAGAACCTGAATTCTGTCCTGGGATCCACGAGTCACTTCTGCGAGTTGTCTCTGGCCTCTGTACACTCCCTCCACCCCTCAAATACATAAACCTCCTGAGTGCTGGGATTAAAGGTGTGTGCCACCACACCCAGCTAAAATTCTAATACAAACTACTATCGTTAAATGTAATTGTGTTAGCAAGGTTTACTGCTAGAAAAATATTAACATTTCTACAGTATTGCCTTCCTGTTTAAAAACTGTCCTTCAATTTTTGTTGTTGTTGTTTTTTTTTTTTTGGTTGTCAATATTATTCTGTATTTTCTCATTCAGTTAACAGACTTTTAGGAAGTTTTGTGGGTGGGTAGGGTGATACACCTGGCGATCAGAGAACTTGCAGGAGTCAGTTCTGGGGCTCAAACACCAGTTGTCAAACCCATTGAACCATCTTGCCAAGCCCAGGCATGTTAGCTTTATTCATAATCTTATTTAAAATTTTTTGCCACCAGTGTGAATATTTTCTTTTCCAATTATTTTTCTATATTCTCATTGTCGGAATTAATTTTGGGTATATTCATTCAGGCACTTTATCTGATTTTCTCATTTGTTCTATTATTTTTTTAAAAAATCCGAATGGAAATGTTCCATTTTCTCCCTGAAATTTTTTTTCCTTAGAACATTTGCAACAACTGTAAAAGACTACCTAATTTCTTTCCATTAAGTTAAATGGTTTTAAGCGCTTTTATAATTTAGTACACTGTTACTACTTTATATTCTCTCCTCTCCTTCCAGTGTCAGGGAGCCAAGCTTCTCCTGTGCCTGGCAGCTGAGCTACATTGGCACTGCTTCCTTCCCCATGACCCCCACCTCCACTACAACTCTGTATTACAGGTAGGTGGGTTTTTAAGTAAACTGGAGTATTTTCAAGGGCTCTATGGCCTGAAACAATTAGCATCTAAGTATGCAGGTTCTAGTTAAATTCTTGTTTCTTGATTGAATCTGTTCTAATGCTTTCAAATTGTGTTCAGGTTGATGTCTCATTTTTAAGTTGCTTTTGTGTCTTAGACACAACTTTTTTCCTTTGAAATTAATTTTTTCATTAGGCTTAAGAACTTACTATGTATTTATCTTTTTAAAAAGCAGATTTGAGAGTTTGGGTGAATATGGTGGCATGGTGTATAACTTCCCATTCACGGATTCTGTGTGATTTTCTACTTTGTTGAACAAAATACATTTGATTGTCCTATTTCTTATTTACTTTTTGGTTTTTCAAGACAAGGTTTCTCTGTGTAGTTCTAACTGTCCTGGAACTCGCTCTGTAGACCAGGCTGGCCTCAAACTCAAGAGATCTATCCGCCTGCCTCTGCCTCCTGAGTGCTGGGATTAAAGGCGTGCGTCTCCACTGTCCGGGTGATTGTCCTACTTTAACACTAGTCCCCACCTCTCATTTTTTCACTCTTTGTTTAATTAAAGGATGTTTAGATCTATGACCTCTATTGCGTTTTCATTGTCTATAGCTACCGGCTTAATGAAACGAATAGATGAAGTTTTAAAAGTAGACATTTCAGAAATCTCAGTAATTTAGCATGAGAAATAGGACAGCTGAATGTAAAGCACGATTCTGTTGTTTTGTTGGAGACAGGGTTTCTCTGTAGCTTTGGAGCCTGTCCTGGAGCTCACTCTGTAGACCAGGTTGGCCTTGAACTCACAGAGATCCGCCTGCCTCTGCCTCCTAAAAACTGGGATTAAAAGTGTGGGCCACCACTGCCCAGTGTAAAGCAGGATTTTTAATAAAATCATGCTGGCGCAAACCTAAGTCTTGAAGAAACCCTTATGAATAAAACACTCATTATCTTTTGCCATATAGATAAACCTGTTTCATCACTTATAAAAACCTTGTAAAAAATTATTTGCCCACGACAAAAAGGAGCTCCTTAACCAAGATTTTAAAACCAAATAATGTATAAAAATAAATTGTTATGGAAAATACAACATGAAATCTACAAATGAATGATAATGAATGAAAAAATACATTTGCAGTCAGGTTTGGGTTATATAGGCTTATGAGAGGCGGGGGCAGGACACACCGTTATACATAGCAAGTCCCTCCCATATGTCTGTAACAAAATGGTAATGTGCTCTGTAAAAAGTCAGACATTGTCAGGAAAACCATCCAAACCAGTGATCAAGAAAATGGTATCAATAAACAGGAGCTCTGCATGCAAGAATTCAAGATGAAACGTTTAGAGAAAAGCCTAGAGACACAATGTCCACTACTGTGGAAGTCATAAAACAATCTTCTTTTCCTCAAGAAACGGTAAAAGCAAGTTTTGCTGTCCACCTGGAACCTAGAAGGTGTGTAAACTGAATGGCAGCAACGCAGCTTCTACTGGGAAGCTTCGAGTTGATAGGTTGCCCACTTTCTTTCCACTTTGAAGAAGAAAAGAAGCATCAGGCAGAGCTCAACAACAAATGAGCAGAGATCCCCTCCTTCCTCTTCACTTCTCTGGACACCTATTATGACCTGTAAAGGGTAAGTCCTGAGGTTCTGTAAGTGTTCTATAAGATTCTGTAAGATTCTATAGCACAGGCAAAACTAGAGTGGTGAACAGAGTGAGACAAGGCTAAATAATTTCCAAGAGACATTGCTGAAGCAGGATTCTACAAAGCCTTTATAAAAGTTATCCTAGTTTCATAAGAAAAATGCATTTTATACATTATATAAATGCATAGAAAAATATGAATATGGGGAAACCACAAAAAGAGGTAGGAAAGAAAAGTTCAGAGCATAATAAAAAAAAACAAAACTTTAATTACACGTCTCAGTTCAGGTATAAAACACAGGTAGCAGAAGACAAGCTCATACAGTACTTCAGCAAGCCAGTGCGGGGATGCTTGGTGCATCAGGCTTCCACGGCTAACTGCAATGTTACTAAGTCATGCACATAAATGGTTCTCAAGTGTGCTCTTGCCTGTAATCTGTTAGGTCTGTAAATTTGTAGATTGCATTGCACACCCGAGTCAGTAACCAGGGACCAGACTTGGCAACTTACTTGTTTTGCATTGAGACAAAGTCAAGTTTATTTGATAGGACAGTCTTATTCCAGGTGTTAAAATAAGAAATCCCTTAAAAATGAGGTCCTTTATTAGACTGCCATTTAACATTTTTCTTCCAATATGCAAATTATTCCCTACTTTCCCTAAATTCCCAATACCTAGGTCCGCTCCACTAATTCCTGTTTTGTTCCCTGTGCCTGCTCTTTCTTTGGGTCCAATCAATCAGCTGACAGGAGGAGACAGGGAGTGGCAAGTCAGTGTAGAACTAGAGTAGCTTAGTTTGGACATCAAGAATGAGTTGCTCTTAAATTAGACCCATCTAGTCTTTTTCTGTGACGGAACGTTGGTATTTAATTCTAATTTACATCTTCCTTTCATGAGGCTTGTATTTAAAAATAGAAAGCTTTGTCTAAAAAAAAAAAATTAATGCTCTTTATCTCTTTGGTAATGTCACGAGTTTTAGAAATGATTTGGTTTTACACTTATTTTATGTTAGCAACATCTAACATTAATCTTGTTTTTATTTTAAGTGCTTGCATTACCTTTGAATCATTTAAGAAACAAGTAATGAAAGTCCTGATTGGGATAAGAAAGTCTTTCATGTTCTTGCTGCATGTCCTAAGAGGAACATTTCAAATGGGACCACTTTGTCTTCCCAGCATTCCTACCGCACAGGTATATTATTCCAGGCCTCCTTGGGAGCTCAGTTTCATTACTGCTTTCATTCTGGTCCCATTTTCATCAATACACGTGCTTTTCTGTGTGCACGTTTGACTGAGTTACTCCTGTCTAAAATGCTTCCATAACTTTCCACAGTAGTGATCAAGATTTGATGTGGCTACAGGCCCTGCATGATTAGCTTCCAGCCCCCCTTTCGACTTCACACGAGGCATTCCAGTAAACTATACAAATACCTAGACATCACTTTAAAAACAGCGTAATTCAGAGCAGCCCCTTATACTCCACTTCAGAGATGAAGACTCTACTACAGTGCACCTCTAGAAAAATCACCAGTATCTTACTGGTACCTAATTTATCAAGTGCAGGTTAACTTAGCAACTTTAACGCTGTGCATTAAACAAACTTTCTTGGGGACCTATCTGTTTCACAAAATGGAAGTACTATCAGTAAATGAATCTCCTAAGATCATTAAGGAAGTGAATTCATTCACCTAAAATGCTCTATACAACGCCTAGCATTCAGTAATGCTTTATTAATGAAGTAATTATCATTTTAAGCCAAAGCACTTTCTTTCTACCTCAGACTCTCCTCTTCCTCTCCTAGACTACCACCAGTGGCTCTGCCCCCCTTCAGGAAGTCTCTAACCTTCTGAGACCGGGAGGTTCCTGTCTTTACACACACTGCTTTTGATGGCTGGCACTCATTTGTGAAGGCAATTAATGCTGTTTCCCACCACACTAGGAAAGCAGGAAGATAGTGAAGATAGTGTCTATTTGGTCCTCTACTTCGTACTAGGTGCTCAAAACACCGAAACTTTAAAGTCTTTTAAAATCTAATTAAATTCTTCTGTTACCTGTATAAAGCTAATTATGAAAACATGTTTTATTATAAATTTAAACAATTTTCAGTAAGAAGTTTAGAATATTCAAAATATGTTAATAAAGCTATTTCAGTTTACAAAAGAATACTTTTTTGCACAAATCTTGATGGACGAAAGACAAGTCTTTAGGTATGAAGTTCACTAATAACAATTTAGTTCTAATGTAAAGGATGGAATGGAAGTCAGGGAGTTCAACCTCGTAGGAAAAGGTTCAGAGAAAGAGAGGCCTCCAAACAGCCTTCCAATTCACTTCCGTATTTTTACAGAATTTCTATGTCCACGTCTGTTGGGATTTGATAACTTCACAAAAGATTACTTATCAATTCTTTCTTCCCTAAATGAATGCACTAAGGTGAAAAAATTAATTTGTAACCTTCTCCTTACAAAGGTTATTTTCATGATAAAAAAAGCTTCACATAAAACTATTTCATTAGTGCCCAGTTACTTTCAAAATTCTAAATAATAAATTCAACTATTGAAAAAAAGTTTAAACCTTCAGATCAGTTTCAAAACCATCTTCTTTTGAAGTTCAGTTCACAAGACATCTTAAATTGTTCACTCTACGAGTTCTGGGAATGAAAGATATGGCCAAACTATATATAGTGGTTTGTAATTTCACTTAATAATCCTTCACATTAATTACCACATTAAAGACTTTGAGAAGCCTGTGGAGAAATTGTTTAACTTGCTTAAAGCTGTTCTCCACAGCTGATCCTGGACATGGAATTGGTAGTCTAGAGTGTGCCCTCACGAAAATCTGCCTCCTGCCCTCACTCCATATAGCAGCTTTGATGACAACTTGCTCTATTCAAATGCCACCTGCCTCATCACTTAAAGGGTCATTTCTCTCCTACAGGTAGATCATTTCACAAACTCTTGATTAAACAAACTCAGTGAACTGAATTAATCTTAAGAATAATTTTAAAAGAACTGTTACTCTATTTACTTTCTATCTCGACAGTTGTCAGAGTCTACAAATAGGCTTTATGGAGAAAAATACTTAATTCCTTTTAGAGACAAAACACAATTCAAACATTTTATGCTTTCAAGTAAAACCTTCTACATTTAATTGAGTCAGTTCAGCACAAGCTTCATGCAAAGAAAAGCTAACTGTTTCAGGTTCAAGTGGAACTGAAGTTAACTCTATCATGTTCGCGGCTGTCTAAAGAAAGCACGTCAGCGAAGCCAAAGGGACGAGACTGGTTAACACCTTTCCTCCTAAACTACCAGCGGCTCAGACACATACAAATTTTATGGCAAGTAATCTAAAACTCTTCTAAAAATGATTAACTGTTACTCTACCCAACAAGAAAACCAATACAACAGCTCTATCTAATTAGTGAAGTCACCAGATAGCTGCACGCAGCTCTGGTGTCAAATGACAGGACTTCCGACTGCAGAGTTGTCTCACGGCTTGGACTACTCACACATTTTAAAGGGAGATCCCCACTTCAAACTATTTATGCAATCTTTATTTTTTCATGTTGAAATGAAAAATACTGAACAGAAAGAGCCCTAGGGACAAGCTGTAATTTTACTTTATCAAGTTATCTAATACTATAAAATATAGCTATTAAGACTCAAACAAAAACCACAAGCATTTTAGGACAGTTTGTTTAGTTTGAGACAGTGCCTCACCATATTGTGGGCTGATCTTAACCTCCCAGGCTCAGGCTCAAGTACTTCAGCCCCTGAGCAGATGCATTAACTGGCATGTGCCAGAGTACCTGGTCCTTACAGGAACTTTTCCAGTTCCCTCAAACTGAGGCAAAATAGAGTTTAGTTAAAAAACAAAAGTTTGTCAATTTTGTTTATACTTTCTATTAAGTTTTTTTAAAAAAATTCCTTTGTTTTGTTTTTTGGTCTTCACTATAATTTTGTTGTTATATGGGCATTTAAAAATTCACTAACAAAAATGACTTAAAACACATATTTTAAGTCTTACACTAAACTTGAAAGGAATAGATATCATTCATTTGAGAAAATAATAATGTCTACATATACAAGCGAGGACTCTATGAATTACTAATGTGGCATCAAAAGCTTCATATCTGTATATTATTATTATTTTTTGTTTTTTGCTACTGGGGACTGAAACGAGGTCTCCACCTTGTTAAGCATGCACTCTACTGAACTACAGGCCCAGACCCACATTTTCTCAACCTAATGGAAAATTAAAAATAAGAGTTTTTGCTGCATTATGCAATTAGAGGATGCTTGCATTTTAAAATAATTTACAGAGGAAAACTCAAGCACAAGGTCTGATACATTATCAAAACAATGAGAACAAAATAATGAAAAAATAGCAGAAGTTACCAAAAATAAATTCCTATTTGAATTCCTGTGTTCACACAGATTAAAAATGTTTAACTAGTTCTATCATACAGGTTGCAGCATACTGTAAGATAAAAATACAAAGGTAATAGTGGATATTTGAGATTCAAGCTGCACTTGCCAGGATAGTTTTCACCTGAGTCACAAAGTGTATGCCAGTGCAGTTATGCTTTATGAGCAGAAGTCAAGGCGTACTGTCTTCGACTGCTCTTAATATTGTTTAAGTATCTATGTAAAAGTATAAATATTCACTACATTTTGCGGGTTCTCTGAACACATGAAAAAACATGAATTGAAAAGATGTTAATTTTTCTTGCTATGCAAGCATATAAAGATGCATTTTAGTTTAAAATGTTTATGATGATTATATTTTCACATTTTTGAATATTTTAGAACAGAAATTTAAAAAAAAAATCATAGATACTTATTTATATTCCCATGAAATAAACTCACACTCTGAGGAATTATACAAGTTCACTAAAGAATATCAAATTAATCGTTTCCTCCTATAAATAGTTTATTTGTGTTTAGAAGTTGCAGTTTTAGTATTATTAACAGAAAATACATAACAAAGGTTTCCTAAAAGTGAAAAAAATAATTATAAATGTTGGAAAAATTGGCCTCATTAACATATTTACAGACTTTTACTTAATACATAATCCTTTGGAAATTACTTATGTGACATTTTTACAGCATTAACCCTCCCCAAATCTCTGAGTAGTGAGCACTTCAGCTCTTTACTGTCTATAACCAAAGTTGAATGCCATGTGATTTCTGAAGCTAAAGTCCCAGCTTCCTGGTCACTCTGAGACACTGCTGGCATACTGCTCTGCTCCTTCCCCTACGGCTTCTGCTGACAAAGTGTCCTTCAGCAGCTTCTTCTCTTTACTCTGTTCTTCCTGCAATTTCAGAATTATGTTTCGGATTTCTTCTCTTTTTGTTTTCATTCTGGGGGGAGGAAACCAGTTCACCAAATTCATAGGGAGCTCAAAATTTAGTATTGGATTCTGAAAATAAGAAGATTAAAAGCCTATTAGAAAATTATAATGAGTGACATTTGAATTTTAACTACAACAATACTTAAAAGTTAAGTATCAGCATGTATCCACTTGTTATGTTTCACAAGTCGAGTACTGAGTTAGGCACTAGAGATAAAAGCACTATTGGCTTATGAAGCTTACCATTTAGATTAAAGGCTGACAGACTAGTTATTGGGTTGAGTTCTTCCAATACCTTATTTCTGCAATATAGTTCTGTTTTTCAAGCAGAAGCAAACAAATTCACTAATAGTTTGTAGTTGTTTGTACAACAGTACAACTCAGAGTTGCTAGAGTCTCAAGAGCTGCAAAACACAAGTATTTACTCCCAGGTCCTGCCTGAGAAAAGAATGCCAGCATTTGTATCTGTGCTAGATACAAAGATAACCGATCTTGGCAAGCATCAGGACAGGAAAGCATGAAGTGCAGTAGAATAAACACCGCCAATCTGACATTCAGACAAACCTGGAGAGCAAGTAAATGGTAGCCAGCAAAGAATGACAGAAGCATCAGGGAAGTGAGCTTCGAGGCCTGGAGACATGGCACAGTAAGAAACAGAATGACTTCCAACTGGCTGATACACAGCTATGTATAGGACACCAGAAGGGTTTCGTTCTTTAGCTCATTAGCACCAGGGAGCCATCAAATATAAACCTGGTGAGAATAACCTGATAAGAGTTTTTGGAAAATGGCCATGAAGGCAGAAGACAAGAGACTCTCACTAGCATTCTGGACTTAGAAAGTGGCAGCAGGAACAGTAATGTACACTCGTGACTTTAAAAGAGTCAGTGGTTTGTTCAATGGACAGTGGTTAAGAAGGAGTCAAGGGAATGTAGAGTTCTAAGAGAGGCATGTGGAGAGCCACGCTGCGGGCCAAGAGTGAAGAAGGAATAGTTGAAAGGGTGCTGTAGGTCAGAAGAACTTTCAATAAGGGCATGGAGGATATCAGATTTAAAACGCTTGAGAGGCAATAGCATGTGTGTGGAGATGGGAATGGAGAGACAGCATAAATAACAGGTGAGATTTGCTAAGATAGAAAATAAGCTGGTGATGGGGTTGATCAGAGATGATCAACAGGCCTGAGATTTGAGATCAATAATCACAGTATTTATATATCTTGAAAGGCCTCTAACTTGGGAGTTTTTGTTCCTTAGAATCATTTTTTAAGATAAATTAGTTTCTTACTGTGTTCATTACATGAAAATCAAATATATATTTCACTATTTCACCAAATACAAAGAACTGAAACTCACCTCAAAGAAGCTCTCTACATACTGCAGTACGTATACGCCACAGTCGCTGAAGTTGTTCTGCTGCGGAACTTTTGGGTTGGAACCTCTCATAACATCTTTGGAAAAACTTCTTTTGCTTCCTTTTTTAACCTCCCATTCCACTTCTAAATACCTACAACAACACACATGTACCAAGAACACACATACATGTAAATACTTACTGCATCCACTATAGTATATCTAACAGGTAGGTTATAGTTTTGAACTTACTCTCTTAGAATTTTGACAACATTTGACCGAGAAGGGCCTCTAAGTGAGTCCATAAGGAGAATACAAGGTCTGCAGATACAAATAATAAAAGTTAAATATGAATTATGATATTACATATGCATGAGAAAACTTAAAACAGTGAATTTATAATGATTAAAAACCTTGAAATATTCTTTTGTTTCAGTAATGAAAACAAACCTTCAGAAATAGGAAATTTAGATATCTATGGTAATACTAAACATTGTTACAGAATAGTAATGTAACTCCAGCATAATAAAAAAGGAACCCTATAAAAGTAAGTATTGTGTGTGAACTTGAATATGCACATTCATATTCAAAGGCAACTTGAAGGGGATCATTAGACTCATGTCCTCAGGCTTGCCAGCAAATGTCCTTACCTGCTGAACTATTGTAAACACAGTTTATTATGGCAAACCAAATAGCTAATCTAAGAATCTGTTTATGACACAATATATTTTTTAGGCAAGATTTTATTTTAGAACAGTCTATGCAACTCACATATAATCTTCAGAATTTTAATTCTGTAGAAGTATGTTGTAAATTCAAAATAAATGAGGAAATCTAACGTGCAAAAATAAGTCCTAAATGTTAATCTTTTCTCTTCTCCATTCTACCTCCCCCATCTTTCTCTCTACACTAAGGTTTAAATGTAAAGCCTTGAATATGCTAAGCACACATCTAATTCTGAACTACATTGATCAGGCCTGATATAGAGCTCTTAACTATCAGTTATATTTTCTCTAAATATCTGTATTTTCTTTTATAAAATTTTCAAGGTCCATTATGCAGTTTTTGCTAACATTTTCCACAGCAAAGTAAAAGGAGCAATCTGTATCACTTAATGGTTTGGGAGTCTCTGGGATACTTTACAGCGCACATGTATTTCTGGAAATTGGGAATGACGTATTCCATCTTTAGGGTTCCGCCTGCACCCTATCCCTTCAGTAATGCACACACAGTCTCAGATACACCAAGCCATGAAGCATAACAGGGTGCAAGTCTGAACTTCCTCTCATAGAATTCTGTCCAATCTGAGTGAGTCTCTAAGTAGGAAACATGTCTGCAGGATGGGCTGGCCTTCAGTAACTCTCTGTCCACATAAAGTAGCTATGGAACTAACATTAACTGCCAACTTCATGTTACTGGAGGTTTTTTCTCAAAAACATCATATATACAGTTGCAGTGGTTCATCATGAAGATGTGTAAGCATCTGTGGGAGCAGAGGCTGAGAAAATTACAAAGAGGAAACGAGAAATGGCGTCCCTGTTGGATCTCTGGACAGCACATCAACTTTTCCTCCTTGACGCTGAGAATACCTGTGAATTCTGCTCAAGTAAGAATTGTTCTGTTGTGTTTTAGTCTATGACTCAAAAAAAAAAAAAGGGTCAGATTGCAGGATGCAGTCAATGCTTACTGTTTACAGACAATAGGCTTTAAATGCCACTGTCCTATTTCTGAATTGTAGTTTTCATCAGCAAGGAGTCCATCATCGCTGCTATCATCCTATAAAAGACAGCCTTTGGTTAATAAAAGTCTGCTATCGAAATAACTAATAATCTAAGAAAGTAGCATTGCACACAAAACTCCTTCCAATAAAATGGCAACACTTCTAGCCCCAGGGAGATAACTGACCTAGAAAATTCAGCCTGCTATTCAAATTTATTCAACGCTAAAGCAATAATATTAAAGATTTCTTTGTTGTTATTATGTGTATGTAAAGTATATGCACATGTGAACCTGCAGGCGAAGTCAGAGGACAGCTCTGTGGTGCCAGTGCGCGCGCGCTCTCTCTCTCTCTCTCTCTCTCTCTCTCTCTCTCTCTCTCTCTCTCTCTCTCTCTCTCTCTCTCTCTCTCTCTCTCTCTCTTCCAAACTTACGCAAGTTCTGAATATGCCTTAGGTTGTCAGCCTTAGGGTGCAATAAGACCTCTGCCCAATAAATAAGCCATCTCACCAGGCCTTTAGTGTTAGGACAAACTTTTAGGTGTTTACATATGGTGAAGATGGATTTATGCTAGTTTTTCCTTTCCACTCAATCTTGTGAAAGAAAAGTCATGTTTGAATTATCTATTGACTAATAATACAGTGCTGGAAAATATGTTAGATCCTTTCCACTACATGAGCATCCCAGTCTGAAGTGCAAAGTAGTGCTAAGAAATTGGTTCCAAATTTCCAATATTTGAATATGTCTCTCATCATATAAAGTCTACATAAATTGTTTAAATGTAAAAAACCCCAAAATCTAGGTGGTGGTGGTGCATGCCTTTAATGCCAGCACTCGGGAGGCAGAGGCAGACAGATCTCTGTGAGTACAAGGCCAGCCTTGTCTACAGAACGAGTTCCAGGACAGGCTCCAAAACTACACAGAGAAACCCTATCTCGAAAAACCAAAAAACCAAAACAAACAAACAAAAAACAAGTAACAACAACAACTTCAAAATCTCAAACATATCTCAGTCCACATTTCTGAATAGGGCTACTGAGGCCTGTACCATTTACAGTACAGCTTACAGTGGGCACCTAGTCTCCCTCTGCATAGAGCAGGTACCTGTGAAGTAAACTAATTAATGAGTAAACTAAGGGATAACACACACACCACCACCGCCTACCAGACTGAGCAAGAAGGAAAGCTGCAGCATAAAGTATCTTCACACTAGGTGAACAGCTGAAGGTCCGTCCTAGCACTGGAACCAGAAACCCAAGTCTGATCTCCAGGACCCACACGGAGAAAGGAGAGAAACGACTCCTGCAATTGTGCTCTGACTCCACACGCACACTGTGCTTGCAGGTGTGCCCAACACAAAACAAACACATATAATTTTTTAAAAAAAGAATATTTAAGAGCTGGAGAAACAGCTCAGTGGTTAAGTGCTCTTCCAGAGGACCCAGATTCTATTCCCAGAACCCACAACTGTCCGTGACTCCAGTTCCAGGGAATCTGATACCCTCATAGATATATATGGAGGCAAAACCACTAATGCATATAAAGTAAATATAAATAAAAAGAAAACTTAAGAAATAGTATGTTGGGCTGGAGAGATGGCTCAGAGGTTAAGAGCACTGCCTGCTCTTCCAAAGGTCCTGAGTTCAATTCCCAGCAACCACATGGTGGCTCACAACCATCTGTAATGGGGTCTGGTGCCCTCTTCTGGCCTGCAGGCATACACACAGACAGAATATTGTATACATAATAAATAAATAAATTAATTAATTAAAAAAAGAAATAGTATGTTACATCTTCTCTTAAATTTTTCTCAGAGTTTAAATAAATTATCTCCAAAACTATAATTTATTTTTAATTGTTTATGATACATATTAGTGTAAATAAGATCCAGGAAATAGTATAGCTCACCTATGGTGATAATTAAATATCACCTATTTTTAAAGTACATGCACATTAAGTTGGAAAAAAAGAAAATAGTCACTGGGTAAGTAAGAAAAAAAGGTACTGGGAAAGTGGTAAAAATTTTTTGATTCTGCCATTCTTATGCATACTACAATTATGTATACTATCATAACTGAAAATCTTACCACTTGCCTTTCAGATATTGTTAGATCAAAGGTCAAGAATAGTCCATAAATGTTTTCAAATAAAACATAATTAACTTTTTATTTCATCCAATGCTGGGCATCTAACAAATAGCAAATAAGCCCTCTATCACTGAGCTATACAGTCCCTGATCCAAGAGAATTAACTTTATATTAAAATTTTCTCAGGCAGTATTAGAATTCAACCCCTCAATCATATTTCCAACAAGAACACTAATACATGCATCCTGAAAACTTCAAACTAGAAAACTGGGTTTGCTGTGAAATACAATCCAAATATGGAAGCTGTGTTGTCTGTTGGTGGTTGACGGAATAGCTTCTCAGATTTTTTAACAGAGTCTGACAAAGCATCTGATTTTACCGGCTCGTCCTGATCCTCTGAGAAGTCAATGAGTTCATCTTCCAGCATTTTGCCACCTTCAGCTGACTGATCACCGTAGTTTAGTCTGATTTTACTTAAGGCATCTGTATCAATAGGAAACACTGCATGATAAAAAGCCTGAGGATAGACCCAGAGGATAGACTACTAAAATGAATGCCAGTACAAAAATCTGAGGGTACAAAAATCTGCTACAGCATGAAGTACAACAAACATAAAGTAGGTTATTTTTAAATAAAAACATGGATTGCTGTCAAATTACAGAATGGTTCTATTACTCTATTATTCAAAACTTATTAAAAAAATAAAAACAAGGTTATATAAACATGTCTGTTTGCATGTTTGGGTATGCCCGATAGTGAATAGAAAGTTTTAAGAGTCTCAAAAAAAGAACAATTCCCAAATAAAATTACAAACCATAGAACACAAGATAGAAAATGTATAGCTTTAAGATTAAAATTATGAAAACATGAATAAACAAAGGGTTAAAAACAGTACAAATGAATAGATTTGCATGTGCACAAATCAGACAAAGAATATGTTGGGTGGTGGTGGTGGTGGCACACACCTTTAATCTCAGCACTCAGAGGCAGAGGCAGGTGATTCTCTGTGAGTTCGAGGCCAGCCTGGTCTACAAAGTGAGTTTACTAGTTATATATATATATATATATATATATATGATACCTTAACTGTTTATTTTCTAAGTTTGGTTAAATTACTATTTTTCAGTAAAATAAAACCCCACAAACCAACTGTAGGTGTTGGTACCATAAAAGTAAATGATTTGTAAGATAAAACTAAATCGAGCCGGGCGGTGGTGGCGCACGCCTTTAATCTTAGCACTCGGGAGGCAGAGGCAGGCGGATCTCTGAGTTCGAGGCCAGCCTGGTCTACAAGAGCTAGTTCCAAGACAGGCTCTAGAAACTATAGGGAAACCCTGTCTTGAAAAAAACCAAAAAAAAAAAAAAAAAAAAAAAAAAAAAAAACCCAAAAAAAAAAAACCCCAAAACACTAAATTGATATTCTTAAAAGTTTATTCTAAGGATCAAAATTGTTAAAAAGCAATTATTTGGCAAAAGAAGGTTGTCAAATCAAGTATTTAACAGAAATTTAAAATTTACCAAAAAACTGAGTTAGAATTTAATACCACATATGTTAATATTGTTTATAACAGTGTATAACATCTTAAAACTTCCTAAGAATGACTTTTACGTATTTTAGGTAGAAAAGTTTACTTCAATTCAGTTTACAAAGCTATATAGTGTTATTTTTTATTAACATAAACAAGGTTTCTTGAAGAATAAGATAAGTAAAATGTATTCCTGAAAAAGATATATGAATCAAAATGCGGTCATCAGGAACATACTTAAAATAACTAACCAAGCACAATGATAAACCTTCTGTTATATACAATAACCTCTTCAATTTGTCTGTTTCAGAAATTATTTTAAATTTGCTTAAATAAAAATCTGTACAAATCCCCAGGCAATTAACATTAATACAGATTATTTCTAGAAGCAAATCATTCTTATTTATAAAGTACTGTTACATCATACTTTGTACTAACTAAATTATTTCAAAAACCACCCCAATAAAGTCTATATGGCCTCTCCATTCTGCATGTGTCTGATTCTCATAAGAATGTAGAAATTAAGCAGAGTGAGTCTTGGTTAGTACTTGAATAGGAGAAAGTAATTTAAATAGTTCAGCTTTTAAAAAGTATCTTTCTTTCAGGCTGGGTATAGTGGTGCACACCTTTAATAGCTGCATTCAGGAGGCAGAGGTTAGGGGATCTCTGAGTTTGAAGCTGATTGGTTTGTGCAGTGAGTTCTAGGTTAGTCAGGGCTACACAGCAAGGCCCTGTCTTAAAAAAAAAGTGCACGTGTATGGGGCGGGGGGAGGTTCAGCAGCTAAGAGTTTATTACTGCTCTTCAAAAGAATTCAGGTTCAATTCCCAGCACCCACATCAGGAGGCAATTTCAGCTCTAGGAGGATTCCACCTCCACGGGATACCTGCACATACCCAACACACATATATGTATTTAAAAATAATTTAAAAACAGATAATATGTGTATCCTTTAAAAAAAAACAAACATTTATACTCTCTCTGTGTATATATATATGTATACACACACACACACACACACACACACACACACACACACACACACACACACTTCTGTGTGTGTAGATCAAAGCATAATTTTCAGGAATCAGTTCTTTCCTTCCAACATCTGGGCGCCAGGGATTGAATCTAAGTCACCAGCCTTGGTGGCAGACACTTTTACATAGTAAGTCATCTCAGCAGCCCAGTAGTTACCTATGTGAGTGTGACTGTAAAATTTAAACCTACATGTTCCTCATGTCCTCAATCTGGTCAATTATTTTATATGATGTACAGATGAAAAAAAAATGACAAGTAATGGTCTCATACATTAGCTTCCAATAGCTGGCCTTAAAACTGTAGATATAATCGCAATTATTAACTGTGGCATGTTATCTGACATGTTAGTAAACACTTGTTAACTATATGGATCTGAGAGTTAAAATTATATGAACTATTTAAAATAAAATACATCTTTTGAACAATATTGACAGGCCAAATAGAATTTAGCTACTTAGGCAGTAATCAGAGCACAAACTTTTTATAAGCTCCTAACTTTTCATGTACCATCATTGTAAGACCATTTAACCACATTTAGAGAGTACCCTTACTTACTGTACTTTTGAGCCAATGAGCTCTTCAAGCATATGATAAAAGCTAAAGCACCTCACTGTGTTTGGGGTGGGAATCAACCATCTCACTTTCAAACTTTAGGATGCTGCCAGCATTGAATTAAAGATTTAAAAAAACAGTGTTAGTGTTAGCACTCACACAAACAGCAAGCTGTTTTGTGAAACACTAGTTTTAACAGATCTTCCCTTTAATTATAGAGACGTAATTGATACAGGTACATCCATAAGAAAGGAACTGACATTACAAAAAAAAAAGCTACAAGAAAAAGACAAACATGTTAATTATGAAACCTACATAAAACATTATTTTGTACTTTAGTCTCCACTAGGGTTTTGAGACTATCTTCAAACGTAACTGTCTACTCAACCAAACAACATCTTACAGGGGGCACTTTTGGAAGTCCTGCAGTCAGTGTACAAAAAGCCCCAAGCTGTGCTCCAATGCATAAAGTCACTCAAATGATTTATCTGATCTCATATTAAAATGTACAATCCAGTGGTTTTTATTATAGTCAGCCCTCTCTATCTATGGGCACTGTCTGTGGATTCGACCAAGTATGGATAAAGAATACTGGAGGGTAGGGAGAGATTACAGTATGGTGGTGTATGCCTTTAATACCAGTACAAAGGAAGCAGGCAGATCTCTGTGAGTTCCTGGCCAGCAAAGATACACAGAGAGGCCCATTCTTTAAAAAAGATATTTGGAGGAAATTTTTGTGTTTGTATTGAACATGTATATAGCTCCTTTTCCCTTCTGGTTCTCCGAATAATAAACTGCAGGGACTGGGAATGCAACTAAGTGAGAGCGCTTGCTTATCATGTACAGGTTCAAGCCCTGGCACCACAAATAAAAACTAAGAAAGTAAAAATAGAGCATAAGCATTATTAAAAACTACATATTTAGAAACTACAACAAACTAGAAGGTTTAAGTAATCTAGACATGTTTTAGAGTTTAGGGAGGATGCAAACATACCAAAAATGAACACTAAGCTCAAGGAACTTGAGCATCCATGGGGTTTAGGGAACTTTTTTGTGGCAAGTGGGGATGCAATCAACCTTCCACGAATTCTCAAAACCAGCCATACATTCACAAGTATGTGTAACTACCACCATCACAATATTATTTTTGATGTTATCATTTAGGTGGTGCCGGGGATTAAATCCAGATCCTCACAAAAGCTAGATCTTTACCACTGAGCTGATCAACAGCCCTCAAAAATCAATTCCAAAGCCTCAAGACGAAATCCCATATTAACATTCTGTCTCTATATTCCCCACCCTCTTGTCTTTTCCTGTTGAAAACTCTAAGCAATCAATCACTACTCTATACATTTTTGGGTTCTAGAAATTTCATATAATAATTATTTTTTAAAACAAGAATTAAAATGCTGACAATGAAAGAATTCCAGGTTACATACTTGCTTGCTTAAGCACTTTGCTTAATTGTATCCTAACGAACTAGAATGGAAAATGACCTAGACAATGATTTGATCCGTTTGGATTTTAATGACCAATTTTGTTTTTCTTGTTCCCTTTCCAGCTCAACTCATAGCACATAGACCTTATGAAGCTTATTATATAAAATATCCTATCAAAAGTTCAGCAACATCCTCCTTCCCATACCCTTGTCTTTTATGGCTTTTTCAGACAGGATTTCAACATAATCCAGGCTGACTTTAAACTTGCCATATAGCCAGTGCTGGCCATCAATTCCTGATTCTGCACTTCCAAATGATGGGATTAGAGGCATGTGCTACCATGCCAGATGTGAAATTCATAATTCACCAATACAAAGCGGTAGAGCATCAAAATATGTTCTTTATTTGTAATTTTCCATAATTTTAAATTCCTATTTTTCTATGGCCTAGTTTACCTAACAAAAACTTTTATGGATCTACACACAGTTTAATGTTTTCACTGGAGAAATGACACTGAGTATTATGAATTTTTATGGAACAGATTAAGTTTTTTTAACTGACACACAATACCTGAACATATTCTTGGGATTGGAGGTTGTAGCTCAGTGGTAGAGTGCTTGCCTAGTGGGTGTGAAACCCTATGCTTGATACTCAGCAATAAGTGTGAGTATCAAACACAGGGTTAAAGCTTTCTGGGAAGAGTAAGATGTTCTGATGCACATGTGCTGGCTAGTTTATGTCATCTGAGTGGAGGGAACCTTAAATGAAAATGCCTCCCTGAGACTGGGCTGTAGGTAAGCATGTAGAGCATATTCTTAATTTAATGAGTGATGGGGGAGGGCCCAACATATTGTGGCTCCTTGTCCTGAGTTCTACAAGAAAACAAGCTGAGCAAGCCAGTAAGCAGCACCCCTCCAAGGCTTCTGCATCAGCTCCTGCCTCCAAGCACCTTCCCTGCTTGAGTTCTTGTCCTAACTTCCTCGAATGACAAGTGATCTGGATGCAGAAGAAGCCAAATAAGCCCTTTCCTCTCAAGTTCCTTTTGTCATGGTGTTTGTCACAGCATTAGTGACCTGAACTAGGATAAGGCTCAAGTCAACACATTTGTGGGTGGGAGAGGAAAACAATTTGATAACAAAGAACTTTGATCATAACTTTGAGATTTCTGTTAAAGAGGTTAGAAATAACAGTTTAATGGAAGAAAGTGAGAACAAATTCACAAGAGCTGAACCAAGTGAAAGGAGACCGAGGGACAGGGATCCCCACTTTGTCCGAAGGAGGAAGCTTTACTTTCTGCCTTTGGCCATTTGAATTCAATTCACCAATCTAAAAATTGAGAAGGCTGAACAGATTTGTCTTATAAGTTAAGCCTGTGCAACTACTGTGTATTTTGAATATAAGGAATTTTTAATTAAACAAAATGATTCCAAGCTCTTGTAAGTGGAAAATGTGAAGTTTGTATGTCTAGATTGAAAACCTCTTACAGATATATGAGGAACAGAATTATAAATTTCAAGGTTTATTTTTTCTTTGAATTTTGAGTTATTGGTAATATATATATATATATATATATATATATATATATATATATATCAAGCAGATGGAACTCAAGCCTAAGCATGAAATTACTTTTCATTTCTATGTATTTCTATATAATAAGTAGGCGGTATTATATAATAATTTTAGTGTATCTACAACCAGCTACAGAAGAATTTTTCAGTGGTGACATAAATTTCTGACTGGAGATGCTAGTTCTGCTTCTAGGGATGAAGAGATAAGACTGCACAAGAGACACCAGGAGATTTCTGAGTAGTAAAAGATTCTAAATGTTGGTTGTCGTAGTGATTACATGACTAAGCACATTAATAAAACTTAAGCAACATAAAATGAGTTAATGTTATCGTAAGTAAATTCTACCTCAGCAAGCCTGACGAAAGAAAAGACGTAACTTTAACAATTCTATTTTGAACTCTGTTACTCTTTATAATACATCAGTACATACCTGGATGATGTATAGAATTTAAACATTCATCCTGTAGGCCATTCTCACTTTTAGCTCTATCAATAACTTCCTGGCATGCAGATTTTCCATTACTTGATTCTTCGTTTTCACTTATAGCATGGTTTTTTTTTTTCACACTACATTTCACACTGTATGTGTTTCTCCGATAACAAGGCTCACTTTCTTCCTGTCCAGCACTGGACTCAGTTACCGTTAAGCAATGCTTTCTGTTTAGCATCTTCTTAATCACAGGCTTGGCAGAAGAGTTCTGTGAACAACTGTCCATTTCACTGGCAGAAGAAACACAACTGTCCTCTGCAGCTGAACTTTTTTGCATGACTGCATTTTCATGGTAATGAGGGTTAGGTTCATATTTTGGTTTTTCCAAACCAGGAAAACAAACAACAGCCAAAAACCAGTGTGCACTGCAAAAACAAACAACACTACTAAACATATCATTGGAAAAGCTCATCACAGTTGTCCATAACTATCAATTGAAAATGCTGATTTTACAAATTTGTGAACAGGCACTGCTCTTTTTAAAATATTTATACTGTTTATAACAGTTCTCACTTACTTATTTTATTAGTGGTTAAAATACCATAAAGACCACTAACTTTTTTGCTACTGTTTTAAGGATTATGTACCCTACATTCATTCTTGCAAACAATCTACTGAATCTTTGTGGAAAAAAAGATCCATTCAAATTTTTTTTAAATCATGTCTCTTTCTATTGTTTGGAGAGGCTTATTATAAAAAGTATGTATCTAAATAATCCTTAGGCTTATGCTATGTTGAAATGTAAATACATTAATAATTTAAAAAGAAATGACATTATCTAATCTAGGCATTGTTATAAAAGCTCAATTTAGTAAAGAGTTTTAGCTATCAACCACAAAATCCTGGTATCACTGTATTCAGTTATCACAGCTATCAACTGTACAGTCCACCAGAAAAAAAGACATATAGTATAGCCTAATAATCATTAACTTCTATTTGCTAGCCAATGACAAGCTGTAGATGAAAGAGTACTTATGAGCTGAGTACAATACCTGTCATGTAGTAGGATGTCCAATAAATACCTTCTCAGAAGAAAACACTTTTACAACCACGGCTAGGGATCAAACTCAGGGCATGTTAGGCAAGTACCCTACTACTGAACTACATCTCAAACCTGAATACCATTAGCATCATTAGGTAATTCTTTTTCTTTTCCCATATGTATTAGATGACTCCAAGGCAGTATTAGGAACAGTGCTATCTCTTCACCTGACAACATTCAGTACAAAGGTAAAGACTGGTTTTGGTGTTAGTGCTAAAAGGGAAAATTGAGTCTGGTGTGGTTATGCATGCCTGTAATCACAGCACGAAGGAGGCAGAGGTAGAGGTAGGGTGTATCTTATGAGTTTGAGGCCAGTCAGGCCTAAGAAGCAAGTCCTAGACAAGCTACATAGTGAGACCTTATCTTAGACAGATAGACACACACAACCACATACATACAACCCCTCTCTCCCCACCGAAAGGCAAAATGGACAAATAATTCTTTTTTTTTTTTAATTTGTCGAGACAGGGTTTCTCTGTAGCTTTGGAGCCTATCCTGGAACTAGCTCTTGTAGACCAGGGATTAAAGGCGTGCTGGGATTAAAGGCGTGTGCCACCACTGCCTGGCTTTTCTTTCGTATTCTTAAAAATTAATTCTATGTATACGATGGATTTAGGTCAGGTTAACGCAGCAAAAATAGTATATCAACATCCTCATTTCAATAATTAAAACATCCTAAGTTCCATGTTAAAATGTAGAAAAGTGTGTTTCAAAAGCCAGTGCAATGCATAGTGGAAAAAGACTGCACTCTCCCACTTGAGGAAGAACCAAAGGTTCAAGGCCATCTCTGGCTACACATCAAGTCTGAGGACAGCACTAGACTACATGAGATCTTGAAAACCAGTATTTAGGGTGTAATGTGGTAATTTTCAACCTACATTGTTGTGACTGGCTTTACCAATCTGAAATCATAACAATATATGTGGCCATACATTTCTTGCTACATCACTAAAAACTAGGCAAAATGCTTCTCCTGACTTAAAGGGTTTTAAGTTTGTAGCTTTAAAAAAATAAAACAATAGCAAACAAACAAACAATAACAACAAAAAACCAGGCTCTATCTATGTAGACTGGTAGACTGGTTCTGGCCTACAACTCAAGACACTCGCCTCTAGCCAAGTAACTATATAAAGCATTGGTATGAGAAGAAACTAAAATATAAAATAGGTAATTTTACTATGGCTGGATTATATCCAAATTCTAGGTCTGTGTTCTTTACCAAATACTGTAACAGTTTCTAACAAACATCTTAAAGTAAAATAAAATAAGAAAGAAAGAAAAGAAAAAGAAGAAAAACATCCAGCATCATGAAGTTAGAGAAATGGCTCATTGACTAGAAAACTTACTGCTCTGACAAAGGCCCGAGAATTCAGTTCCCAGCACCCACATGGCATCTCCCAAACATTTTTAACTCAAGTTACATGAACACACATGCAGGCAAGCACTTATACATGTTAAATAAAAACAAATCTTTAAAAACTAAACATTAGGCTGGGCATGGTGATGCATGCTTTTAATCCCAGCACTTAGGAGGTGGAGGTTAAATAAATCCTTTTCAGTCCAAGGAGCCTGGGCTGTATATATAGTGAGACCCTATCTCAAAAAACAAAAAATTAACATCACTACTAAAATGAAGCAGATGACAAACCAATGGTGGCCTATCTAGTAACTGGCACACATAAAATATCTGTGGCTTTCATCTCTTAAAGAAATGAAAGTAAGACCTAGACATCTGCAGACTGTCCCGTGGGTGTAGCCCTCCTGCAGAATCCTGTACTCTACTGGTTCTCCGCCACATAGAAGATGACTGGAAGATCTACAGAAACCTCTATTGACAGCTACAGTGATTAGAGAGGCTCTAAGCTATATATGACTCAAATAGCACTTCAGTTGAACACTTTTGGTATTTCTTTCCTTCTTTCCTTATTTCTTTCTTTTCTTTGGTGGTGGGGGGGGGGTGAGGTTTTGAGACAAGGTTCTCAGTAGCTTTGGATCCTGTCCTGGAACTAGCTCTTGTAGACCAGGCTGGCCTCGAATTCACAGCCACCTGCCTCTGTCTCCCTTTTTTGCTGGAATTTAAAGGCATATGCCACCACCGCACAGCTCACTTTTGTTATTTCTTACAACTTTCCTAAAAGCTTGTGCTACTTTTTAAGGTAAATTCTAAGAAATCTTTATTTCATGCAGAATAAATTTAAACTTGATTTTGAATTTTATTATGCTATGCATTTCATGAAGTCTTATATAAATTGTGCTTTACAGCTATAACTGATGCTTTGATTTAAAAAGGGCCGAGGTCTCCTAATAAAAACATTACACATGCATGCACAGTAGTGCTTGGAATAGAACTGCGGATCTTCCACAAACTAGCCAGTAGCCTGTTACTAAGCTATACTTCTAGGCCTCAAAACATAATATTTATTATCTGTTTTAAGAGGGGAGGATCTTAATATGTCATCTAAATTAACTTCAAATTCTTGTGTTGAAGTGATCTTCGTGCCTAACCCTCCCAAGAAGCCGTAACTACAGTCAAACATGTCTGTCAACTACATTTTAAAGAAAGGGTTTGCTTATATTACAAAGTGAATTAATACACATTTGAAATTTACAATCTAATGTGACACAGGAAGGCTTATTACATATAAACAATCCTACACGATACTAATGTCAGTCACCATTTCTCCAATTATAAAGAGATAAAACGGGCAAGCAAAGTAAGGCATTTCTTGATTTGTCTATGCAGAGTACAAGAGTAAGTCAGTCCATGCCGTAAAGCAAACAGCTCTTCTGCCGAGTAAGAATGGTACTTCTCCACTCACGCACCACTTCTACCTCACTCTCCCCATTCACATGGCCAAATACTTTCAAATGGGTTCTTTAAAGTAAAAGCAAACAAAGAAAGAAACACAAACTCTCAAATCTTAATCACATGAGAAAGCTGTACGATATATCAATACTGCCATAGCCGCAGAAGAACAGTAGTGACGTATCTGAGCGTCTTTACCAAAGTACTTCCAAGACTGCTTATAATAGAATGGCTTTAGTGTGGGGAAATGGCATAAATTCATCCACTTTTCCTTTACTGTTAAATGAGTAAATCTCAAGTGAAAGATTCAGATTTTTCTATATAACCCAATCACTTCTCCAAACAAGGTAATCTCCACACACGCATCATTTTTAAAAATGTCTTCCTTATACTATATTCAATAAAATAAAATTAGAAGACGTCGAATATATTCTACAAAATTCTGTTGGGTATTTTTACCCCAAGACAGGGTTTCTCTCTGTAGCCCTGGCTGTCCAAGAACTTGCTCTGTAGACCAGACTGGCCTCAAACTCACAGATCCACCTGCCTCTGCCTCCCAAGTGCTGGGATTAAAGGGCGGACAGCTAAAAAAAAATTCTGTATCTTATGAGGCAACTGAGAACTGTGCTTACTTTCATAAAATAAGTATTTTTAATACATATAGAATTTTACTTACGCTTCATTAAGGGGTACAAAAATAAAATCCTTCTCAAAAATATCTACATGCCGGGTCCATGTTTTTACTCTCCCATGACGTTTTTGTTGTATTCTGTAAGAAAGAGACAATCACCTTCTAAAGTGTCATTGCAGCTACAGCTTCTGTGCAGTGACTTATAAACTATGACACTCAGCTGGGACACCTCAGTTTCACTTGATGTTTTAACAAGTTGAGGAAAGAACATAGTATCTTAAAATTGAAAACATAGTTATTTTTCTTTTATGTGTATGAGTGTTTTGCCCATATGTAGAGGTATCACATGAGTACCTGGTAAGCTCAAGTCAGTGGCGGGCATTGGAATCCCTAGAATTGGAGTAACAAGATGGCCATTAAGGGCAACTTGGTGCTAGGAACCAAATCCTAGCCCTCTGCAAGGGCAGTAAGTGCTCTTAACTACTGAGCCATTATTCCAGTTCCATAAACAGACTATCTTAGATGAAACCAGAAAGGGAAGACATGAAACCTCCTAACTGAATCTGCACGGAAGGGTATTGAGTTCATTTTACAACATTCTGGGAAATTTCAGTGCTTCTCCTGGGTGAATTTCTTTTGTCTCTACTATTTTACTGGTGCAGTATTGCTATTAGAAACTATACTGAGATACTTATAAGAGCATGACTTATTGGTAAATGAAAGGGAGCATGTAAAACATGCACTGTTTGTCAATAAACAAAGCAGCACCATAGCTATGAACAATGTCAAAATCTATCTCAAGTCTATGATATAAAATTAGGAACTTTGTAAACAGTAGAAAATAGAATTTATATCTGGCATAGCAGCCCCAACTGAAGACACTTCAGTGTAGTTACAAAAAGATATGCCAACTCTTGAATCTTTTGACCAATTAAAGCTAAGCATAAGACCTGAATAATACTATGTAGAGAAGAACTATAAATAACTTAGAAGTGGTAGCAGAACAGAATCTCTAACTATTTTGAGAAAAATCATTTTAAGAGCTTATTAAAAGTACAGATTAAAGGGTGAGGATGCATCCCAGTGGTAAAGAACATCTGTTTGTCTACCACAAGCAAGGCTCTGGCTCAGTGACTAGCCCACAAGAACAAGAGAAAACAAAACAGATTCCTCTCAACATCACCGAGAGAACTCTTAGATAACCATCTAAGAAACAAGTAAGTACTATTTGGGATCCACTATTCTAGACACTAGATCTACAACCTCTGAACTCTAGGTATTCTGTAACCATCAGAAAATAATCAAGGTTACTGTTTTAAGAGAATGAAACAGAAATGGATTGTATTGCTCATCAGAAGTAAAAGGATTTTTAAAAGTTATCCTTTAGAACTAGTACAATATTACTAAGGCAGCTGAGCATAAAACGACAAAACTGAGCTGGCATGGTTTCCTAGTGGCACAATCTAGAAACAAGCACGTGACCACAGAGATCTGTGGGGCTTTTGCTGGGTTTTGTTTTCAAATATCATGGGCCCTTCATTTTGTATCCATGAATTCAACAAATTGAGGGTAGAAAATATGTTTGAGGGAAAGTATACCCATAAGACACATACAGACCCCTTTCCTTGTCATTACACACTGAAGAACACAGGCTAATATTTAATATGCTACACTACAGTATGAGTACGCTAGAAAGTATTTGAAACAATATATTTAGATCAAATGTAAATACTGCACGAATGCCTGTAAATTTGATCTCTCATGTGAGCTATGTGGCACTAATAACTATGATACTAAGGAATAACTACTGGATGAATTGTTAAGATTTGACTTACGATAGGTTAGTTGTCTCAGCATTTCTTCTCTCCCTCTGATTAAGGCGTTTATAGAAAAAAGAACTGAATATATGAATTCGGTCAGCATCTTCTTTCCTCAGTTTTTCAAGCACCAAGTATCTATTTTAAGTGAAAACAGTTATCATATAATGGATCACAGGCTCACTCAACAGACAACAGTCAAGCATTTATTTGGCCACCATAATCACTATTTCTAAGAAATGAAGTTTACTTCACATACCAGATGCAATAGTCACCAAAATACCTTTAGATAATGGGAAGTATTTCATATATTTTCGTGTATTTGTGTGTGCGTGGGGCCCAGGGAGGCCAGAAGAGGCTACTGGATTCCCTGGAAATGGAGTCAAAAATAGCTGTAAGCTGCCACATGGGTGCTAGAGACTGAACCTGGGTCATCTGCAAAAACAGCTAAGTGTTCTTAACTTCTAAGGCATCTTTTCAGCCTCTAAATCCATGCCTTTAAAATACATTAATTATTCTGTATCACTCTATTATAGCTTTGACTGGCTGGTCACCAAGTTCTGTGGATTTGTTTGTCTTGGCTCTCCCTCCCCTGGTGCTGAGATCATAGATAGGCAAGTGCAGGCAGCTGGACTATGTACACAAGAGCTGAGGATCCAAGCTGAGAGGGCTCCCTCTTACAGAGCACTCTTACCCACTCAACCATAGCCCCAGTCGCAAGACCCTTTCTCAAACAATTAAAATAAGAAGTTGGAGAAACACCAGCAGTTAAAGGTGTTTCCTGCTATTCCAGAGGATGCCAGTTAAGTTCCTGGCATCTACCTGGGCAGCTTACAAATCTCCATAGCTCCAGGTCCTGAATATCTGACACTCTTCAGGCTTTAATGGGTACCTGTGCACACGTCTACACACACAAACACATATACACAGTTCCACACACACACACCTTAAAAAAAACTGTAACAAGACCCCACAGAATGAGAAAAACTGTCCTTTTATTTCACTTCTAAAAACTAATGATGTTTAAAGTATGTATGTATTTTCCTAGATTTCCAATATTAACTGCGTAAGTTTTACATCAGATTTAATTGTAGTGGGATAATCTTAATTAATCTATAAAATTTAATTGGAAACTTAACTATAAACATGAGTCCTGAATAAAGTCAGGATTACAAACTAAATTTTTAGTATAATATAAAAACAAGATTATCCTATTCAGCATGAATCACAAACAATAACAAAGATTATCAGGAATCAGTTGGCAGAGTGCTTGCTTAGCATGTATGAAGCCCTAAGTTTATTCTCCAAACAGTACACAAGCAAGGTTTTAGTTCCTTGCTGGGTCATGGTGGTAGTCCTGTAATCCCAGCAAGATCAGAAGTCCAAGGTCATCCTTGGCTACACAGTAAGTTTGAGGTCAGCCTGGGATACAAAAGACTCTGTTGCAAAGTAATAATATTATTAATACTAAAAAACCCACAATATTAAATATAGACTTAAAGGATTAAAAGTAAAAGGATGAAATGCTTGCCAAGAAAATTAAAAGAAATATCTCTGTCAACAAAGCAGACTCAAGAACAGTAGATCATGATAAGAAAGAGTATCACATAATGATAAAGGTTAATTCTACAAGATATAAAAGCACATTTTCCTACCAATAGAACTTTAAACTACAGATGGCTTTAAAGACAAGACAGCTGGAAATTTCAACAATCCTTTGTAATAATTTTATAGAACAATTAGATATAAAACCTGATTTCTCATGCTAGCCAAGCATTTTTATCCAAGCCAAGTTGAGCTATAACACCATCCAAAACATTAAAAATATGTTATTCATGCTTTATGTTTTGTGTGCATGTGAGTGCTGGTGCCAATGGAGGCCAGGAAACAGAATCAGATCCCTTGGAGCTGGAGTTACCTCTCTTTTCCCTCCCAAAGTATTAGGTGAATTCCACTACTAGGCTATTAAATCAATTTTGCAGGTTTCAAAACACATTTTGAGTTATGAAATATACTGGAAATAAACTAGAAAACAATAGCCCAGATATAAGGAGGATAAGTATTACTTTGTTTCATGTATATGGGCCTTTTCATTACACATACCAGAAAATACACACGATAAGTTAGTATTAATGAAAACTGTGCCGAACACCATCTTTACTGCCTCACATACACTGCCACTTCATTCAACAGTCTTACCAACCCTTTATTCTCATTTTTAAAATGTGGAAACAAAGGTACAATAGAGTACTTGAGTAGAAGATTATATTGAGTAAAGGATATATAATAAATAATATAAATTATATTATGTTGAGTAGAAGATATACTCAAGTATCAGAGCATATTACAGTAATAAAAATTCCAATCAAAATAGTATGACTTTCAAAAAGAAAGATTTAAAAAACACGCAATGGGATAATTTGTTAAAAGTTCACTAATAAGTTAGCTAACTTACTTCAAATAAAAGTCGATAATAACATCATTTAAAAACTCTCCTTCACTTAGACAGTGCAGGTCCTCATTAGTAACAGAGATGCCTCCCTTAGCCGGAGGTGGTGGATACACTATCAATCTATAATAAAGGAAGAAGAAGGCATTACTAAACACAGAAACAGATATTTTTAAGTACTGCAAACATAAAAGAATTTTCTCACTTTTCTACAGGGCCAATGAAGATAGTGTGGCTCTCTCCGGTTTCTTCCTCATCATCAAAAAACTGCAATTCTTGTTTGCTTCTGAGCTGTATTTTAGATTCAAAGGACACCTGGCAGAGAAAAATACCAATTTGTGAAGTTAATTGGGATTTTTTTTTTTTAAATAAAAAGAGCAAGGCAGAAAAGGTGCTTCAATGGAAAATGCACAGTACTCAGGAGATGTGGGTAGGCTCATTTGCAGGCTTCAAACAGCCTGGTCTACAAAGTTAGTTTGAGGGCAGCCAGGGATATACTACAAGATCCTGCCTCAAAATATGATATATATTATATGACTCAGGACTGAGAAACAATAAAAAGCCAGTAATAGGACTACTTTCACTTTGAGCTTCCAGACAATACATAATAATGCTTTCCAATTTCTTATTTCTACTATTTATATCAAATCAGTCTGGTAAGATTTGAAGAACTTCTGAAGTAAAACAAATCCCAAAGTTGTTTTTTTCTGATAGCAGTGGAAACCTACCTTAGTTCAAAGGCTAGACAGTCTGCAGGAAGTGGGGGCACAGGCACTGAGCACATACAGTTTAGTGAGCTTAAGAGTTACTCAAGGGAACTCCGAGTCCGCGTCACCTGCTTAGTGGCTTTATCAACTGCAAAAGAGGCAGATTTGCCCTTCTCCCCTTGCCTGCCTCCCATTCCATGTATGAGGTCTAATTTATTTTCAAGACTGTGTCTTAGGGATGGATATACAGTCCATTGGAGATAAGGAATAATTTCCCAAGTTAGCAATAAAAAGAAAATTTTGTCAGGCATGGTGATAGCCAGGTTGAGAGATTTATTCCGAATAAAGTAAGCAAACTTCACAACTCAAAACTAGCAAAACCCAACAGCTATAGAAATGATACAGTTCTACCATGGCCTATGGTTCATGCAGCTTGAGAGTTTAACACTGAGGCATCTCTAGATGCACTGTCTGACAAGGTCAGACTATATCCTTTACTTCATTCTGTTAAAACAATGTGTACTACGCACAGGGACCTAAACCTCAGCTCCAGACACAGCGTTAACACTCTTATTTGAATGAGCAGTATCTGTATACATATGCTCATAGTGCAGTACAGAGGAAAAAAATGGGAGAAAAAGAAAAGAGTGTGGAAAGGAATTAAAAGATTCCAAAACTTGTCCAAATGCTGTCTTAAAATTAAATTAAATTTTAAAATGGAACTTTTAAAGTTTAACATTAAAATGAGCAATATTAAAACATTTCATTTTAAAATTACTCATTATTACTGAGGGTGTGGCTCAATGGCAAGGTATCTGCCTAGCATATAGAAGCCCTGGGTTTGATCCCCAGCATCACAAAAAACAAACAGAATTACCCATCATTTAAATTACTGTAAAATTTTTAAATATAATTACAGTTTTCACTTTGTTCTCTTTTTGCACACAATTTCCTTTGATGCTTTCTTCATAGCTTCTTGTACAGGCAACAAGTCTGCTATTGGCTTCTTCAAAAGGAATTTTCGCAAAAAAGTTGCAAACATTATTCTTTATACCAATGTCAGTAATGATACTTTCAAAGACCACATTTGCCTGAGGATCAAGGCCAGTTTGAAAAATTAAAATAATGTACTGTTCTTCTAAACCTGTAAAGAAATAAATATAACTATAAGGCTGAAAGAAAAAAGTAATAAACAATTTTAGAGCATACCAACAAATGATGTACATGGTGACTCATGCCTTTAATTCCAGCACTTGTAAAGTGAAGGCAGAAGGATTGCCAAGAGTTTGTGGGAAGCCTGAGCTACACAGTGAATACTGAATCTCTCTCCCTCTCTCTCCCTCTCTCTCATTCAGACAAAAAAAAAAGTCAACGAGGGTTTGGGAGTAATTCAGTCAGTAAAGTGCTTGTCATCCAAGCATGAGAAAGAACCTTGTGATTTCCAGACCCACAGAAAAAGTTGGGCGTGGTGGGACAGGCTTGTGATCCCAATGTGGGGAAGCAGGCAGATCTGTGGTTTGCACACCCACGTGTCTAGCCTACATGATAAGTCTCAGAGCAGTGAAAGACACTGTTTCAAAAGTTTCACAATACCTGAGGTTGACCTCGGGCTTCTACATCTGTGCATGCACATACATATGCACTTGCACACACAAATAAGTAAGTACCAACTAATTATTACAAGTTCAGGAATATAATTCAAAACAGTGTTTTTAACACACGGGATACACAATATATACTAGAAAAATGAGCAGTGTTACCTAAAAATGTTAACTAAGTTATCAAAACAAAAAAGCCAGATCTAGCACTAGCACATGAACAAGGCTATTAATAAATATAAGCAATCTGCTTCCTCTAAAACAGCAGTTCTCAACCAGAAGGTTATGTTCCACACAGGGGTCACATATCAGATATTTACACTATGATTCATAACTAGCAAAATTGGTCATGAAGTAGTAATGAAATAATTTTATGTTTGGGAGTCACAACACGAAGAACTGTATTAAAGGGTGGCAGCATTAGGAAGGTTGAGAACCCACAGTTCTAAAAGGATTAAAACAAATTCATTATAATAAATATCAATTAGCATTTCTACCAAGAATAATGAGGAACATGCCAACCATGCAGTATTATCTCCAGAAGAGACCTGCAAAGCTGGTGGTCACTAATGTGTCCAATTGTTAAGTTACATTAGCATTTACTCACTGCTAAACTGAAGCTGCAATTGATGCTAAAATGTACTGACTTATAAATTATTTTTATTGTGTGTATATGTGTTGTTTGCCTTCACGTATGTCATATAGGACTTATGTTCCAGGTGCCCACAGAAGCCAGAAGAAGACATCACACCTCTTAGAACTGGAGTTACAGATAGTTGTGAGCTGTCATGTCAGTGCTGGGGGAAAAAACAAATCCATACTCTGCAAAAACACTAAGTGCTCTTGACCACTGAACCATCTCTCCAGCCCAAAATGTCCTAACTGTAAAGAACTGCATCTATCTAAAGGATAAAGACCTCTGCCATGCACTTCAAAACTTTCCTAGTTCCAGCTTTGTAGACGAACTTAACAGCAGTCACATCAGTTAAAATCATTTTACTTAATGTTACAGACTTAAGATCTTTTGAGTTTTAACCCAATTTGCAAACTTTCTAAATGGTTTAGCTAAATCTAGATTTTTTATCTTTGACCCTTCTACTTTCTGTGGGCTTTTCTGTGGTATCATATACTGTATGATAGCAAATGAAGTAAGTGATGACTGACCTGAAAACCACTGCTTCAACTTCTCAGGATGGACTGATAAAACCTTCCACTCTCCAAAACACTCCTATTCTGCAACTCAGCAGACCTTCTATCTTAGTTGTAATTTGTCTACAACACTTACTTGGTAACCTGTTCATTCCTTTACAATCATTCCAAGCTTCTTTATTCATTTGCAGCTGCATGCTCAGCTTTTGATAAACTGAGGGTATGGCCTGGAGGAACACTACTGGTAATTTCCGGACATTACACCATTCACATTTAGTTAGATCAGAGGTATTTAAAATAATCTCTACAGGATCACTATCTGGTCCTACGGGGAAAGAGTGAAAAATGAAAAAAGAATATATTTTTAAGCTGGGACACCATAAATGGAGGAACTACAAGCTTAAAATTCATCATTTACCATACTCTATAAACTATGCTTAAGAACTTCAAGCTGGGCATGGTGGCACATGCCTTTAGTCCCAGCACTTGGAAGGCAGAGTCAGGTGGACCTCTGTGAGTTTAAGGCCAGCCTGGTCTACAAAGTGAGTTTCAAGACAGCTAGGACTACACAGAGAAATCCTGTCTTGAAAAACAAAATAAACAAATAAATAATGACAACAACAAAAACAAACCCCACCAAACCAAAGCAAAATCAAAAAACGCTTCATTTAAAAAACAATTTTTTTCTCCAAATAAAAAGGAGACTCTAAAGTATTAGACTTTGTCACACTGCAGAATGATACTACATAAAGGCCCAAGCCCTTTATAAGATATATTCTTTTTGAGTTCTACAAATATATATTACTATAAAAATTGGATCAGTGTAGACAAAAACTTTAGTGCACGTACAGATAAAAAACAACTTACCATCTAGTTGTATCTTGATTGCCTCTAAAGAAAACTTAAAAGAAAAAAAAAAGACAAATTAGTGCTGATGTTAGACTTAAGGGAGATTATGTTCTGCATACTCTTAATGGCATCAACAGTCCATATGTGTACAAACAGCAGAGAAGCTGAACCAGACACCATGGGCTTAAATCTAAGATGAAACAGCCACCCCTCAAAAAAAAAAAAAAAAAAAATCTCAGATACTCTGAACTTTTATTAGAGAAGGTGACAGAATATTACAATGTTCATTAAGTTACTATTTTTACACATCTACATTAGTCTTTATTATATTTTTACTTTTAAAAAGGCACAAAGCGCAGCAGTCATTAAATTATCCTCAAATCCTTCAGCATAAATTTTTCTCAAACAAAAACATTTTCCTACCAACTAAAACATTACCAGCACATCTAAGAAATCAAAACTAACATCTTCAACATAGTTTATCCTTAAATTTCCATAAATGCTCACAATTATTCACTGATCCTTGTTACTGTTACTGCTATACAGCACATACACTTTGTCTACTTTACACCAGAAACTTGCCTCTCCAGTCTTTACGACATGCATGGTTGTTATGTGAACTAAGTTATACAAAAATGCAATCCCCAAATCCAGGTCATACATCTCCAGGTCATACAATGGGTGATGTGCTAAGAGCCCGCACTATCAAACTGCAAGCGTCAGGCTGTCCCACCGTGATGGTAAGCATATTCACTTGACCTCAGCATCGTTTCCAGAATTGTCCCCTTGCAACTAAATCTGAACAAAGATACTTAGTGTATGGATTATCTTTTACCCATTGACAATTCATCCTTGAATCATTTTAGTGGTTATAAAATGGCTTAATTTTAGCCAGGTGGTGATGGCACGCGCCTTTAATCACAGCATTCAGAAGGAAGAGGTAGGTGGATTTCTTAGTTCTAGGTCAGCCTGGTCTACAGAGTGAGTTCCAAGACTTGCCTCTCCTACAGTAAATTTAACACCAATTTACATTGTATCTGCATAACCACTAGTCTTTACTGGGTTACTATTTATATAATCTTAAAGCAATCCAAAATCTCTAAGTAGTTTTGATATTTGATTAACTTCAATAATTTAACAAAATTTAAATACTATTGATTAACCTTGTCAGTGGTACTTGAGTCCTGGTACTAGTACAGCCCCACTTTACAAAAGTACTTACAATTACAGGCTCTACCAACAGTTGGAAGAGCGTTCCAACTCGTATACTTCGGCAGTTTAAAATGACACTTCCAAAGTTTGGGGGTGGTGACAATGACATAGAGTGAATTAAAGTTCCGTGAGTGTTTATTTTGCGACGTTTTAGAGGTGTGCTGATGGGATTGCCGAGCTGAAAAGGGAAAGAAAATTTGACACAGTAAGGTACTGTAAGAAGGCTGCAAACCAAACACACATGCACAACACTACATGGACTGACTGTCCTTCCTCAGCGTG
Source organism: Arvicola amphibius (assembly GCF_903992535.2). Lineage (NCBI taxonomy): Eukaryota > Metazoa > Chordata > Mammalia > Rodentia > Cricetidae > Arvicola > Arvicola amphibius. The sequence continues at coordinate 148,396,932 of NC_052049.1, read as the reverse complement.
AGAGGAAATAGAAATTATAGCTATAATATAAATTTGCAGGTTATGAGTTGAAATTGAAGCACAGTAGTCAGGAATGAAACTCACAAATCACACTGGGTATGTTCAAAACAAGTCAAAATATCAACTAATGATTTTACAAAAATTAGTAACTTCCTTAAATTTCAGTTTCCTAAAATGAAAAGCACTGAGGGCTAAGGTTGCCTCTATTCAGAAGAGTAAAGTCCCCAGGGCAGGTCAAAGGTAAACTGGTGCATAGACAAGCTGTTGGGTGAGTACCAGTGATCAGTAATAGTGCTGGAACTGAAGACATAGTGTCATTACTTAGAAAGCAAGTAAGAGAATGTTAATAGTTTAAAAGGGTATCTTATATATTCACTGGAACCACTGGTATGGTTCACTGGTATGGTATGAAACCACTCAGTAGGTAAAGGCAATTCTGCTCACCTGAGTTCAAACCCACACAACCTACACAGATGAAAGAAAGAACCAGCTCTGCTAGCTGTCCTCTAAGTTGGCACTTGTATTGTGGCAAGTGCACCCACATATCAAATAAATAAATGTTTAATAAATACCAGAATTATTTCATACTCACAAATTCAAACAAATCACAATATGAACAATATTTTACATTTACAATTTCAATTAAAATTAACTGTGTTTACATAAATCACATATACCTTATCTGAATGTGTGATATCAGAAGTGTTTCAGATTTAGGAATATTTTTGCATACGTTTTACTAGTTGAACATTCATAATCTCAAAGTCCCAAATCAAAACCCACCTAACTAAGTCTTGCTCTTTGGAGCACTTGAGACTCAAATTTTTCATACCCTGCAATAACCATATTACCAAAGAATAAACATAATCTGAACAGAAAAAATTTAAAAAATTCCAAACCAAACCAAACAACAAAAGCCATGTACCCTATATGGACAGACAATAGTTCCATTATCATTCTGAGATACTTCTACGGTTTGCCATAGAACAAAATACACATAAAGCAGTAAGTATACAAAGTCCCTCAAACACCACCCCAAGTTATCAGTGTAAGCAAAGTCAGAGTTTCAGGATATAAAATAAATCAATAAAATCAACAGTGTTGCCATATACCTACAGCCAATTATCTGAAATAAAAATAAAAGAAAATAACAGCAGCTACAAGAAAATAAAACATCTAGACATAAAATTAGGCAAAGATGTTAATATATCTATGAAAAAGAAACTGAAGACATACAAACAGAGGAAAAGGCATCGTAGGTTGAGGGAAAAGAATCAGTGTCATTACAATATACACACCAACCAAAAGATAGTTTCACAGTCAATGCAAACTCTAAGTACCAATAACATTTTTCGAAGATCTGGGAGGAAAAACAAAAGACAAAAGCAAAAAAATCTAAAACAAATCTTGCCGGGTAGTGGTGGCACACGCCTTTAATCCTGGCACTTGGGGGGTAGAGGCAGGTGGATCTCTGTGAGTTCGAGGCCAACTTGGTCTACAAGAGCTAGTTCCAGGAAAGGCTCCAAAACGATAGAAAAAATCCTGCCTCAAAAATAAATAAATAAATAATAAGAACTTAAAAAAAAAAAAAAACAAATCTTAACACATTTTTATTTTACTTTTTTGGCTTTCTGACACAGGGTTTCTCTGTATAGGGTTTCTCTGAGGTCCTGGAACTCACTCTGTAGACCAGATCTTTGTGTAGTCTTTGATGCCCTCAAACTCAGATGCATAGAGATTTGTCTGCCTCTGCCTCCCGAAGGCTAGGATTAAAGAAGTGAGCCACTACCACCCTGCTGCAAATCTTAACAGTTTATATGCAACTATGCAATTAAAAAAAGGAATGGGAGATAGAGAGAAATCCCTGAATACTACAGTCATCTTGAGGAAGAAAAAAGCTATTATACTTCAAAATATATTTCAAAGTCATAGTAATAAAAATGGCATGGTAGTAAAATTAACACATACCAACAGGCCAACCAATAGACCATTGGATTAGAATAAAAAGAACCTGGAAATAATTAAATTCCTGTTTTTACAGGCAAATAATTTTTTTTGCTTCTTCATTTTAGTTAATGAGTATGTATATATATGCACACTACTGCAGGGGGAAAGGGGAAAGCTTGAGAGATGGTTTTGATTACTGTGAACACTGGGAACTGATCTCTTATCTGATCTTAGCCTATAACAATGGAGCTATCATTTCAGCCTTTGTTTTGGTTATTTTTGAGACTGGATCTTTGTATAGTCTTTGATGTCCTCATACTCAGGAACCTCTTGCCTCAACATCCCAAGTGCCCTGCTACAGATAACATATTTTAGACAGAGGTGCTAAGGATGTACACTAGAGGAAGGACAATCTTTGTCCGGAAATGGTGCAGGAATAATGTGGTATCAACAGGCACAAGAATGAAACAGAGCTGGAGAAATGGCTCATAGGTTAAGAGCATTTGCTGCTCTTCCAGAGGACCTGAGCACATGGTGTCTCACAACCATATAACTCCAGTTTCAGTGGGTATCAGGCAGCCAGTGATACACAGAATATATACAAGAAAAACTCCTGTACAAACAATAAAAATTAAAATATATTTTAAAATTAATAATGAAAAAGACCTCTCTTTCGTTCGCTATCTATCTATCTATCTATCTATCTATCTATCTATCTATCTATCTATCTATCTATCTATCTATCTATCCATCCATCCATCTATCTACTCTAGGGGCTGGAGAGATGGATCAGGATAAGAGCACAAGCTGCTCTTCCAGAAGACCTGAGTTCAATTCCCAGCAACCACTACGTAACTCATAATTGCCCTCTTCTGGTGTGTGTATACATAATAAAGAATCTTCTTTTGTTTCTTTGTTGTTGTTTCTGTATTTGAAGGTAGAATTTCTCAGTAGCTATGGAGCCAGTCCTTGAACTCACTCTGTAGACCAGGCTGGCCTCAAACTCACCAAGATCCGCCTGCCTCTGCCTCCCGAATACTGAAATTGAAGGTGTACACCACCATCACCTGACACAAAGAGATCTTTAAGACAAAGCAAAACAAACCAACTCTAAATGGATTAAAGCCTCAGCATAAAGCCAGCCACACCGAACCTTATAGAAGAGAAAGTGGGAAATAAACATGAATGCATTGGCACAGGAAACCACTTCCTAAATATAACCCCAGCAGCACAGACACTGAGAGAAACAATTAATAAATGGGAACTCCTGAAACTGATAAGTTTCTGAAAAGCAAAGGACACGGTCACAAGACAAAACAACAGCCTACAGAATGGGAAAATATCTTCACCAACCCCACATCAGACAGAGGTCTGATCTCTAAAATATACAAAGAACTCTAGAAATTGGACACCAAAAGAATACATAATCCAATTAAAAAAAAAAAAAAAAAAAGAGTACAGACCTAAACAGAGAACTCTCAACAGAGGAATCTAAAATGGCTGGAAATGTTCAACATCCTTAGTCATCAGAGAAATGCAAATCAAAACAACTCTGAGATTCCATCTCACACATGTAAGTATGGCCAAGATCAAAAACACTAATGACAACTTACGCTGGAGAGGTTGTGGGGAAAAGGGAACACTTCTGTATTGCTGGTGGAAATGCAAGCTGGTACAGCCTCTTTGGATGTCAGTGTGACGATTTCTCAGAAAATTAGGAAACAACCTTCCTCAACATCCAGTAATACCACTTTGGGGTATATATCCAAAGGATGCTCAATCGTGCCACAAGAACATGTGCTCAACTATGTTCATAGCAGCTTTGTTTGTTATAGCCAGAACCTGGAGACAACCTAAATGCACCTCGACCAAAGAATGGATAAGGAAAATGTGGTACATTTACACAATGGAGTACTACACAGCAGAAAAAAATGACATCTTGAATTTTGCAGGAAAATGGATGGAACTAGAAAACGTTATTTTGGGTGAGGTAACCCAGACACAGAAAGACAATTATCACACATATGCACTCATAGGTGGTTTTTAAGCATAAAGCAAAGAAAACCAGCCTACAAACCATAAATCCCAGAGAACTTAGACCACAATGCGGACACTAAGAGAGACTTACATAGATCTAATCTACATGGGAAATAAAAAGTAGAAAACAACAAGATCTCCTGAGTAAATTGGGAGCATGGGGACCTTGGGGGGGGGGGTTTGAAGGGTGGAGGGGAGAGGCAGGGAGGGGAGCAGAGAAAAATGTAGAACTCAATAGAAATCAATAAAAATAAATAAATGGATTAAAGACCTAATATACAATCTAAGAACTATGAAATATGTACAAAAAATACAGGGAATATATTTTCAAATGATGGAATGGCAAAGGTCTTTTTGCACAAGACACTGAAAACACAAAAAATAAAAATAAAAAAACCAATATATATGAGAAAAACATTGCAAACTATATAGTCAACAATGGGTTAATATCTAGACTACATAAAGAACTCAACAATAAACACAGAAACAACCCAATTAAAATTTGGGCAAGCTGGCACTAAAGTTCATGCTCACGATTCCAGCACTGGGGAGATGGAGGCCAGAAGAACAGGAGCTCAAAGTTATCCTTAACTACATAGAAAGTTCAAAGTCAGCCTGGGCTAAAAGAGATCCTATCTGAAAGATGAAAGAGAGAGAGGAGGGAGGGAGGGAGACAATATAATAATATTGATTAAATAGACAATTCACAAAACAAGGCACATAAACAGCTTAACAGGTATAGGAAAAACATGATAAGCATCACTAATCACAAGGGATATGCAAATCAATACCACATCAAAGCATCTCAAAGCAGTATCAGAAAGATGGCAGGGATGCAGACAAAAAACACACTGAAAATTACTATGGCCGTTACAAAAATATGATGGAGAGTCTTCCAAAACTGAAGACCAGAACCATCAATACTAATACTAATACTAGTCGATGAAACGAGCCTGCCAAAGAGACATCTACATGCCCATGTTCATTACAGCACTATTCACAACAGATAATAGAAGCAACTTATGTGCACATCAACTAATAAAAATATGATACAGAGACACACTAAAATACTTCTGAGACATTTAAAAGTACAAAAGCTTTGTCATCTACAATGCCATGGATGAAACTAGAAATAATTACCATAGTTGAAGTAAGCCTGAACCAGGCTTCTTCCACTTCTTGTAACCTAGGCACTTAGGAGGCTGAAACAGAAGCACATCTGAGAACTTGAGGCCAGCCTGGGTTACATAGTGAGTTTGAGGTCAGACGGGGCTGGAAAGAGAGAATGTCACCCCCAGAATCTTCTAAGAAAGCACACACATAAACACCTTATAGATATGATTCTATACATTGATTTTTTAGGCTAAGAAACTGTTTATTATGACTATTTTCCTAAATTATTAATAGGAACACATCAAAGACTTTTTATATAACATGTTGGACATGTTTGTTTTGGCTTGGTTTGGTTTTTAAGCTTTACTATCATTTTTCAAATGAGAGCTATTTGGCTCACTAATGACAAATAATTTAAGTGTTATTCCCAATAGAATGCCAGAGATGGAATCTGACAGATCTACACCCTGCTACAGAGGATCACTGAAATGAGAAACAGAAGCTTTCTTGATGTAGGTGGGTCTTCTATCAATCTGTTGATTTCACTGGTTAATTAATAAAGAAACTGCTTGGCCTAATAGGTTAGAAAATAGGTGGGTAGAGTAGACAGAACAGGAAGAAGGAAGTGAGGTAGATGGCTCAGACAATTGCCCTGCCTCTACAACGAGTCGCCATGAAGCCAGCCACCAGGACAGATGTGCTGAATCTTTCCTGGTAAGACACCACTTTGTGGTGTTACACAGATTATTCGATATGGGTTAGTCAAGATGTGAGTAAGAGGCTGAAAATAATGGGCCAGGCAGTGTTTAAAAGAATACAGTTTTCCGTGTAATTGTTTCGGGGCACAAGCTAGCCCGGCAATCAGGAGCAGGGCTGCAGGAAAGCAGCCCATAGCTCCTCACTACACTTTCTGGTCAGTGTCCCATGAAAAACCTAAATAAACCTATCACATCAAAGTCCAACTCACTTAAAAGAACTCTATGTAGCATGTACTTCCAGTCTGTCCTACAGCAAACTATCTCCAGTAAGCATTTCTGAAGTAGAGCCTAGTTCCTATGTACAATTACTGCTCAATTGCCCTCCAGCAGTTATACCAATTTACAATCCTAACATTCATCTTCCCAAACACCACTGGAGCACTACCACAGTTAGAAAACCTTTTGGCAAGCAGTACAGTTAGCAAGGAGCAATTCATTTTATATTTACTGATTACCACCTGTACTGAACTTAATTTTCTTTACTCATTTTTTAATGCTCACGTGCATGCACATGTGCACCACTGTGTAAGCACCTGTACGTCAGCATGTTCTAGGCCTTTGGGGCGCTCTGATTATGTAAGACTGACTAGTAAGCCCAGGGATGTCTGTGCCTTCTTTAGCATTGGATTACGATCCACAATTAACGTTCTACATGGGTGCTACGTATTGAACTCAGGCTGTGTGGCAGGTATCTTAATGACAGCTATCTCCTCTCCTCAGTCCTTCTCGACTTCAAGAAATTACAAATATATATAAAAAAAATCAACTGTCAGCATCAACTGATGCTATTTTCCTCATTTACAATAAACTACCAAATCTTGATCATGTTTCATACACTGATCTGAATTTCTTTTTAAAAATTTACCTATAACTGAGGGCTGGAGAGATGGCTCAGAGGTTAAGAGCACTGACTGCTCTTCTGGGGGGTCCTGAGTTCAATTACGAGAAACCACGTGATGGCTCACAACCATCTATAATGAGATCTGGTGCCCTCTTCTGGCCTGCAGGCATGGAAGCTGAACACAGTGTACATAATAAATAAATAAATCAAAAAATTTACCTATAACTCTGCCACTTATTTTTGCTTGTATTATGCTTGGAAAGGCACTGATTATATAAAAATACCAACACATTTTAAAAAAAATCTGAGTTGTTTGCATTGTTTCTCATTTCTTAAGGATCTACTTTTATTCTCTTTTTTCTTTAGTAAACCTATGTTACTCTGCTTCAAAAACATGAAAACATGTTTGTAAAACATGTTCATTTCATAAATTCATATATTCCTATATTTTATCCCCTCTATAGAGTATTATACACTGATTTAGTTCTAATTTCTATCTTCAGTTGGTTGCACTGGTCCAGCCTATTACTAAAGCAGGATTCTTCAGTCATACCTGTATTAGTGGACAGTAAATTTTCTCATTACTAATAATGTTTTTTTGTTGTTGTCTGGCTTCTACTTTGCCTTTATTTGACTTAGTGACAGGGTCTCACTATGCAGTCCAGGCAGGCACAGAACTCATTCTACCCAGAAAAATCTCAATCACACATGCAGTGAGCCTTCTGCCTCAGCTCACCGAGTGCTGGGATTACAGGCATGAAGCAACATGCTCCACTAACAATCTTGTGAAAATAGTTCACACCTTGAGAAAGAGGGAAGAATGCCTTTGAGAAGACTTCTATTGAGTCAAACAATACATATTTAAAAGTGTGTGTGTGTGTGTGTGTGTGTGTGTGTGTGTGTGTATAAAAACATAGCTTTCCTTCCTATTGCCAAGGCAGAAAACTATCCTCCTAATCCCTTGGAATCTCATCAGAACTACATATTACTTTGTATTAATTTTAAAAGCCTTCTTAGTTGATGTGGGATTCTCCTCTGTATGCTGTGAATATCATTAGTTAATGAAGGAACTGCTTTGGGCCTGTAGCAGAGCTATAGGGGAACAGAGACTAGGTAGAGAAAACTAAATGGAATGCTGGGAGAAAGGAGGCAGAGTCAGGGAGAAGCTATGGAGCCACTGGAGACAGATGTGCTGGAATTTTGCTGGTAGGCCATGACCTCATGGTGATGCACAGATTAATGGAGATGGGTTAAATTAATATGTAAGAGTTAGCCAATAAGAAACGAGCTAATGGGCCAAGAAATGATTCAAATAATATAGTTTCTGTGTGATTATTGATTATTTTGGGGCTAAGTAGCTGGGTACAAACTAGTGGCCTCCTTACTATAAATTGGCACCCACATGGCCAACTAAAATTCACTTAAAACCTGAGAGAGCTTGAAAAGAAATTCTAGACACACACAAAAAAACAAAGTTTAGATGCATTTATTTTTCAGCTGGCAGGGCAGCTCATTTAAGAGAGGTTTTCCTGATTCAGTGGTAGCAAAAGGGAAAAAAAAGCCACGCCATTTTGAAATGCCGGCTTTCTGGGCTACACTGCTAGTGCTAACTCTGACTCTTTCTAGAGGTTTGGCCACAGAACATTTAAATGGGATTTGTAAGCAACATACTACAACTTGCTTAATGGGAACATAGACCTGCTGTGTACCTAAAACTGGGGCAATGTGCACAGCTTGCAGAGGCAGTGAATGGACTTCCACCATGTTACTGGGTGGGGCAAGCAGAAAGTACTGTATTTCACCTAGTAATGGTGCAGATTAAGTTTTTAAATAGCGCTTAGCATTTTAAGAAGCACTCCTAGACAGTAAAGAATTACAGATACACAATAGGACAGATTCAGACATAAAAGACCTCTAATGAGTCACAGTATTGGATAAATGTACATAGCCTTGAGAGAAGAATAAGAGTATAGAGAGTTATAAAAATAAATGGCTTAAAAAAAAGCAGTCTTTAAAGAGAAAGAATACAATCACAGATTAAAGGAGTAAAGATAATAATATAACTATTAAAAAGTAATAAATATAAATAAACCATGTAAAAATGGAATATACACAGAGAGTCTGGATTATGTATGTTACTGTATTTTCTTTGAATTTTTTGGCTGTGAAGGAGCTAAGTACAGAGAGACATTTCACTGTATGGGCTGTTAAGCTAAACCAGCATGTATATTATAAAGGTATCTTGACTTCAAAGTTTGAGTCTATGGATATGTAGCTTTGGAAAAAAGAGTTTCTTATTTTGTTTCCACAGAGGATGAGAACCTGTGGAATCCTCCCAGACTAATATAGTTTGATGGACCAAGACCCCCCTGAAAGGTCACTTTGAACCCCCCTCAAAAAATTACTTCGCCCAATAAACAGCAGGAAGCAGTTTGGATAGTGCTATGCCCATATTACCAAATATTGTTTATAAATGTTTGTTTACATTTAAAGTGGGTATGCGCTAGAGATTTGCATTGGCATGGATCTTGGTTTATTGATACAAATTTAAGGTCAATTCTGTTATATGTGTACTTCTGCTCTTGATTAAGGTATTGTGTTTGTGCAGTTATTTAAAAATGTAATGTATAATTAAGAAACATAGGTTAATAGATAATCATCTATAATAGTCAAGTCGTGTCAGTTAGATTTTCTAGATGGACAGATATGTATTTCAGATGATAGGCATTCTTCAAACCTTTCAAAGACTACAGAATATGGCATTTAAAATTTAGGACTTTTAATGTCAATGAGACACATCACCTCCTGGCAGCATCAATTACTTCAAGAGGAAGATGGGCACCAAAGAAGAGGCTCCTTATGGAGTTGATTAGCCATTTGGGCAAGAAACAGCTCTTGCCTGGACTGCTTGATGGCATGCTATGTGAACAGGACATGCAGCACCCACAGAGAGATGATTGCGGAACTTGCCTGAAGGTGAGACTGTTCTTCAGAGTTCCTGCTTCATGAAAGAGTCTGCTAGACATTCTGCAGAACACAGAAAAATGTGACTGATAAACTGCCAATATAGCAGAAACTGTCTTTGAAATTTTCTGCTTCATGGAAAAGACTGCTGGATACTTTGGGCCTGTAGGGTGAAGATAGATGCCCCAATAGTAAACTTTGGTGACTGTCCAGGCAGTGAGATGTCTGTCAATTCTAGAGTTTTGGAAGTTGCTTACAATACACTTCCTGTTTACTTAGGTGATATTATATCCTTCTAGAGTCTTTGATGGAGTTAAATAATTTATAGTTATAGTTTTCCTTAGTAATGATAAAAGATAAAAGTAGATATAAATATTATAACTGTAATTCTTACTTGATACCTGTTTTATCATAAGTAAATTTACTATGTTGAAGATAAAGCCTTCCTTTTCATATAACAGAAAAGGGGAGAGGAGGTGATGTGGGTTCCCCTCTGTATGCTGTGATTATCATTGGTTAATAAAGGAACTGCTTTGGGCCTATAGGGGAATAGAGCTAGGCAGGAAAAACTAAATGAAATGCTGGGAGAAAGGAGTCAAGAGTCAGAGAGAAGCCATGGAGCTGGAGACAGATGTGCTGGAACTTTGCTGGTAGGGCATGACCTCATGGTGATAGACAGATTAATGGAGATGGGTTAAATTAATATGTAAGAGTTAGCCAATAAGAAGCTAGAGCTAATAGGCCAAACAGTGGTTTAAATAATATAGTTCTGTGTGATTATTCTGGGGCTAAGTAGCTGGGAACAAACTAGTGGCCTCCTTACTACACTTAGTAAATAATTAAAATTTCATTTTCTTTAAGCAGCTCTGCCTTGGTAACTTACACTTTTTATTTGGTGGCTTACATCTGACAGCATGCCAACTTATGCTCTGATGGCCACATGCAACCAACAACAGCTATGAGCACAATCTTAAAACATTGTGAGACTTAAACAAACAACAGTAACTCAACTGTTCAAGTCTCCAGCATGACTCTGTAGTTTATCTCAGAGACTGTAACCTTATAGTGACCACCATTTTTTTACAGTGATCATCACCTTACATTGTCAAAAGGTTGGGATATCTGGTCCTTATTATTCTTTTAGTTACTTAACATTTATTTATTTAATGGGGAGGGACAGTGCTATGCTATGGTAGTCATGCACATGGAAGTCAGAGAACAATTTGTAGGAACAAGCTTTAGTCTTCTATCATGTAGGTCCTGGAAACTGAAATCAGATTACCAGGCTTGTTAGCAAGCACCTTTACTTGTAGAGCCATCTCGCCAGCCCTGTTCTCTCACTTTTAATAACATTTGATCTATTTCAATATAGTATATCATTTGGATTAAAAATATTTCTATGAATCTTTTTATTTACCTCACTTTACCTTTTTTCATATCAATGTTTTCAAATTTTAAAGCAAATTATAAACTATGGTAAGATGTAAATATATACTATGGAGACATACACTGAAATTAAAATAACTTCTAGAGTACTAGGTTTTCTAAGAAATACACACACAGCCACATGCACATATGCAAGCACATCATCCCTAAAGTCAGTCTCCTCTCTCTCTCCCTCTCCCTTCCCCCCCCCCTTCTCTCACAATCTGGCTTTTTGAGATGGGGTTTTTCTGTGTAGCCCTGCCTGTCTTGGAACTTGCTTTATAGACCAGGCTGGTCTCAAACTCAGAGATCTTCCAGCCTCTGCCTCCCAAGTGCTGGGGTTAAAGGAGTACACTACAACCCCCAACCTCCCCCCCTCCCACACACACACACACTATTTTTTTCCTTGGATTTTTAACTTAAGCTTTTGGTTAAACTGCAATTCATTTTGTATGTAGTTTAATGGTCTTCTAAAGGAATCTTTTAACAGTATTTGAGCACAGATTTGTGACTAAGCCATCTTCTCCTGCTATCATTAACAAATGACTCCTGAAAACCAGAGGGTACATCCCAAAAGGAAGACCTGAATGTACCTGGTCCTTCATTCTTGCTTTTCTTGGTATGACAACTGTGTTTAACTCCAATTCTGCTGGGTTGCTTCTAGATTCCTGCTCTGTTCTGCAAATATTTGCATTTAGTGCAGCTTCTACTTTTCCAGTCGATGGCGCTGGGGAAGAACATGCGGAGTCTGCAGGCTGTGGGGATATGCTCTCTCTTCTGCTAGTCCTCTCATCATCATCGTCATCACTGGACAAAATGACTACAATCACAAAGAAAATCCAAAATTTACATTGAAAAAAATTTACATTTATATTTCATTTTTGTCAGTTAAAAACTTAACTGGAAACTGATTTCAATATTGTATCACTATTTGATTTCAATACTGATTTTTGCTGTAGAAGTTTACTTGCAACTGTAAGAACAGGGACAATGTCTTGCTCACTGCTATATTCTAGAACCTAAAAAGGGGGGATGGGGCCATTAAAAATACTGCATAATATCTTTAAAGTGTTCCAATGTTAAGAGTACAAAGCTGGCTAAAGACACTCTGGTGATAGTTGCCTGTGAATTACTCACTCCTGATCCATACCTTTAATAAAGGGAGTGGGGTTTTAAAAAGGCATGATACATGAACTTACCTAGTTTCATAACAAATACTGGCCTTTTATTATTTTCAAGGTTGGTTATTTGATTTAATTTCTTTCCTCTATGAAATCAGAGACAACAGGGTATCTATTTCACAGGATTACTGCATAGATATGTAAAATCCTATTATAGTGATTGGTACCTATAAACTTTTAAATTGTGTGTGTACTTTCTTAAACATGGCTTTAAAATTCTTGCAAACTATCTTCCCTTGTGGTAAGAAAACTAATTTCCACTGAGTCCTTTCTATGTGTCAAATAAATTGAACTATGGTTATCTGTCATTTATATGCTATTTTATTTCTTCAGAATACTAACAAAGGAGCTGGGGAAACAGTTTGGTTGGCAAACCCTTGTAAGCACCCAATACCTGAGTTTGATCCCAGAAAGCTAGGCATGGTCATTTTTAGATCCAGCATTGGTAAAGAAGAGACAGGTTGACCCCTAAGGCTAGCTAGCTATGCACCAAATACATACACAAAAAGTCTAGAGAGTAGAAACAGGCTATGTCAAAAAGATCAATAACTAGAACAAGCTAAGACACTACTGTTTTGATTGACTATTTTGAACATGAGGGGAATGGGAACAAAGTCAGTTACTACTCTCACAACAAAATAGACAAGTTTGAATCACATGAGCCCCAAATGCTGAATATCTGCCACAAAAGGATACCTCTGGAAACTGTATTTCTCAAATATGCACATATTAAAACACAGACAATTAAAATATTGAACTGTTACTTAAGAATACAGTTAATACAGTGTGGTGGTGCACACGTGGGCCCCAGAAGCACAGGAGCAAAGGCTGGTGGCTCATTGCAACCCAATGGAGCAGGCCCATGGGTTTCTGGGTCTCAGGAAGAGAGAGAGGACAGGAAGAGGGTACTTACTTGGATCATTCAGATCTGACAAGCTTGTCTTTCGTTCTTTTGGGTTTGTGAGTTTAGGTATTTTTCCTCCAGGTAGAATGACTTTTCCATTAGTCTGGATGTAATTATGTCTACTAGCATCACATGTCACCAAAATATCTATTGGAATCTTCTCCACACTGTTACCATAAAACTTCTTGGCTGTTAAACCTGTGGTTTGTGACTTCTGTCCTCCAGAATTCTGATGAATTGACGTTCTTAGTAAAGGTCCAGTGGATTCATGCAAAGTTATAGCTTGTCTGCAATTTCTTTGCAAATCATTATTAAAAACAATACCACAACTTTGGCATTTGGTCTGATTTTCTTTTTCTTTTCCACATTTTGGGCAACATTCACGCTGTTCAGACACCTTATATTTAAAAAATAAAAAGAAAAGACTTTGGTATTTTAAAATTAGCATCAAAAAGCTCCTTTAAAAACTTTCCAAATGATGTTTTGTTTTTCCATCATCACTATCATGGCCTCCCTAAGATTCTGAATGAGTCATGCTATTTGGGGGGGTCAGCAACAGAAGGCTATAAAAAATTTCAGGGTCATTCTGTCCAACAGTTAGCTATGATAAGGTAATTTATATCCTTAAGAATCAGAATGTAAAGAGCCAGGAAAGGAAAGGACACTGATTTGCATGCAATGGAGCCTAGGTTTGATTTTCAGTCCCACAAACAAAAAAGAAACACCCCAAGTGCTTGATTTCAATTTTACTCTCTACAATAAATAAAACATACTTAGAAGAAAAAGTACTTGGAAAGACAGCAGTTCCAGGTATTCTTTCTAGAAATATGATACTAAAACATAGTAAGGAGATCCATACCTTTCATCAGCTAAGACACACACACACATCATCAAATTAACTGCAGCAATCAGAAACAAAACGCAATCAATGAAATGAATTAGACACTAAAGTTTTAATGATAAAAACTAGAGGTTAAGAATTCAGTGATTCAATGGTTAAGATCACAAACTTATATTCTCTTATAGAGAATCTGAGCTCAGTTCCCATGTAGCTCAAAACAGACTATAAAGTCTAGCTCCATGTGGATCGGACACCTCTGGCTTCTAAGGGCACCTCTACCCACAAGTACATACACACAGACACACATGCAAAATTAAAAATATCAAAAATAAAATAAAAATAATTGCAAACAGAGAATGGTGACATACACCTGTAAGCACAGCACTTGCAAGGCTAAGGAAGAATGAAGAGAAGGGCAGCCTGAGTTGCACAGTGAGACAACAGACAAGCATGCACATACACATGCACCACCGGCAAATGCAGCTGAGGATAAAGCTTAACCCTAGTTTGTATCTACTGCACCATGGAAACCCAAATCCAAATGAAACTATTAAAAATGAATTGCGAAATGAAATACTATCTAGTTTTCCTAAGGTATATATAACACTCCCTTCCTTTACTTCATTATTTTTGATTTTCTGAGAAAAAGTTACACTGAGAAGCACCAGCTGCCTTGGAAGTCACTGTGTAGATCACATTGATTTTGTACTTAGGGCAATCCTCCTGCCTCTCTCTGCCTGATGAGTGATGGGATTATGGACTTGTACAGCTTAAAGTTTTACTTATTTACATAAAGTAAAAATTTTCATGATTTAATTTCTTTATGAAAACAAAACTTGATTAAAACCTAATTTTGTTTCATTTAACTGTTCATTAAAAACTCTTGCAAAGTTAAATAAGTTCAAATTACAGAGTTAGGGAAGTAAATCAATACTAAGATTCTTTCAGCATTAAGTTTAATCCTCAAAACTCCAACAACACTACAAATCTAATATTGCATACTATGTCCCAGACTCTATACATGAAAAATACCTTACTTAATTAAAAACAAGCCTGTCTCAAACAATGACATTCTTACTATGTATCTAAAAGATGTTCAATTACATTAAATTCAAAGATTCTTCCTTTCCTTCCTCCCTCCCTTCTTCCTTCCTGTTTTCTTAAAAGCAAGCAGTGTTGAGTCTTACAGTCTTTTTTTTTTTTTTTTGGTTTTTCGAGACAGGGTTTCTCTGTAGCTTTGGAGCCTGTCCTGGAACTAGCTCTTGTAGACCAGGCTGGTCTCGAACTCACAGAGATCCCCCAGCCTCTGCCTCCCGAGTGCTGGGATTAAAGGCGTGCGCCACCACCGCCTGGCGAGTCTTACAGTCTTAAATGGAAAGACAAACCACTAATCTTGTTTGTTAATTAAAGATTACAAAGAGACTGTCTCCAATTTTTCCACTCTCTAAGGGAAAATGGGATCAACTGGCACAGAAGTAGAGTCAAAAAGGTCTTTAGGTTTCATAAAGCAGTTCTGCAGCAGTTTAAGCTCTGAGCTGGCAGCCTGGGGAGGAAGGATGCCGTGATGAGAAGGAGCATCTCCCCTCCCCCTTTCTCCTTTTAGGAGACACTAGCATGGTCTCAGCCAACTTTAGCTGGCAAGCAAGGAGACTAATCAACAGGAAAACTGAGTAAATACTTAAAAAATTCAGTAGGGATGAGAGCTGACCAAAATGAATGACAATCCTACAAAGGGCAAAAGATAAACAATGAAATAAACTGTGCTTTCGTATCCAGACACCCAGACCCAAATAATCACATGAAAACTATATTAATTAGAACACTGTTTGGTAAATGGCTCAGGTATATTCCTAGCTCTTACATCTTAAATTAATTTCTATTATTTTATATTTTATCACGAGGCTCATGGTATTCTTCCTCACATCTTGCTTCTTGGGTGGCTACATTGTGTCTGCCTGACTCTGCCTTCCTTCTCCCTGCATTTAGTGTAGTTTTCCCACCTTGCTATATTCTGCCCTGCCATAGGCCAAAGAAACTTATTATCATCCAATGATAATAAAACATATTCATAGAATACAGAAAGGAATCCCACATCATCTCCCCTTTTCTCTCTAAATTAGAAGCAAAGTTTTAACTTTAACATAGTAAAATTACATATAACAAAATAGGTATCAAGCAAGAATTACAATTACAATATTTAATCTATTTGTATCTGGCAAAATTTAAGAAAATATTCTATCATCTATTCTATCTTTGTTGAGTCTAATGTTTAATATCTAATTTATCTTTTATCATAACTAAGGAAAACTATTTGTCTTCAACTCCATCAAAGACCCCAAAAGGATATAATATTACCTAAGTATTCAGGAAGTGCATTGTAAACAAGTTCCAAAACTCTAGAATTGACTTTTCTTAAACAAGTTCCATAAATTCCATAACAAGTTTCTTCTATGGCCATCAACCTCTTAAGTAATTGGTGCTGCTAGAAGCAGATGTGTCTCACTGTTGAGAAAAGTCTTAATTTCTTAAAACCTTTTAAATGTCTTTATTCTGTAGGTCTTTGATGTACTGAAGATTATCTAACTGAAATATATCTCTGTATATCTAGAAAATCTAACTATCATGACTACAAGATTGACTATTATAAATGACTATTAATCTGTAATTTTTAATCATACATTACATTTTAAATGAGCTATATAAACATAACACCATAAACAAGAATAGAAATATACATAACAAAATTGACCTGAAATTTTATCAATAAACTGAAGTCCATACCAATGTAAAACATTCATTTCTATATCACATCTCAAATCCTTTTTTTTAACGAAATTGATTGACTGTGACCATTGACCACTTAAAATCAATTCTTTTTAAATAAAAACAAGCATTATAGACAATCATTTTAGGAATTTGAGCATTGTTTTCTCCAAACTGCTTCCTAATATTTGTTGGGTGAAGTTTTTTAGGGGTCATGGAGACACTTTGAGGGGGGGGGGGTCTTGGCCCATCAAATCAAATTAGCCTGGAAGGAATCCACAGGTTCCCATCCTCTGTGAAAACAAACATTGAATCTCTTCCAAAGTAACATACCCTTAGACTCAAATTTTGAAGTCAAGATACCCTTAAAATATATGTTGGTTTAGTTTAGAAGTCCCCCAAATCAAATGTCTCTCTGCAGTTAGCTCACTAACAGCCAAAAACTTAAAAGAAAACACAATAGTATACATAATTCAGATTCTCTGTGTATTTTCCATCTTTAGATGGCTTTTTAATATAACTTTTACTATCTCTTTATATACTTTGTTTTATAAAACTGTTGCTTTCTATAATTGTCTATACCCATTTTCTTTTTGTTTCTAAAGCCTATGAATATTTTTTTAAACACACTGTGATCCATTCAGAAGGTTATTTTTATCTGAATCTGTCTTTATTACGTATCTATAATCCTTTTTTGATCATTGCTGTGAACTGTTAAGCAGGAATGGCTAGGACCAGAGCAGCCACTTTGGCTGTTGGTTCTACCCTGCTTAGCTTTCCAACATGGCAGAGGTCCATTTACCACCCACCAGCTCTGGGACCCATGTTTACCACCCAAACTCTGAAAAGCAGTTGGCCCATGCTGCCCACAAATCCCATTCAAGTGCTCCACAGAAGGACCTCTAAAAAGATCCCTCCATTCTACCAGCATGAACCAGGAAGTTTCTTAAAGGAGTTACACATCTGCTCACCACCAGCAAACAGAGCCTATCTGAAAAAAAATTGCAGCTACCAAGAAGCTACATTTAGCTCCCATTTTTTTTTTGGGGGGGGGGGTAGGTCTGAAAGCCCTCTTATTTTTTCTTTTTTAAGCGTTTCTAGGTTTGATATGGATCCATGCCAGACAGTGGGCACTATTTGTACACATAGACAGCCATAAAATTAATTTTAAGATAGTAATAAAGTTCTCTACCTACCTCTAAATGGGTCAAACACTTCTTCGAAGCAGGGGAAAGTGGAGATAGCTGATAGGTGCTACAGTGCCGTTTCTGCTGTGCTTTCCTCTTAATTTCAGGCTCTATATATGATTCCGACTCTTCTGTTTTCTTCATTATACGATCTAAAGGAAACAGGTGTGAAAATCACTGAATTTAAATTTATTAAGTTCTTCATGATCTTTTTTATAGAAGAGTTAAAGTCCATATTTTCAAACATTAATTTTTTAGTTAAAATGGGATAGTGTGTAAACATGTATGATAAAGAATGATCAGAGCCAGGGAGATGCCCCCAGCTAGTTCCTTGGGCAGCTGAGGAGAGGGAGACTGAAATGGCCAGATCCTATAGTCATACTGATGAATATCTTGCTTATCACCACAGAACCTTTATCTGGCGATGGATGGAGATAAAGACAGAGCCACATATTGGTGCACCGGACTGAGCTCCAAATGAGGAGCAGAAGGAGGGAGAACATGAGCAAGGAAGTCAGGACTGCGAGGGGTGCTCCCACCCACCGAGATGGTGGGGCTGATCTAATCGGAGCTTACCAAGGCCAGCTGGACTGGGACTGAAAAAGCACGGGATAAAACCGGACTCCCTGAACATGGCGGACAATGAGGGCTGCTGAGAAGCCAAGAACAATGGCACTGGATTTTGATCCTACTACACATACTGGCTTTGGTGGGGGGGGCCTAGCCTGTTTGGATGCTCACCTTCCTAGACCTGGATGGAGGAAGGAGGAACTTGGACTTCCCACAGGGCAGGGAACCCTTACTGCTCTTCGGACAAGAGAGGGAGGGAGAGTGGAGGGGGAGGGGGAGGTAAATGGGAGGCAAGGAGGAGGCGGAAATTTTTAATAAAAAAAAAAAGAATGATCAGAGGCTAGTGGGCATGAATTTGATTCTCAGGACCCACATGATGGAAGAAGAGAACTCCTGAAAATTGTTCCTTAATGACTTATTTACTTACACACCAACATGCACACATGCAGTCATACACATACATGTAAAAAACAAAAACCAAGACCTTTAAGACTAAGGCAGTAATGCCCATGCTACTGTTACCTGGTTTTCCCTTCTCAAGATTTCTACACTACAGACTACTTCATTAGTATGGCAACGTTTTATTCAGTTGAAATAAGGCAACAAACATACTATATACTAAACCACAGATGCCCTTTCCCCCAACTTAGCTTTATTCTTAGATTACTAATTAGAAAACAGAAATTCAAATATTTCCTATAAAGATTTTGATAAAGTAAAACTAAACTGATCCTTAAGCTATTTGTAGATGTTTATGTGGTAGTGATTGTTTGGATATGTATTATTCCCCTAGAAATATGAGAATTGTCTTCATTATGTTTCAATGTAACTGCTCTATTGGCACACCCCAGACTTTGCTAGATAGTTCTAATATTTCTTTTTTTATCCGTTCCGTTTTGAGATGAGGTCCAGCTATGTTAATCTGGCCAGCATGAACTCACTATGTAATCCAGACTAGACTTAAATTTGTGTGCTTCTTCTGCTTCTGGGTCCCAAATATTACAGCAGCCATATACCACCATATCCAGCTTCCTTTTCTCTTCTGAAGTTTTCAAAGCTTCATGAACACGCCAGCCTTGTTTCTCTGTTTCTTCTCACAGATGTTCATTTCTCCAGTGCAGTTTTATTCTCTCTCATGATGGAGGAGGGTCATCTGTCTATGTGTTACTTTCATTGGTTAATAAAGAAACTGCCTTGGCCCTTTAATAGGACAGAAAATTATGTAGACGGAGTAGACAGAACAGAATTGTGGGAGAAAGAAAGCAGAGTCAGGCAGAAGCCTCAGGCAGTCGCCATGCCTCTCCTCTGACTCAGGATAAGATTCTTCCCAGTAAGACACCACCTTGTGGTGCTACACAGATTACTAAATATGGGTTAGTCAGGATGTGAGAGTTAGCTAATAAGAGGCTGAAACTAATGGGCCAAGCAGTGTTTAAATGAATACAGTTTTAGTGTAATTATTTGGGTGTAAAGCTAGCTGGGTGGCGGGAAGCAGCCCGCGGCTCCCATCACAACAGAGTGGCACCCAACATGGTAACTAAATCCACTTAAAGGGAGAGAGAGTTTAACGAAGATTTTTGCTGTTTGTTGCTGGCGTGCTGCAGAGAAATTTCCCTGACTCAGCAGCCATAGCAGGGAAAAAATTTTAAAATGCGCGGTTTTAAAATGCAGCTTTTTGCACTGTGCCGCCAGCGCGGACTCTGGCTATAAAGCATTTCAATGGTTTTTATGGGACTGGATGTTTGTGTGCCCGCTCAGTATCAGGAAGAAAGTACTGAGTCCATGCCAATGGCTCAGTGCTCCCTGCCTGCAGCTGGGCAGACAGCCGGATCAGGTTTACTAAGTGTGCACAAGCGGGAGAGCATGGCAGACTCCCTCCGCCATACACAGAGATGTTTCCAGGCTGTGCAGTGGTCTGCCTGGCAGATTAGGCTGTAATTGAGAAAAAAAAAAAAGAAAAAAAAGAAAAAAAAAAAAAAGCTCATTCTCAAGAGTTAAAGTGCTTAAAGGTTTTAAAGAGTTAAAGAGTTAAAGGTGTGGCTCCTACCTGGCAGCCCCAGAGCTAGTAGAAAATGGTACGTCCTCCATTTTTAGATTGGAGAGAGTTGGAGCCAACATCCAGAACAGCATGCCACTCTGCAGCCCAGAGCTGCAACTGATTCAGTCACAAGCAGCTCAGGCTCCGCTCTGCCAAGCTGAACTGTGCTGACCTCAGGTGGGAACTATGGTAATTACCATAATAACAGCACAGTTAAGGTTTAGACTGGGCAGGAAACAGGCGGTACTGGTACCGTACTACCTCTACATGGTGCAACTAAAGTTTTTAAGAAGTGCTTAGCATTTTAAGAAGTGCTCCTGGACAGTAAGGAATTACAGATTCACAATAGGACAGATTCAGACATAAAAGACCTTTAAATGGGTCACAATGTTGGATGAGTGTACGTAGGCTTGGGAAAGAAAAAAATTAGAGAGAGAATAAAGTTAATGCCTTAAAAAAAGGGTAAAGTCTTTCAAGAGACAGAGTACAGATAGTTATAGATTAAAAGAAATAAAGAAAAATAAGCCACGTAAAAGTGGAAAATTCACAGAGAGTCTGGATTCTTTGTATTATTGTGTTTTGTTTGAATTTTTTGACTGTGAAGGAGCTAAGTACAAAAAAACATTTCATTAAACGGGCGGCCAAGCCGAACCTGCATATATGTTCTAAAGGTATCTTGACTTCAAAATTTGGATCTAAGGTCATGATGCTTTAGAAAAGTTCTTTTGTTTTCACAGAGGATGAGACCCTGTGGATTGCTTCTATCCCAATATGGTAAGATAGACCACGCCCTCCTGAAAGGTTGCTGTGAACACCCTCAAAAAATTACTTTGCTCAACTGCCGACTGAGATGTACCTAGCACACAGGTTATATACCATGAAAAATCAGTGCCCCCATACAGCAGGAAGAAGTTTGAAGAGAAAACTACGTCCATATTCCCAAATATTGTTTATAAATGTTCTTTTACATTTAAAGGGGGATATGATATAGATATGAATAATTTGCATTAGTATGCATTTTAAGGTCAATTTTGTTATATGTATATGTATTTCTGACCTTGACTAAGGTATTGTGATTGTGTAGTTCATTTAAAAATGTAATGTATATAGGTTGTTAATGGATAATCATCAATAATAGTCAAGCTTGTAGTCATGTTAGTTAGATTTTTTAGATATATAGAGATATATTTCAGTTAGATAGACATTCTTCATATTTTAAATGTTACAGCAGCCATATACCACCATATCCAGCTTCTTTTTCTCTTCTAAAGTTTTCAAAGCTTCATGAACACGCCAGCCTTGTTTCTCTGTTTCTTCTCACAGAGGTTCATTTCTCCAGTTCAGTTTTATTCTCTCTCATATGTTCCTCTCCATGAAGCAACATCTACTCAATTTACCTGATGAATCAACAGTCTTCTTTGCTAAGAAACTGCATTTATCCCACCCTGGCCAATTAATCAATCCATGGTACCCAATTTGTATTTATAGTAGCACTCATTAAATAATAAAATACTTGCTTGTACTAGTCTATTGTTGTCAATATGACTATGAGAAATAAGGTTTTTTGAGATGGGGCTTCTTTGTGTAACAGCCCTGGCTGTCCTGGAACTCACTTTGTAGACCAAGCTGGCCTCAAACTAACAGAAAGCTGCCTGCCTACCTTTGCCTCCCAAGAGCTGGGATGTATCACCACCACCTGGCTGTCATATATTTTTTTAACGCCCAGAAACTACAAAAGACAAAAACTAAACAAGTATTTAGCATATGAATGAACTGCATAAAGACAAAACTATATGATGTATTTAAGTATGAAATTAGTGCGGTGTGGTGGGGCACGTGTTTAATTCCAGTACTTGGGAGGCAGAAGTGGGGGAGTTTAGGGGAAGAGATGCTGCTTTTATGTGACCTTTGAAAATGAATTACCCTTTACTATAGAGACACTGAGCCATGCATACATAAACTTAGAAACTGAAGACTTAGCCTACAGCCAAAGGACATAAAAGACAAAAAGACAGAAAAAACAAAACAAAAAACCTATCAAAGTTTTACCCTGATGTTACACACAGAAACAAGCTAGTCTAGATGTTAGTGGCTTTAATAAGGGATAGTTTACTTTGTTATTTATGTTTTTGTTTGTTTTTGTTTTTCAAGACAGGGTTTCCCGTGTCTTTGGAGCCTGTCGCCTGTCCTGGAACTACTAGCTCTTGTAGACTAGGCTGGCCTCGAACTCACGGAGATCTGCCTGTCTCTGCCTTCCAAGTGCTGGGATTAAAGGCGTGTACCACCACCGCCCGACTTACTTTGCTATTTCTAAACAAATTTTCACTCAGAGCTATACTATTGCACTCTGAGTAAAAAAGAACACAGACATTTTTTTAATCAGAAAGTACATAAATAGGTGTCCAGAATATAATGAATTTCTTGTAAAAATTAATTTACAGCAAAGTAAGTCTGAAAAACATGGCCCTCAATAGGATATGGGTTTTGAGTACCTGAAAGACCAAGGCAAGGAAATCGAGCCCAGGAGTAAACAGACCAGACTGAGCAACAAAGGGTATGCCTCAAAGGATTCCTCAACCCCTTTAAACAACATGCTGCTTCAGATTTGTTTTATTTTATTTTGAGAAAGGTCTCACTATGCAGCCCTGGTTGACCATGACCTCGCAGAGTATTGGGGTTAAAGGCTGTGACACCAGGCCCCAATGAAATTTCTTTTTATTAAACTCAATTATGAACATAAAGGAAATCCACAATAAAATATAAAATTTTCATTAGATTTTATAAACTGAACACAAGGTCTGTGCACATTATTCAGTTCAAGTATGTATTGGTTTTCTGGCAAATGTTTCATAAATACAAGTAATATTTAATTAAGTACAGTGTAACGGTATGCATTCTATTTAAAATAAGTATATGGCCTTTTCTTTGTACCTGAGAGGGGCCTAATAACAGGATTCCTTAAGACTACAATTTGTAAATGCTTGTTACCTGAAAGAAAGTGTAGTATACTTTCATAATCTATACATATCTGTCTCTACATCACTTCTAGATTATCTATGTTACCTAACATATTCTATAAGCTATGTAAGAGGTTATCTTACTATGCTGTTTAGTGAATAAAAACAAAACAAAGGGGTATATGTTCAATACAGATGCAATTTTTTATTAAACCAAGGTATTATTTTTCACTTTAATTTTCCATAATAACTTATACTGTTAAATGTATGCTTTTGCAGAACCAAATTAAGTATTAAGATCACGACTACCATACAGTGTGTTTAAAGCAGATGATACTGTGTTCATTAGCATCACTAAAAAGAAACAAGACCCAGATACCACAACTAAAGCAGAATTCTGTTTCTTAACTGAAGTTATTTGGATCAATGCCTGTGAACTGCTGTAGGGCAAAATTCAAATATCTGTGCTCTTAAAAATCAACAAAGCTATGACTAAAGAAGTGATTATTAATATTCTAATAACAGAAAAAACACGAAAGTTCATGGAGATCAGTATTCTTAAAGGGTGAGAATAACAACTTCTCTTTTTAGATGGGGATTACTCTGTTCATTCTGAGGATGAACCTAGTGAAGACTCCTAGCAAGGGAGGATACGAAACTTGAAGTGGACATCTTCTATAATTATGCAGGGCTTCCAGTGGGAGGACTGGGACATCAACCCGACCACAAAACTTAGATATACATTTTGTCCTGACTGAAAGGTGTGTTGAGAAATGGTGACCCATAACTTGTGTTGAGGATCCAGCCAATGACTGGTCTAATTTGAGACCCAAACTATGAGACGGAACCCATGCCTGACACTGCCCAGATGACCAGGAACACAAGGTTGTACAGCCCAGAAACCTAGAGTAGAATCAAATACAACTGGCCAAAAAATAAGTAATAAAATAAACGAAACAAAATGATTACTAATGATGTTCTGCTATACTCAAAGAATGAAGCCTAGCCCATTCACTGTCTCCCTCAGCTGATGGGAGCTGATGCCGAGACCCAAGGCCAAACATTAGGCAGAGAGAGATTGCCCAGGTTGGAGATTTCCATAGGTCCCTCCCCTCAGAGCTCAGAGGAGGAGGAGGAAGAATTGTGGAAACCAGAAGGGTGGAGGCCACTGATTGAGCAGAATTTGAAGAATAAACTAAGCAAGGTTTGTGGGAGCTCAGAGACTAAATCAGCAATCCCAGAGCCTGCAAGGGACTGTGCTAGGTTCTCTGAATTTATGTTATGATTATATAGCACAGTCTTCTTGTAGGACTCCTAACAGTGGAAAAGGGGACTGTCTCTGACTTTTTGCCTGCTCTTGGGACCGTTTTTCTTCTACTAGGTTGTCTCACCCAGTCTTAAAGTGAGCATTTGTGCCTGGTCTTATTGCATCTTGTTGTGCTGTATTTGTTTGTCTCTGGGAGGTCTGCTCTTTTCTGGGGGAAAACAGAGCAAAGGATGGATCGTGAAGAATGGGGAGAATGGGGAGCTGTGATCTGGGTGTATTGTATGAGAAAAGAATAAAAAAATTTAAAAAATGTATTAACAGCAATTGATGCTTATCAAGTAAACTATTCTATATAAAGATATTCAAATAAGCTGTTAGGGTCCACAGATCACTCCACAAAGACCACCACTCACACATGCAATCTGCAAGAGCGTTTATTTCTTGAGAACAAATTCTGCATCTAGGGGTCAGTCACACAACAATATGGCAGCAACCCTGAGAGAAGCTCACATGCTCCTTTTATACACTGCAAGGGAAATTACATGGACAGTTAGGTCATCTCCATCAAACATGATTGGCTAAGCAAGCAATGAATACACTAGTTTAAATTTGATTGGTTGTCGCACCTTTGCACATATCAGGGCAAGCCCGGACATGTATCAAAAAAGGTGGGGTTACTTGCAGGATCTGCCCTTTTCTGACAGGCTCGCTCTAGCCTTCCAATTCTTTTTTCAAATACAATTGATCATAGTTGCTGAATCTATAGGCATATACTCCAAAGCTATGGAGGCTCATTGCACAGGGACAGAAAGGTGAGATTAAGTTTTAAGATACTAAAATGGACTGGTTGAATATGAGAGGACACTTTCCTTCTGTACATGTGAATTAAGGAGTGATTTATCAGTTGATTGTTGATTGTTGTATAACTGCATGAAAATGTAGTTAAAATGTATGTATTAAAAGATAGCATATAATGTCAATATTTCTAAACTCTTAAGAGGAAGACTAAAAACAGTTTCAAAATGAAAAGGAAGCTTTAAAAAATGAAAAGCAGAAGGAAAATGAGTGGTTTTAATGTATCATATAAATGTGATCTTATATGCTTGGAAAAATTAATACTATCAAACAAAACAAACAATGAATCCAATGTGCTTTAACAAAACCTAAAAAATTACTTAATAGTTAATAAGCTTTAACTTTTTATATAAATGCTACCAAAGGGTAGACTAAAACTCACTATTAAATATATACTAAACTCAAAAATGGGAGCAAGTAGAATAATAAGAACTTAAAGCAAGAAAGACAGCTTAGAGGCAAAGATGTATGCTGCTAAATTCAATCCTCTGAGCCCACAAAGTAGAATACATAGGCGAGCAGGGTTGTCTTCTGAAATCTACACATGGGATGTAGCACTTGTACTACATGCACACACACGCACATGCACTCATGTGCATACACACACATACCAATGAACTAAATAAATAAATGTAAAAAAATCATCTTGGGGGCTGGAGAGATGGCTCAGTGGTTAAGAGCATTGCCTGCTCTTCCAAAGGTCCTGAGTTCAATTCTCCACAACCACATGGTGGCTCACAACTGATGGAGGAGTGTCTGTGTTAGTTTCATCGGTTAATAAAGAAACTGCCTTGGCCCTTTAATAGGACAGAAAATTAGGTAGGTGGAGTTAACAGAACAGAATGCTGGGTAGAAGGCAGTGAGGAGATGCTTCAGGCAGTTGCCATAGTCAGTCGCCATGCCTCTCCTCTCCAAGACGGACGCAGGTTAAAATCTCTCCTGGTAAGCCACCCTCGTGGTGCTACACAGATTATTACATATGGGTTGGTCAAAATGTGAGAGTTAGCCAATAAGAGGCTGAAACTAATGGGCCAGGCAGTGTTTAAATGAATACAGTTTCCGTGTAATTATTTGGGTGTAAAGCTAGCCGGGTGGCGGGACACAGCCCTGCCACCCTTCTACACACAACCATCTCTAATGGGGTCTGGTGCCCTCTTCTGGCCTGCAGACATACACACAGACAGAATATTGTATACATAATAAATAAATAAATATCATCTTGATATCAAGAACACAAATTCTATTTAAATTATAAAATTCATTTGATAATGGTGGTGGTAACTTATAAAGTGTTTAAGTGCAGGTGTGTGCATACCATGGTGCACATGTGGGTGGGTGTTGGGTGGTAGTTTTAGAGTCAAGTCTCTCCTTCCACCTTTGAGTGAGGGACCAAACTCAGGTTCTCAGATACAAGTGCTCAATCATTTTTATTCACTGTGCCATCTTGTCAGTACCACAGTGATTTCTTTTAAAGACAAAAATATTCCAGGAACTATGCTAGAAACTAATGACAC
Organism: Arvicola amphibius; assembly: GCF_903992535.2. Classification (NCBI taxonomy): domain Eukaryota; kingdom Metazoa; phylum Chordata; class Mammalia; order Rodentia; family Cricetidae; genus Arvicola; species Arvicola amphibius. Next base: position 148,369,770 of record NC_052049.1, on the reverse strand, counting down.
ACAATCTCCAAAGAAAACACTAAAATTGCACGTGATCTCCATGCAGCACTATAGGCAATATTATGCTAGTACCATAATTTATCCTATAACCAAGCATATATCTACCTGCTTAACACAAAAGTGGCTGAAAATGAAAGGCTCCATTATGTTAATATAATTAAAAATAAATAGCATCACAATATAATTTTTCCTTACTTTCAAGATAGGTACAGCCTTGGCTGGAATCATTCAATTGGTAGGTCAAGTGAGTGATTACTTGGCATGAACAAAATCCTGGGTTCAATGTCCAGCACTACAGAAACCAAGAGTCTATCTGGGATACAAGACTCTTAAAAATACCTCTCCCCTTGACAAAGTTTATACTTTAAATATGCAAATATTATCCTGAAATTTAAGTACTGCCCATAAGGACTTACAAATAACAAAGAGTATAACTTTCCTGAAAATAAATGAAGAAAAGAGAATAACTGTTGTATGAAAAAGAATAAATAAAAAATAAATGAAGAAAACAGAAAATTATTAAACAAAAATCAAATAACAACTGTTGTATGAATGAATAACAGCTTCATTAGGACCCACTAATGAAGCTATAGATGCAGTGCAATTTTATAATACCAGAGCTCCAGAGGTGTAGACAGAAGGATTTGGAACTTGAAGCCAGAATTTGACATAGCCAGTTTGAGGTTGAGTCATATAAGGCTTTCTGAAAAGTTCAACACCATCCCCCACAACAATCACCAATGGATGATAAAGTCAGAATCTGCAGTACCTCAGCATTATCAGAGAACTTTACTAAGTACCAAAAGGAAAACACTAATTTTGCAGTGATGAAACCCTGGAGAAACTACTATGTAACAAAGTGATCAAAACTAACATCACCAGTAACCAAACACATTAAAATCATGCAATTCCTGATATAATGCACTAAAAAGGCACATCATTTCTGTGCTGTGAAAAAACAGCAGAGATAGTCTTACCATCATCATCAAACACAAACCAAGAGGCACTACAAAAGCAACTCCCCTGAAGTCATCAAAATTATCCAGAACTAAAAAAACAACTAATTGCTATGTGGGAAAGGCATCAATGAAAAAGAGGTTAGTTCTGAACAAGCTCAACAAGCTTAGCAAATAGTCTTATAACAAGACAGACCTATAGTGGCATATGCCATTAATCCCATCATTCAGAAGGCTAAGGCAGGAGAACACTAGTTTGAGCTAATTCATTATACAGAGTACTATGGAAGCTTGAATTATGTAATGAAGTCCTGTGTCAAAAAGCAAACAGAACCCCAATAAACAAACAGGTAAATAGCTTATACTAATCTTTACTTTTGACAAAAGTATTGATTTAAAAGGTATGACAATGATGAATAGAAACCATTTTATAATGGCTTTGCAATTTTTCTGTAATAATAGTAGATAATTATATCTACAGTTATTTTAAAGTGAATCACAAAGAAATCCAAAGATTATTTCTAATTCTTTAATGAATATTGTTGGGTAGTTTTTGTTTGTGTGTTTGAGACATGGTCTTATTATTAGCCTTGGATGACCTGAACTTTTTTTTTTTCCTTTTTCGAGACAGGGTTTCCCTGTAGCTTTTAGAGCCTGTCCTGGAACTAGCTCTTGTAGACCAGGCTGGCCTCGAACTCAGAGATCCGCCTGCCTCTGCCTCCCAAGTGCTGGGATTAAAGGCGTGCGCCACCACCGCCCAGCCTGGCCTGAACTTTCTATGTGGACCAGACTGGTCTTGAACTCACAGAAGTCCATCTGCCTCTACCCAGAGAGCTAGGATATAAGGTGTGTGCTACAGGGCACAGCTGAATGAATATTGTTGAACATTAATGAGTGTTGTTGGGTAAACTAAGTATTTTAACATACTGGCTAAATGACACCTAAAATATTACTAGTGGGTCTAATCACTTTGTCGCTCTGTAACACATCTGTCAAATAGAGATAGTATTTGTATTGTTCTTCTCGCAAGATCAAAATAACTTGTACTGAGTAAGAGATTTGGCATTAAACAGACCTGGGTTTCAAACCAGCTGCCATAGCTATCTCTGTAAGCCTGGGCAAATAAGTCAATGCTTCTATGGCACCATTTGCTCTTCTCTATAAAGTAAAGGCAAAAAATCTGAACTTAGAGGGATCTTTCACAAGAAAAAGGATACGAGTACATAATAAATATAATGCATTTGACTTAGCAAGTAGAATGGAGTCAGAGTTCAATAAAGAATGGAAGTGTAGCCGGGTAGTGGTGGTGCACACCTTTAATCCCACCACTCGGGAGACAGAGGCAGACAGATCTCTGAGAGTTCGAGGCCAGCCTGGTCTACAAGAGCTAGTTCTAGGACAGGATCCAAAGCCACAGAAAAAACTCTATCTCAGAAAAAAGGGGGGGAAGTGTAACAGAATGGACATTGAAGATGGTCATTATTGCTAAACTCAATTTATTAACATAATTATACACTGTAAAGTATAATAAATTTCAAATTTCAAATGAATAATACATGATAATGAGAAATGATGAAGCTGAGCATCAAAGTATTTTATTTACACAACAGAGGTATACTCAATGCATGTACAAAAGTTTGGCACTAGGGACCACGATCTTTAAAAACAAGCAAAGCCTTGTCTATAAACAAGGAAGACACATGTTAAGAAATCCTTTAGAGGGGCTATGGAGATGGCTCTTAAAGAGGACCAGAGATAAGCTCCAGCACCCACATTAGGAAGCTCAAAACTTCTGTAACTCCCGTTCTAGGAGGATCTGAAGCCTCCGGCCTCTATGGACACCCATACACATGCATATAAAATTAACCAAAATAAATCTTTAAAAAAAATGAGAGGCTGGGAAGTGATAGTGTACACTTTTAATAATCCCAGCACCTGGGAGGCAGAGGCAGGTCGATCTCAGATCACAGTGAGTTTAAGCTCAGCCTGTCCTACAAAGTGAGTTCCAGGATACCCAGGATTGTTACAAGAAGAAACCCTCTCTCAAAAAAACAAAAGAAAAAAGGAAAGGGAAAGGGAAGGGGGAAGGGAGGAAGGGGGAAGGGAGAAAGGGGGAAGAGAGAAAGGGAGGAAGGGGGAAGGGAGAAAGGGAGGAAGGGGGAAGGAGGAAGTGGGAATTGAGGAAGGGGAAAGGGGGGGAATGGGAGGAAGAGGAAGAGGAAGAGGGAAGAGGAAGGAAGCAGCAGCAGCAGCAGCAGCAGCAGCTATTCTAAAACAGAAAGAACAATGCTGAGCTGGCAGAATGGCTCAGAGAGTAAAAGCATTTGCAGTGCATGCTCAACCACTAGAGTTATATCCTGGGGTCTGCATCTGTAATCCCAGCACTGCTTATGGTAGGATACAGTGGGAAGGAGAGTTGCCTGTGAACTCAGGGGCCAGCTATCCTGGAGTACACAGTGTGGCAAAAACAACAAAACAGACTGCCTTAACAAGGTGCAGAGAGGGAAGACTCCCCAACGCTGTCTTCTGACTTGCACACACGCCCAATGACACATATCCCCATATACCCCTTAAAAATAATTAAAATAGCAGGCGGTGGTGGCACATGCCTTTAATCCCAGCACTCAGGAGGAAGAGACAGGAGATCTCTGTGAATTTGAGGCCAACCTGGTCTACAGAGTGAGTTCAAGACAAACTCCAAAGCTACAGAGAAACCCTGCCTCAAAACAAACAAACAAACAAACAAACAAAAACACAAAAACCAAACCAAAACAAACAATCACCGTTTTATATAAGGAAAATCAATTTGATGGTGAAATAAATTTTTTGCATTAATACAAAACTGATAGAATCTAATATAAAACTATTTTAAAGTTATAGATAATCTATAATTAATATTTGGACCTTTAACAAAAACATAACATAATCCAAAGATTTCAAACTGTACTCACCTGATTGTGCAACAATCCTGACAATATAAGACACAATTTAAAATAAAAAAATCTCAAGTCTGGTTTTCAATATTATTTCTATTATGTTGGAGAGTATTCTAAAGTTACTATCTATAGTCTCTCAATTTGCATTCCTCATTCAGAGTAGCAAACGAAATTGTACACTTACCTACACCTTGGACATGACTTAACATTACAGGGTTGTTTTCAGCTTTTTGGACATGAGGTGGATATTCTTTCCTACAAAAGGAAATTTGTATTTCATTCAAATAGGAAATGGAGTTTTCAAAACGACAAGGTCAAAGGACTACTTACATTTATTCAGAGAAACCATAACTTGTCATGTTAAAAAAATGGAGCTATAAAATAAACTGCACTGGGAAAATAAAATTACAGCTAGACAGCAGTGGTGCTATCTCATTTCAACTGTTCATCCGCCAGCGTCACAACAGTGGACTGACTACTGGGACACACATTCAATAAACAAATTCAAATTACTGGGTTTTTCAAGGCAATCATTTGTTTAATTGAATTTTTCTATCTTTTGGGAAAAAATGCCTCATTAATAGTCTTAAACATAAAGATGCAAAAGACCCTCTGTCTTAGCCTCAATAGCTGGTATTTCAGGCACTACCTTTAGCCGGCTTCTAAAGTAATCAATTTAGACACTATATATTTAGGCCTCAAATGCAAAATCTAGACCTTTCTCTCTTGAAATTTAACCAGTTTAAAAAATTCACATTAAAAATCTTGTTACATATCAGCTTGAAAAAATTGTCAAAATGAATACAACTCTATTTTTGCATGTTTTTCATTATTTAAAAGGTAATGAATAAGTAAAATGAATAATGAACCCCCCCCCAAAAATGAATGTTAAGTTTGATCTTGACAATGTTAAGTCAGAACAAAAAATGTTTCATACAAATCAATTATAGAACAAGCAATGTCTTGGTCTTATCTTGCATAGGACATTATGGTATATTTAAGACACTGTCTTAAAATATTAAACTACTCTGTCAAACTTAATATACAATTATCATTATTTCAGAAGGGGTCTCATTATGTATCACAGGCTGCCTTCGAACTTGCAATCTTCCTGCCTTGGTGCTGGGAGTATAATCATAAACTGCCACACTTCCTCGACAAACAATCTAAAAATAACATCAGTAACTAAGTGTCCTAAATAGTATATATAAGTATACTAAGTCTGAGAAAGAACAAAATTCTTCTGTAGCTAGTACTGAGAGAAAATCACTACATTAAATAGAACACAAGTGAATATTCTTTCAAGGATTTAATATTTACACATAAAAGTCAAAGCAGTTAAATAAAAACAACAAAGAAAAGACTATTAAAAGAGGAGACAGAGGCTAGGGCGGTGGTGGTGCACGCCCTTAATCCCAACACTTTGGGAGGCAGAGGCAAGCAGATTTCTGTTGAGTTCAGATTAACTGGTCCGTAGCCACACAATTATTAAATAACAATTTTAGAATCGAATCTCAGCAACAATAACTAGAGCGATAGCATGAACATGTGAACAATTTCCCTCTGCCGAGATTGTAAACTTGTGATGATATAAAGTGTGAGGGTGGGGAAAGGACTTTCCTTTCACACAGTGGGAGCAATGGTGCCACTGAAAAGGGAAAACTGGGGATTTAACTCAGTGGATGGACTGCGTTTGCTTAGCCTGCATGAAGACTGCATATTGTATGTATGGATGGATGTAATTTTATCACTCAGGAGGTAGAGGCAGGAGGTCAGAAGTTCAAGGTTAGGGCTGGAGATGGCACAGCAGTTAAAAGCAATCTTAACTTCCCTTGCAGAGGACCTAAATTCTGTTCCCAGCGGGCACTCACACACCTACCCCCAACTCCCAAACCCTCCCCACACAAAGTCACCTATAACTCCAGCTCCTGGAAGAGTTGAGACAATGCTTCTGACCTCCAAAGACACCTGCACTCATGTGCCCAAATCCATAGGAAAATACATAGACACATAATAAATCACCAAAAAAGTTCAAGGTCATTTCACTACACAGAGTTCTAAAACAATCTGGGATACTTGAAGACACTAAACCAAAGAAAGAAGGCCTAGAAGCCCTGCTAGCTAGTTTTCATAGCACAGAAAAGTAATATCTTCCTTGAATGACCTATAAACGACCATACCTTATTATGAACCTATTAGTTACAATGCCAATCAGTCAGGCAGGACAGGCACACTGGTCTAATAGCGAATGAAGTTTACTGGGGTAGTCAGCTCTTTGCTGGTTAGATCTGAGGTCCTCTGCACAGGAGGGAATTCATGCCTGATACTAGAGACCTAGTCAAAAACCCTTGACTGGGGAGGTCATAGGTCATAGTAGTGATCTACTGTTGCTAGTTTGCCAAATAAACATAGTATCAAATTGCCTTCTAAATATTTATGTTTATACCCAAAGGACAGAGCTAACTTCTGCCCTGTTCAGAGAAGTTTCTGTCTGAAATAAATGTCAGTTTGATGCAGAGACTCAGAAGTGGTCAGTGTTAAGAAGAGCCTGCTAAGTGTTCAGCTCTAAACATGACATCTGCACACACTCCTACTTCATCCCCACCCCCCAAAACAAAGGCTCAGTGGGAAGTGTCCTAAGAATGAAAGAGCTGGGGAATGGGGATTAGTGGTATGAAATGTTGTTTTCTAGATGTAAAATGGTAGCTGCACTCATAAACTCTGAGCAGTGGAATTTACCTACACAAGACCTGTATGAGCCTGAGCCCATCAATATGCCATCACCAATAGGGAAGAAGCTCATGGGGTCCCATCTCTCCTTAAGGAGCCACAGGCAGTTAATGGTTAACAGAAGAACCAATAATTATTTCTTAGTGGTATAGCCAGTAGTCAATTTTCCTTGCTTAAGTTAAAAAAACAAAAGCCCTTACCTGTGCTCATCCAAGGAACTCTAACTAAATTCTAGCAGGGGGCGGGGGGGGGGGCATGGGACATGGGGGACACAGGGATGAGGGAATGAACAAAAGGAAGAAGTAGATACTTGTTAAGGAGAGAAAGGGCTTCAGAGGGAGAAAGAGGGATGGGAAGATACTGGGTGGATCTGTTCATACTATATTTTATGAAATTGTTAAAGAATAAATTTTAAATACTCAAAATTAATTTTTTTGAAGGGCATGTTTTCAGCTTCTAGCCTAGATGGTGCACATGCCTATAATCCCAGCAGCTGGAAAGGCAGAATGATCAGGAGTTCAAGGTCAGCCTCGGTTTCATAGTGAGTTAAAGGCCAGCATGGACTGCAAGAGACTCCATCTCAAAAAACATTTTGGGCTCCTAACTATACTACATTAAACTTAAAATATTCATGTTTCATACAGTTACACAGCTATAATAAAGACTGACGAAATATAGTAATACTTCCACTGTAATTCTGTCTCCAATTTTTTAATTATAGGCAACAGAAACATTAAGTATTTTGAAATGTTGAATATTTTTAACAAAAACCCCACAATTATTTACCAGTTACAAATAAACACACTGAAAAATAAATGATATATACTGTATTAGTGAACTATGCTCTTTGCAATCTGATTCTTTGTACTACCATAAATTCCTAATAAGGATGAATACATAAATATCATGTAATACCCAAAATGCTAAAATGTATTGTAATATTACACGCATTTGCTTGTATTCCAGACTTCATAGTTACTGTTTTCAAATTTTCTTTCATGTTTTCCTACACAAATAAGAAAAATCAGCTATTCTTAATTATACTAAAATAAAATGCAAACACAAAAATATCCCTTAACTCTGTGGTAGTCGCACACACCTTTAATCTCAGCACTCAAGAGGCAGGGGTGCACAAGACAGCCAGGGGTGCACAAAGAAATCCTTTCTTTAAAAAAAAAAAAAAAGCCCTTAAGCTTACTATAAAAATGTTTCCATATGTATTCCAGATCTCACACTCAGGTTGTCAAGTTTAGTGACAAGCACCTTTATCAACGTGCCTCTTCACTTACCCATAAGAATGATCTTGTTTAAGTGAACGTATTTTTATCTGATAATAAAATTGAATTACCACTCACGATCTTATTTTCCTTAAATTACAGTCTTCAGGCTGGGTTCACAGCTCTGGAGTAGTACCACCAACCACTCCTGACTGCTGGAGCAAGGAGTGCAGCACCATGCCCACTTGGTTTCTCTGTATAGCACTGACTGCCTTTCCCTTTGTAAAAGTCTCTCGTGGCACAGACTGAGCTTGTACAACTTGGATTCTACTACCTCAACTTCTCAAATACTGAGACTGCAGTTGTGAGCCACCACACCTGGCCAACCTTAGCCTCTCGGTTAAGGTAACCTTTACCAGTTTTCTCTATTCTAAAACTACCATTTCCCCCTCACTCTACTTGGCAACAAATTCAGTTCACACTCAAAAAGCAGCAATATCTACATATTTCATTCAGAATATTTCTGTAAGAAAAAGTTGTTTCCCAGTCCATTTTTACAGAGCATGTAAACTCTATGAGCAAGGCTAGGCTCATGTACGTAGTGAGTTCCAGGCTATGGACAGGTCTTGCTGTTTGGCTCATCCTGTGCTCTTCATAACTCAGGCTATTCAAGTCATCCTGCTAGAAAGAGTTGGGTGATTTAACTGCAAATAACTTTATAGTTAAGGCACTGAAAATTTTATTTTTAAAGAAAATTAGTCAGACATCAGCATAAATCAATAATAACCATCTATGCAATATACATGCATTGAAAATTAGACTGAAACATTATCCACACACCAAATATCACAATGTACTATGAATAGGTTTCCTTCTATTAAAATAGTAAGTTTTGTGATGAACTCCACTTTAGGGTACTGTTCAAAGCATATAAGCTGATAATTTATTGCTACACCCATGTTCTAATTTCATCAACATTAAGCTTACCTTTCTTTGCGGTCCTGATTGCTTAAAACATGAAAAAGAAAAAACAGGTAAGCGGGAGACTTCACTGTTGGTAAGTCATTGCAGTTGTCATTGCAGTCAACAAGGCAAACTATTAATAGGAGCAATTGGTCTTAATGATATTTTGCATATACTATATGTTAACTTAATTTTTTCAATTTTGATCAACATAAAATAAGTTGTCAAATATTTAATAGGAAGATAGGGATGCACAAAACTAAAAATTCTCAGAAGTGCTTTAACTAAAGTATTTGATGACAGATTATTTTATGACAGTCATAAATATCATTTTCAAGAAATGATTATTTCCTGGAAATTACAAAAAAACTCTAATAATTTCAGTTTTATTATATTAGAAACAAAGTTTCTAACTACACAGCAGTCTTAGAATAAATACTGTATGTTATTTAGGACACAAGACAAAGCCTAGGTTTATAATCATGGCCTCTTATCATAAGTCCAATGTATAAAAGTTATTTCTACATTTCTCCACAATTCATGGCACCTCCAGAAAACATCAGTTACCTGAGTAAAACTAGTCTTCAATTTAGAATAAAATAAAACTCACATTCTGAAATTATTGCTTTCCATCATATAAAAGATTAATGTTCAAAATTGTAAGTAAAACAAGTAACAAAATTTTAAAACTTCAGTATTACATTCCTTCCACTAAAGTACACAACAACAGTACAATCTAACAAATTAAGAAAAAAGTAACCAATGAGCAAAAGACACATTAAAAGGCTGGCTGGGGGTGGCACATGCCTTTAATCCCAGCACTTGGGAGGTAGAGACAGGCGGATCTCTGTGCGTTAAAAGCCAGCCTGGTCTTCAAAGCAAGTTCCAGGACAGGCTCCAAAGCTACAGAGAAACCCTGTCTCAACGAAAACCAAATAAGTAAATAAATAAAAAAACACATTAAACAGTTTTCAACAGTGAAGAAACAATATATCTACACTAATAGATCTGAAAGTTTACCTTTGCTACCAAAGACTCATAGAAAACTTATCTGTCAGATGACAGAAAAATGATTAACATGGCATTTCGGTTGAGTCAAGGAAATATAAATACCCAGGCTCAAACATAAGCTGGCTTTCTATCTCCCTTAGAAAGCTACAGCCCCAGGAAACATTAAAACACCTAAAAGTGAGATACTTCTAACATCATACTGCTAATCCCAAGAGGCGAACAAGAACTCTAAAAAGAATTTTAAAACTCACCTGTTTAAAAAAAAAAAAAGCAAGCAAACAAAAAACAAAAAGTGTAGAATATAGAGCAAATAGGTTTGGTTCTTCCCACTAAACTGAGAGGCAGGAAGAGAAATTATTACCACCTTATCCTTGAGAAAAATACATTTTAAAGACAGGATGTCTTGGCGGAAGTGGAAGCCCTGGATTCCATCCTTAACAACACACACACATAACTACACATACACATGATGTCTACTTTACAAATGACAACATTCCACAAGAAGCGTCAATGTATACACTATCAAAGCTCACACCAGAAGGATATACAGGCATATATAAAAATAGATTAAACATGTGGAAGTTATTAATAAAGCAGGACTTTGAAAAGTGTCAACTTATACTCCTTTTGAACCATTTCATACAAAACGGCAAGAAAAAGCTTCTTTTAACAAAGGCTGTGCTAGTGGGCTTAAAAAGAAAAGGAGGGGTTAGAAAGATGGCTCAGTGGTTAAGAGCAGATACTGCTCATACACAGGACCCAAGTTTAATTTCTGGCTCCTGTATCAGGGACACACAACTGCCTACAACTCCAGCTGCAGAGGATCCAACACATTCTTCTGGCCTCTGAGTACTTTTAGACTCATGTGCACGCACGCACGCACGCACGCATAATTAAAAACAAAAAAATCTTCAAACAAAATCATGAAAATAAAAAGATAAAAATAGACACTGATTTAATTCTGATATTCATGTCTTGATTTAGGATTTTGAAATGTTCAAGGTAGAGCCATCCATTCATAATTAAATCTTGCTTATTCTGGAACTCAGTTTCTGAGTAGAGTTCATATATATACATATATATATGTATATATATATGTATATATATAACATATTTATATATAGCATATATATAAAATACAATATATAAATATATATATATATATATTGTATCTGAGGATAGGTCTCAATGAAGGCTAGCCTCAAACCAATGACCCTACACTTTAGGCTCCTAAGTGGCGACTTTAAGACATATGCCACACCCCACTGGATCACACATGTTTTTAAAGACATTTATTTATTTTCCCTTTAAAAGTTTCTAACCAAAGTTTAAATAAAAGAAAGCTAAGAAAATAATGATTAAAAAGTGAAATTAAAAAGAAAACATACAACTATAAAAAGTGTTAGTTTTTAAAACTGCTTAAAAGTGGGGTGGAGCAGTAATGTAGACAGATTTTTAAATACTTGCAGCTCATTTTTCTCTGTAATTTCCTTTAGCATCATCAGTGCATGAGTCTATCTTTTATATATAAAACAACTTTTGGAACAGTAGTAAGAAAACAGATTAGAAAGTAAGTTATCTCCACCAAATGATACAAATCTGATATGTCTGACAACCATCTTCCCCCCTAAACTATCAATCTTTCTTAAAAACTACAAACTACTAGAATACAGTGTCTGACATAAAAAAAAAAAAAAACAAAAAACAAGCTCTATCACTCTCTCCCAAAAATGTTCTGTAAACTACCAAACTGGTAACAGTTCTTAATTTCAAATTAAGATTTAGGAGAAATCATAAGAAAGAGTTCTTTTCTGTTTAGGTCTCTGAAGCGCTCTCAAAGGCTGTTTGCTGTATGTCATCCTCCTGCAGGACTGCTCTATGCCATGCTATTCTCACAGGCAGTTTGCATATCCGAAATACTGAACTTACACCTAAGTCCCTGTCCCTAGGGTTGGAGCAGTGTGGTAGTGATTAGGGCCCAGGGTCTCCCCCTGCAGTAGCCCTCACTAAACTCTCTAGTTGGAGATGTCTTCAAATCCAAGGCATTCTTGCTGCCTCTGCTTGACTAAGGCTGGGATTGCAGGCATGTGACAGCATATCTGGACTCATTTATTCGCCTTCCTGTCCTTAACCATTATTCTTAAATTCAATCTGAGAGGACGGGATTTAGCCATATTAATCATCTAATACACGGTTTTCATCTATACCTGTTTTGCAACATACAAACCCCTTTGTTTTTGAAGCAATAAAACAGAAGAACTTTCAATGACTTGATTCTGGGGTTCAAAATTCTTTAAAAGACAAGTCATATTTTCTCTTACACAGACTTGCAACAAACATAAGCGGACTCTGTGCTGCCACCAGAACCTTGAATGTTTCCCTTACTGCCTGTAAGCATGCGGGACAGATATTCTGACTCAGGATTGTCTTGGGACAGGAACTAATTCCAGCAGCTTTTTTTAGAAAACAATATTTTTACCAATAAACACTAGCTCTTACCAACTAAATCTTATCATTTTCAGAGATGAGCAGCAATACACACTAAAACACACAATATGGCAAAGACCTAGTATAAAACAAAACACAATTTTCTGACTTTAATCTTTTCTGTGACCACACATCTTATTTTTACCCTTTATCCTGATGTTAGTGCCCATGTTGGCCTGAGAGCCTGATTTGTTTTTGTACCCTGAATTATAACAAAGTAAATTTTTGGTGTGAGCAGTAACTTCTGTCTATTGAACTGAATTTCTTAAGAATTTTATGTGAAAACTACAATAACATATGTAAGAAAAGCAAGCTTTCATTTAGTCATCTTAAATTATGAGAAAAATTTAAAGATTTTTGTCAAAGATTTATTGTAGTAAATCTACATAAGCATCAGATGTAGCAAGTTTCTAAGGTTTGAAACATCCTTTTAAAAAAATGAGTAACAAGCTTAAATATAAAGAATACATCAGGCAGTGGAGGCACATGCCTTTAATTTCAGCTCTAGGGAGGCAAAGTTCAAACAGCCTGGTCTACAGAGCAAGTTCCAGGACAGACTCCAAGGCTACAAAGAGAACTCTGTCCCGAAAAACCAAATAAACACATACATTAACAAACAATAAATAAATACGCTGTATACATTGTATACAAAAATAAATGTTAAAAGTTATAATATATATATATATATGGGCCTAAGAAACTTGAATCAATTGAAAGAAAATATTAACATTCTAAAATTGATTCTGAAAAAGCTAAAACTTGTTTATAAGACCATTCTTTTCTCAACCATTATTTTCACTGCTTTAAGGATGAAACACTACTTTCAACATTAGTGAAAACTCCTAAATTTATTATAATATGACCAAACACTTTAAACTAATAGGGTTTGCTTGAAACTCTGAAATCTTAAAAATAAGAAAACTAATAAAAATTAGTTTTGCTCCTTAGGTCAACTACCAGTAAGATAGGTCAAGCTAGATCAATATTACTTATCAGTTTCATTAAGAATCTTCTTAGACCTAGAAAATAATAGAGCAAATGGTTCTTATTTTAAATTCTCCACAAAAATGTGACTTTCAAACATAAAGTATAACAAGTCATGAATTTTGTCGGAGATATAACTCTTCAAAGACAGTGAAAACTGCCAAGTTCTACACATGAAAGGGGTGAAAAAATTTTTTAAAAATTTAAAAAATGCTTTAAAAGAGGGAATTCTATAGTCCAAGGTAATGAGGTCCTACCTCTGGGCTGCCGTTTTGACGCCTGGTATCTGCGCATGAGCATGATGGAAGCGTCTGCCATGAACTACGGTTCCGGAGCACAGTGCTGCAGCTGCTGTATGTTCACTGCACATCCAAAAACAAACAACAGTTTGTACAGACAAAGTCACATACACCCTGACAAAACAACCCTTTAAAATCTGAGCATGCACGCAAAAGCTGTGCACTAAAATAATATTACTAAGATAAATCTAATTAAATTTCTAAAATAGGCTACTAGGATACTTCCTAATATCTTTTCAAATATTTCCAAAACCAAGGGAAAAGAATAACTAGGATACTAAAGCAAACAAAGTCCAAGGCCTAAAACTTTAATTCTCCTAACTTGAAAGTTACCTGGTATTTACAGATTTTATTGGGCTAGCTACATGGTGATAGAGTAGCTTTTCTAAAAAGACTGATTTTCAACTCCATTTATGGGATGTTACTGATATTAATAGCACAGTCTTAGGATAACAACAGTTTACTACCATAGCCAATAGGAAAGGAATGTTTTATCTGAAGAAGTGGAATAAAATCTTTTAAAAGAAAAACAAGATGACCTGAACTAGGAAGTATGTTAGTGAGTGTGAGCTGAAATGACCTCAAGTAGGAGGTATGTGAGTGTGAGTTCCTGCATCTACTATGTATACTGCCTTAAACTTCTAATGTTGTGGCTGATTTTTCTCTATACCAACATAAAAGAAAATGCATGAGATGTCACATACTAAAATGTTTCTTACAACAGGCTTTATTCAGAAATCACTACAATTAAGCCTGAAATCAAGCCTCCAAGGGCACTGGAGAGATGGCTCAGGAAGTGAAGTGTTTGTTGTGTGAGCATGAGAACTTGGGTTCAGATCCATCCTTGTGCAAGCCTTGTTTTGTGTAGGCCCCAACACAACACTGCCAAGGGGAGGCCATGCAGACCTCAGGGCTCTCTGGTAAAACAGTCCACCTGCACCTGAAACAGCAAGCTAAAGGTTCAGTGAAAGACCATGTCTCAAAAGAACAAAACAAAACAAAACCAACAACAAAAAAAGTATAGGTCAAGTGTGCTAGTCCACACCTTTAACCAGCAGCAATCAGGGGCAGAGGCAGTACATTTGGATCTCTGAATCTGAGAATAGTCTGATCTACATAGTAAGTTCCAGGCTGGCCAAGGGCTATAGTGACCAGGTCTCAAAAAAGTATTCTGTCTAGCTTCCACACATAAAGCACACATGTGTACGCATGCATGCATCACATACACAAAAATAAATATGTAAAATACGACTTTAAAAGACTGGATCTAGTAAGGTAACTCAGTAGGTATAGACAAGTGCCACCAAACCAACAAAGCTGAGCTCAATCACAGAACCCACATGGGGGAGGGAACAACTCAACTCCTTCAAACTGCTGTCCGACCTCTACACACACATCATGGCACGTGTACATACATGTGTACACATGTACACACACACGATAAAGGAATGAATGCATGAATGTCTAAAAAATCTTTTTAAAGATTCAAAGAATCTAAGCAATGTCCTGGCTTTACTGACAAATTAAAAAGAAATGGAGTAGGGAAGGCCTCTAGTCACAAAGTAGAAACTTTTTCCTTTACCTTCTCTATAATACCTACACATCAATCTATTTTTAAAGAACTGATTCAACTTTTAAATGTACCTCAGTTTTTTATTGTTGCTTAACATGTTAAGTCCAATTGGGTTGCCTTTCAAAGTTTTAAAACTGTCAGTCTTGTTTCGCCTTACATAGGTCTTCAAGATGAAGTCACCAGAACTAGTAGCAACAATTTCAGACCTCCGATGTAACTGCAAAAAGATTAATAGATGTTAAAGAGTCAATAAACGACATACATGGTAATTTAAGAACAATGCCTGAAAACTCATTTTTTTTTAAAAAAAAGCCAATTATGATGGCACAGAAGGTGGAGACAGGAGGATCACAATTTTAAGGCCAGCCTGGGTTACACATTTAATAAACCAGAGAGATGGTTAGGTGCGCAAAGGCACTCGCCACCAAGCCTGGCAACTGAGAGTTCGACCCCCAGGACTCACATGGTCAAAGTGGAGAACTGACTGTGTCAAGTTCTCCAACTTCCACAAGAGCCATGTGCACATACACACTCACACAAATGTAATTTAGAAATTTAAATGTGAATAGGACATATTCAGCACTCCGGAGACTGGGAGGCAAAGCCAAGAGGACTGCCATAAATTTGAGGCCAGCCTGGTCTATACAGAGAGTTCCAGGTCAGTTGAGGCTGTTAAAGTGATACTGTCTCAAAGAAAGGAAAAGAGGAAAGGGAAGAAGAACGAAGAAAAGGGAAGGGTTGGCCAGGCTGTGCAGGGGAAGGGAGGGGCGGACAAGATAAAAATATGCACAACTATTGGAGACAGAGGGGGTCAGAAGATGGTGGAAAGACAGCAGCCGGACAGACCTGAGTGAGAACGGTTCAATTCTTTCTCCAAAGATAATGTGAATTTGTAGGAATAGGGAATATATTATTTTTCTTTTCATATAAATCTCTCAAAAACACTTAGAAAAATTAAGGTAATGAATCTTGGGCTACTTTCCTCTCTAGAAAGCAAAACCAACTCCTCCTCCAAAAAGTAACAAGAACTAACATTTCCACTGCTTAACAGACCAGACCTGCTGCCATCAGTAGGACAGTACTGCAAAATATGTGCCTTCCTCAACATCAAAGTTTCTATGTAAATACAAACCAAGTTATAAATGTTAACATAAACATACTGACAAGAAGAGCCTGGGGAGATACCCGATATTTAATCAACCTATCTTTGGTACGATTCACTGAATAAGACAAAAGCTGCTTTCCAACTCTATGGTCCTCAGTTTTTTGTTTTTTTTTGTTTTGTTTTGTTTTGTTTAAGTGGGTATGAGTGTTTTGTCCAAATGTATGTATGTGTACTGTGTGGGGCTCTGGGGTCTTAAGACTAGAAGAGGGTGTTGGATCCCCTGGAACTGGAGCTGTGATCTACTATGTGGGTGCGGTTGCTGCTGGAAACTGAACCCAGGTCCCTCTCTAAGAACAGTAAGGGGTTTCAACCTGTGCCATCCTCCAGCCCCAATATAAAAGAAAACCACATATCTATTTTACTATTTTCTTTATATTATCTATTTACTTATTTCACATATGCAGTTCTCTTTTTCCTCCATGTGTAGCAAGCAACTTTTACCCAGAGTGCCATCTCACTTTGGCCTTCCTATCTATTTTAATATCTTCTTCCTTCTCGCTCCTTAAAAAAAATGCATATAAATTGAGGATATCATACAATGTATTTTGATCATATTTACTCCCTTCCCTGAATTCCTCCCAGCGCTGGGATTTCATACTCACACAGACATACATAGTCTTGGTATATAGCCCTTACAGGATTAACACTCAAAACAAACCTCCTCAGAATCCTGCTGGAATAATAGGCATGTGCCGCCACATCCAGCTTAATTTCTTTTAAAAACAAAATAAAACAAAACACCAATGTCTTATTACAAAATCTAGACCAGGATAAAATAATGGTCTTAATCATTAGCCCAAAGTAAAATGCACATTTATTGGCTCTATAGAAGAAATTCTCTTAGGCACAAATAAACTGGCAAAAGGAACAGACATAACTAGGATAAAGTTAATGACATTCTTCCATTTTTCTTGAGATAGATGCTTGCCTGCTATGTTCAAAGATAAGGGTTCGATTCCTGGCATAACCTTTTACCATGTGGGTCAGAGATCAAACTCAGGTCATCAGTCTTGGTTGCAAGAGACTTTAGGCATTGGGTCATTTTCACCAGTCCCAAAGCAAGCTATTCTTAATATATAGAATAAATGAAATATATTCAACCTTTGGGAAAAGTCAAGAACTTCAGGTTTGCCAGGCGGTGGTGGTGCACACCTTTAATCCCAGCACTCAGGAGGCAGAGGCAGGCAAATATCTGTGAGTTTGAGGTCAACCTGGTCTACAAGAGCTAGTTCCAGGACAGGCCCCAAAACTACAGCAAAACCCTGTTTTGAAAAACAAAAAAACAAACAAAAAGTGCTATAAGCAAAATACTTACATTAAAAACCTATAACAGAATAATGGCACATGTTTAGAAATACATTCTTGTCTTTGAACACCTGGGAGCTAGAGGCAGGATGGAGAGTATGAATTTGAGGTCCTCAAGCACTTCACTACTGAGCAGTCTCTCCAGCCCCTCAACATGTTTCTGATTAAGGAACTGTATGTTTTCAAAAAGTCCTTTTTGAAGGCAGATATGGTGGTACAAGTGTAAAACTCCAGAACTAGAAAGGATGAGGTAGGAGGATGGAGCGTTTAAGGTCAGCATAGGCTATACAGCAATACTGTCTCAAATGAATGAGTATCTTTTTTGAAAACGCATAAGAGAATATCTACCAACAACCCAATATCACATCAAAGCAAGAGTGTATATATAAGAAAAATTCTTAAATTTCTTATTTCTGATGCCTACAATTTCTAAAGGATAGATCATTTCACTCAGCAACAAAATAACCAGTACTTTTAGTTTCATTATGTCATGGTTTGAATATGGAAAGTTGTGGGACTTCTAAATAGAATAGGCTTGCCAAAGAAAATATGCCACCAAGGGTGAGTTTGGAGGTTTTATAATCTGCCCCACCTTCCTGGCCTCCCACTCCTGCTGCCATACCTTCCCTATCTTGATGACTGTACTTCCTCTCAACTCTTTGTAAATTAAGCCCTTTCTTCCCAATTTACCTTTTGTCAGAATATTAATTAGCTACTTTAGTTAGGAATTATGACTCTCATGGAAACTACTATTTATTATATTGTCAATTCCCTTTAAAAAGGCTTCCTTTACTATCGGTTACACTTAGTATTTGGCTCCAGGAAAATCAATTTATCAATTCTTTTGTTTTCTTTCTTAAAAAAAAAAATTACTGTCTTGGTTTGTTTCTTTGGCTGCTTGTTTTGGAGCTATACATTTAGTGTAGTCCTAGCTGGCTTTAGAGAGATCTGCCTGCCTCTGCCTCCCCAGTTACGGTTTTAAAGGTAAAGACCAGCATGCCTGGCTTTTTAATGTTTTCTTGAAGCAGGGTCACATGCATGACTGGCCTTGAACTTCCATGTAACTGAAGATGAACTTGAACCTCTGATCCTGCTGTCTCCATCACACATGCACCACCATACCTGGTTTATATGGTTTCACGTATGCTAGGCAAGCACTTTACCACACCCAGGACCATAAACATATTTATTCCATAGGAGAATCACAAAATATAAGCTTACTTTTTTCCTTGTCACAAAAGTACAGAATTGTAAGACACGTGCTCTACAAGATGAGGAGTTGAGTCTGGATTCTCAAACCCTCATAAAGCCAGGCAAGCATGGTGGCCACCTGACATCCCAGCATTGGAAAGCAGACAGGATAGCAGGAAAGTGGGGCTAGCTATAGAGCCAAGTCAGCAAACTCTGGCTAAGCAAGAAACTCTGCCTCAATAATAAATAAGCAAAAATCACTCAAGGAGACCGCAACTATGGAGCACAAGCACATATGCACCCACACTCAACACGCACGCACACGCGCACACACACACTTTTTTCTTTAAAAAAAAAACACAAACACTATTTTACTATTTTAGATATCTAGCATATCTACTTTTTTCTCCTAGTAATTTTTAATAATTATGGTCTTAGTCACTAATATGCCAAATTACTGAGGAGTGGGAAATATAGTTGTAACAAGTATAAATTGAGCCACTTATGAATGATTATCTCACAGGTTAGAACATTACTGTTCAGCCGGGGGGACGTCATTAATCCTAGCATTGAGGGAGGCAGATGGATCTCTGTGAGTTCGAGGTCAGCATGGTCTACAGAGTGAGTTCCAGGACAGCCAGAGCTACACAGAGAAACCTTGTCTCGAAAAACAAACAAACAAAAAATTCTATTAATAAAAATCAACATGATAGTTTTGGCCCAACTCAGTTTTCCAAATAATACAAGCCGAATACTACTAAGGAATGGAGAAGATGAGGCTCAGTTTGTAGAACATTTGCTTGGCATGAGCAAAGTCCTGGAGATCTCAATTCCAGACCTCATGTTCGTGGAGCAGCCATTGCCCCAGTCCCAGAGCTATTTTCTATGGACCTTTACAGATGGCCTCCAGAACTCCAAGTGAAAGCAAGACTAGAAAACTTGTACAGTAAGTACACTACCAGCCACATAAGGGAGCAGGGCCTGGGGTGCTACAGGGATGTCTGCTCCAGCTCCTTTTCTGGTTCCCAGTAGCCAAGGGATGAGGAGCCTCATAAGCTGTATGCTTCCACCATGTTGCTACAGGCCCAAGCAACACTGGACAAAAACAAACTTGAGCCAGAATCAATCCTCCTCCTCCTCTATTAAGCTGATTAGCTATTTTTTAATACCCATGGAAAGCCCAACTAAGACATTTCTATAGAGATAAATAAAAAATTAGAACTATTTGTGTCTGGAGTTGGGAACGGGAGCACGGTGACTTACTTATAAATCTTTCTCTTTAAAAATGACACAACTTCACTCTGTAGCCCTGCTGGCCTGAACTCACTATACAGACAAGCTGGCCTTGAACTTGAGGCAAGCCTCATTTCTTTAACTCTTAAGTGCCAGGATTACAAGGTACAGATTACCACTTTCAACCAATCTTTTAAATAACTTTTATGGGTACATAACACAAAAGAAAAAACATATTTTGAGCAACACTTGCCTTTTTTCCTTTTGAGGTTTCAGAATCCTCATCTTCTACACTGAGTAGATTTGCCCCACTATACAGAAAATAAAGGAAGAAACCTTAAGCAACAGTTACGGTCCACACATTAATGCATCTGCTTTATTTTCACTGCTCATCGAACTGGAGGAATCAGCAAACTTTTCTGCAAAGCTTCAGGCAGTCAAACATTTTAGGCTTCCCATATTGTAACTATATATACATTCCCCGTTACATCTTTACCATGGCAGCATGAAAATAACCGTAACATTATGCAGCTGGCTGCTTTTCAATACAATTATGAACATCTAGGCAGTGAGCAAAAAGATAATCCACTGACCCCTCCCTAAATGAACATATAACTTTGTCAGGCTATATATTTTATATTTAGTTATGTACACTATTTCCTTTTCTGTCTTGAATTGACATCTAGAGAACAGAAAAGTAATAAAAGCAAAGTACCACTAAGGTAAAGAAAATGAGCTAAAAACAGGAATCCTAAAGGTACCGGCACAATGACATCACATCACCCTTGGAGACAGCAATCTTTTGCTAGAACTAATGGCCATCATGCTACTACATTAACAGCTCACAGCAACCTCAACATGACCAAAAAGATGAAATCCCTAAGGAACACAATAAATTGCAGAATGCAATCCATACACGAGATGCATATGATGACACCTTAATAGATCATTTTTAAAAGATAACTGTGGGAAATCTTCCAGAACAGAAATCAAATATATCTTTTTGATAATTCTGCTATATATTGTAAACTCCAAGCTATCTGTAATAAAAACATGTTTTGTTCATTGTTATAGATCAACATATATATTTATGTTAATATAAAATTTCTCTTCTAAAAATTGTATTAAAATGTTTGAAAGGTAAAGTATTTCTGCAGTAATTTCATATTTAGTCCCATTTTTAAAAACTATGTAAATATTAAGTATCTTTTTACTGGGAGAAAAATTAAAAATAACCAGAAAAAAAGGGTAGGATGATCACAAAACAGTGACTTTCCTGAAATAAATGTATTAGTTCGAAGTTCTCTTTCAAATAAAATTACCTAAAATAATGGACATGAAATAACCCCAAGTATTCAGCCAACATACTTGAATGACAATGTGTGTGAAGATTCCTTTAAAGAGCTGGGGTGGTGAAGCACATCTGCAGTTCTAGCACTATGAGGCCAAGGGAGAACAGCTACAAGTGGAAGGCCACTCTGAGCTAGGCAGTGACTTACAGCCTGGCCTGGGCTATAAAATGAGGCCCTCTCCCAAAAAATTAGGAAAATAAAATCTGTAAAAATGCAGTGGCACACAACTTAAATTTTAGCACTTGGAAGTCAGGGGCAGGTGGATAGCACAGGTTCCAGGCCAGCCTGATCTATAGAATAAGTTCTAGGACAACCAGGGCTGTTTATACAGAAAAACCCTGTTTGGAAAACAAACCAAAAAAGTAAGTAAATAAATAAGTAAGTAAGTAAGTAAATAAATAAATAAATAAATAATATTTAGAGCTCTGCCTAAATTTTGTGCATTTATACGTCTCTGAACTTTTTTTTTCTGCCAGTGAAAAAGGAAGTCAGTAAACCAATAACTTAAAAATAGTATTGAATTTGCAACATGATTATCACAGTATGCAAAAGTACTACTGTAACTCTTATTAAAGGCAATGGAAGCACACCGTGGAAGAGCACTCTCCTAGGTAAGGCCTGACTTGATCTACAGTGTACTATCAAAAGCAACAACAAAACCCACACCTCTTTTGTAAAATTTCACACAGCACTGACTTGGAGCACATTAACACTGCTTTCGCTTCTGTCTGGACAATGCCTATTCAGAGCATCCAAACTGCTGTGCTTTCCCTGGTGGAAATGTGATTAAAGATGGATGTGATGGTCACAGGTTCACAACCTGAAAACGGAAGACTTAATCTTTCATATACAATTTAGAGGACTGATGAATTGTGGGTTTTCAGATTGTTTCCACAAAGGCTGTCTTTTAAAGAGGAGCCAAGACTACTTGAGTTTGAAAACTGTTGTCTAGTCATTCTTCAGTCATTAGAAAACATGTATTACATACACATACATTTTGAATATAAATATAAAGAAATATAAGCAAAATTATTTACCAACAAAATACTGATTTATCTCTTCTTACTGCAAAAAGATACCATATTAAAACTTTCCACAAAGTATAAATTGATTTTCTACTGAAAAGTTTAATTCTTATAAAGTATCAGAGGGAAATATCCTTACTCTTTATCTGCATCTCCTTCACTTTCTTCTTCATGATCAAAGCTCCAATTATTTTTAAAACCTCCATCTCTCTTAGATTCTGATCTAGCCAAAGCTGAAATAAAACAAACTGAAATAAGTATTCATTAATGTAACTATTGAATATAAAAAGAATTTGAGCATTTCCCAAACTTTGATTGTTCTAATTTTTTTAATCTTAATGCTTTTTTTAAACTATTTTTGTAAGCAACTTACTTCCTCCAAGAGGAGAAAAAATATTAAAAGTTGGTTTTCTAATGAGATATGTCTGTGTCTACTACAGAAACAAATTACTAAAACAATAAAATAGAGAAGGGCACGCATATTTATTTAAAATATATAAAATCAGTCTTACTCTCGATCTTTGATCACTGATCCCAGGAATCAGTCCCTGATTTAGTCCTCTTGCTTTATTCATGAGAACTACATCCGACCACTAACATTTTCAATAGACTCAACCACCTCTGCCTTCTCACAGAAGAAAAACAAAGCATGGCCTTGTGTGTTGGCAAGGTAGTCAATCTGATAATCAGAAACCTCCAGATCACCAAAGACATTATTAGAAAACACAGAACAAGAGGGAAGGGTGAAATAAATGACGTTCAAAAGCTAAGATCTGTCCTGGAGCCACATGACAAAAGTCTAACTTCCTAGAGTTTAGGCTTTAAGATTAAGTTCAGGGTCTTGATGTTATGAGAAGTTAGACTGACCCAAAGGGTAGGAAAAAGAAAAACTTAACTAGTGATGACCTACCCTTTGATCTGGACTTGCCACTTGAATTACCGAGGAAAACATATATCCATCTACAAGGCCTGGTGGGGAAGCAAAAGCTCAGTGATAGAATGCTTATCCACCATGCTACAGACACTGGCTTCAATCTCCAGCACCATAAAACATAAATAAAGTGAAAATATAAAGTGTATCTAATCATTGGCTGCAGTCAATGAATAGCCATGAATGCAGCCCACAAAACTGCAAACTTACTAAAAATATTAAGAGATTATTTTCTACTTAATTTCATGATTCTCAATCATGACCCCTGTAGGTTACAATTTCAGGTTACAATGCCAAAAGGCTAGGCATCCATCTCTCAAA
This sequence comes from Arvicola amphibius, assembly GCF_903992535.2. Taxonomy (NCBI): domain Eukaryota; kingdom Metazoa; phylum Chordata; class Mammalia; order Rodentia; family Cricetidae; genus Arvicola; species Arvicola amphibius. Next base: position 148,346,091 of record NC_052049.1, on the reverse strand, counting down.
AAATTAGATTTTTTTCCCTTAAAGTTAAAGATAAATTATTAGGGTTTTTTTTTTTTTTTTTTTTTTTTTTTTTGGCAGACAACCTGAGAATCTTGGCATCTTCCCAGAGAAGAAAAATGGAGACAGGAAGGGAAAAAGCTATGTTGCTTGAGTTAAGTCAGCAGGTAGGACAGTCACATGGCAAAAAAAAAAAAAAAAAAAAAAAAGCAGTCAAATAGTGGGCGATAGGCTTTAGAGAAAGAATAAGAAAGTATAAAGTTCTAGAAAAAGCATGCTTACTCTCTGGCCAGCACGCAAAAGAAGACAGAAAAGAAAAAGGGAAAGTTATATTTTCTTAAGTCAAGCCTCAGAAAGACAGGACCAGCTGAACCTCTTGAAGGATTATTGTGAGGACTGTTCCAAATTCAGATTTTTTTTTAAAAAAAAATCACACCCCTAAGATAATAGTGCTAAGAGTAGGAACTTTGGGAGATAGGGGCAGAATCCACAGCGATGGGATAAATCCTATAAGAGACCCATGGAAGTTGGTTTACCCTTCTTCCTTCATGGGAGGATATAGTTACAAGTTGCCATGTGTGAGAAAGAAAACACTACCAGGTAAGAATCTGGATACCCTGACTTCACTGTCCAGCCTCCAGCACTGAGAAATTCATCTAGAGCTGGTCATGGTGGTGCATATCAGTCAACCCAGTACTTGGGAGGCTGAAGCAGGATCACAAGTTCATGGTCAGCCTGGGCTACACAGAATTTGAAAACAGCCTTAGCTACATAGTAAAGACCCCATCCCACTCCCAAAAAGTCAACAAAGACAAATGATGAAGTCTGTGAAACTTTTAACAGCACTACAAAGACACTAGGTAAAGCATTCTCAAACACAAACCCTGAATTACTAAGACCAGAATTTTTACAATCTATGTGATATAGATAGAAGTCTATAATTAAAAGAGCTTCTTTTTTGGTCTCTGATACCTGAGTCAACAAAGGGCATCAGAATTTGGAAGCACTGCAACTAGACATTCACAATATGCTGCCTTCTTTAGAAGTTGGTCTGTGGCAAATTTGAATAACTTACTGTGAAGGCTAGTTTTAGTTACTAAGCTAATCGACTCTAGAATCTTGTGGGGATACAGTTTCAATGAAGGCTTGCCAAGAATAACTGGCCCATGGACACATCTGTGGAGAATTGTCTTGACTGTACTAACTGAGCTGGGGAGGGCTCACCCACTCTAGATGGCACCACTCTCTATGTTTTGGGGTCCTGTATTATGAAAAAGTAGGAAAAACCCTGCAGGGTGGAGGTGGCGCACGCCTTTAATCCCAGCACTTGGGATGCAGAGGCAGGTGGGTCTCTGAGTTCAAGGCCAGCCTGGTCTACAAGAGCTAGTTCTAGGACAGGCTCCAAACCCTGTCTCAGAAGGAAAAAAAAAAGTAGGAAAAAAAAAAGGAACTGAGCATATGCATGATTCTTTCGTTTTATCTCTGCCCTTAACTAGATATGACCAGGTGTTTTCGATCTCCTGCTTTCCTGACTTCATTCAAGCAATGGTAAACTGTAATTTTGTGAGCTAAATTAAACCTTTTCTTCTCCTAAGCCACTTTTATCATGGTATTTTATAACAGCAACAAAAACTAAACTGGGACACTTAGCAAGCACAAAGAAAAATGTAACTGGGGCACTAAAGTGAAAAGCCAAACTAATCTAGATGCCAGTCAAATGAGACCCATAATTATATATTGGACATCACAAACGTGTTCCATACTGTTTTGTGAATGAATTACCCAAACCAAGAGGACAACATGGCAGCACTCAGTCACTATTGAGAACGTTAGTCAAGACTCAAACAATAAATGCTCCATGTTTAAAAAACCAGAGGCTGGAGGGAAGGCATGGTGGGTAAAAGTACTAGCTGAACAATCATGAGGACCAGATTTTGACCTCAGCACCATGTAACAAGGTGGACAGACACTGGAGTATTATTGGGGCTTGTTCAAAAACAGCTGAGAAAATGCAAACCCAAGTTCAGGCTGAGACCTGCCCTCAAAAGGAGTAGGTAAATAGTGATAGGGACACCCCCAATACCCTTTTCAGATCTCGTGCACATATAGCCACACGCAGGCACAATACACATATACAAATAAGAAAAAAACACAAGCTACAGAACTGGTTAGATATTAACCTCTCAAATAAAGGACACATTGTTCTTAGAAAAAAATTTAAATAATTTTATGTATATGCCCTGAGAGAATTTCTTCAGAACAGGCCAGACTTAGCTCATTTCAACAAACAAACAAACACATTTAAAAAAAAAGAAAAGAAAAGAAAAAGATTTAGAAAGCAGAGAGCCAGGCGGTGGTGGCACACATCTTCAATCCCAGCACTCGGGAGGCAGAGGCAGGTAGGTCTATGAGTTTGAAGCCAGTCTGGTCTAAAGAGCAAGTTCCAGGACAGTCCCCGCTATACAGAGAAGCCCTGTCTGTGGGGGAAAAAAAAAAAAAGAAAAAAAAAAGAAAAAAGAAAGAAACAAAACAAACAAAAACAAACCCCAAACAAACAAAATGGAAAGTGGAGAAATCCAACCAACACTTCTACATGCAAGTGTCAAAGGTTCCATCCACTGTGATGCTGTATTCACAGCATCACAACCTTTAATACAGTAGGAGAGAAAAGCACCTCAGTTTTTCTCTTTTCTAAACTGCCTAATGCAATTTAACCATCAGGAGTAATCAAACAAGCCCCCAAATGAGACATTCTAAAATATGTAATCAGAACTTCTCCAAAAAGTGATTAAGCAACTGTCAGAGAACAAGGAAGTAGGCATGGTGATGCAGGCTGAGGCAGGGAGGGGAGTGGGGGGGAACACAGGGGACTGTGAATATGATGTCAAGTAAGTCTACAAAGTCAGCTCCAAGATAGCCGAGGCTATGCAGCAAGACCAGGAAAGAGAGTTACTTTAGCAGTCTCTTTGTCTCTTTCTCCTCCTCTCCCTCCCCTGCTCCCCCATCAAAAAACTGTGCAAGTTTAAATCTGGAGCCCATACTAAAACTGGTGACTCTAAGTGTTCATGGAAAACCTCTTGCTCTGTATGAGACAACAGCAAAGGGGCCTGAGGTGTACGATCTCACACACCACAGTCTCCACACTGTGAAAACACAAAATTTATCTCAGAGTCTGGTCACAAAAAGCAGCTGAAAAGGTACCACCTAGAGAAGTGTTTTGCTAGGGTCAACCTGGAAAGCATACAGATGCTGACACAACTGTGGTCCAAAGAGGTCAGGAGCTAGCTGAAGCTGACAACAGAACTTGGCATTGTCCATGTAGTAGGGATTTTTCAGGCTTGCTTTCAAACAAAGACTGAAGAATGAGTAGATCACCTGGCAGTGGTGGCGCACACCTTTAATCCCAGCACTCGGGAGGCTGGGGCAGACGGATCTTCATGAATGCGAGCCCAGCCTGGTCTACAGGAGCTAGTTCTAGGACAGGTTCCAAAGCTACAGAGAAACCCTGTCTCGAAAAACCAAATAAATAAAAAAAAGAAGAAGCAATCTGATCAACCAGCCTCCTGCTCCTGCGCCTTCCTGAACATGATGACATCTCCCAGACTGTAAGACAGAATTTTTATTATTATTATTATTATTATTATTATTATTATTATTATCCCCTGTAAAGTTCTTTTTCTTTCTTCTTTTTGAAGACAGGCTCTCACTGTACTCTATGCTGTTTCAAATTCTAAGGTGCTGTGAATCACCTGAACTTCTGATGCTGCCATCTCCACCTGCACAGTGCTGGGATTACAGATATGTAGCAAAATGCCCTGTCTATGTGGTACTAGGGATATAAACAGCACTTCATGCATAGCAGGCAGAAACTTCGAATCCTCAAAGGTCGAGTTTACATGCCACCACACTGTTATGAGTAACACTGGTTGTTTTGTTATTATCTTAAATTAGAAACAAAGTTTCTTCCATTGGTAGGAATCAAACCCAGGACCCTGTGCAGAACAGGCAAGCACTCTTATCACTAAAGCCATCTCTCTAGCTCAATACATTTTTTTCTTCTATATTCTCCACCAAAATAACACTGATGTAAGGAGAAAAACAGAGAGGTGATAATAGTAAATGAAAGATGCAACAAAAATAGCAAAAAGGGGCTAAAGAGATGGGTTCCCAGCACCCATATCAGCTGGCTCATAACCACGTTACTCAAGAGGATCCAACATCCTCTTCTGGCCTCTGAGCACCCCCCCATCACATTTATGTTAACACACATATATAATTTTAAAGGAGCAAAAGATTAAATTTTAATCATAGGTAGGAACTATTTTAGTTGAACCTGAAAGAGGGTAAGGGCAGTACATGTGATGGTTTGGAGGGAGGAAACAGAAGGAGAAATGATGTGACTATACTATAATAAATATACTATAAAATAAAAAGATTAAAATAAATTATTTTAGTAGGATATGTTCAATCTAAAGAATTCAACCAAAGATTACTCTTCAGAATAGAGAGAATCCATCACAGAATACAGATGCTGGGGGCTGAAGAAATGCCTTGGGGATCGATGCAGATGTGGTTCCCAACACCTACATGTGGAAGTTCGAAAGCACCTGAAACGGCAACCATAGAGAATACAATGCTTCTGGCCTTCATAAGCACCTGAACTCATGTGCACATACACCGCCACCACAGGAAGACAAGATCCCTCTACCACAGGCAGTCAGACATAGACAGACAGACAGACAGACACACACACACACACACACACACACAAATAAAATTAATTTTAAAAGTTTGTTTTAATTAGCTTTCTGTTGCTTTGATAAACATCAACAAAAGCAACTCGAGAAAAAAAATGATTTATTTGGCTTATAGGTTATAGTTCACCATTGAGGGAAGGCAAAATAGAAATTCAAAACAGAACTCTGAAGGCAAGAACTGAAGCTGAGACCAAGGAGGAATACTGCTTACTAGAGTACTTTTTATGGCTTGCTCAGCTTGCTCCCTGATTCAATACAGGCCCACCTGCATCCTGATGGTACCACCCACAGTGGGTTGACCTCTCCTCCATCAATTGGCAATTAAGAAAATGTCCCAAAACCATGCTCACAAGCTAATCTGATGGAGACAATCCTCCAGTTGAGGTTTCCTCTTCCCAGATACACCAAGTTAAGTTTACAACTAAAGCTAACTGCAACTGTCTAGCGCTAGGTTTGAACACAATAGGTAATTTTGAACCTTGAATAAACAACTTTTATACAACGAAAGAAATATTCGACCTTGGTATGAAGTACTGTAACTTCAAGTCCCATGTGACACTCAATCAGAGGACAAAATTAAATGGTTGTAAAAGGATGATGATATCTAGAAAAAGGAAAATGTAAAATCTGATGAAATGTTTTCAGATATCAATTTGGACAGTGAAGTTGAATTTGCTCACACAAGATCTAGACATTCCACCAAATACACAATAGGCCAGGTGTGGGAAATTATGATGCAGCTGGATCTGGCTTGCTATTTATTATAAACGTGACAAGGTATGGTAGCACACACCTTCAGTTCCGGCTATATTCCTTTACACAGGAAGTGAAGGCAGGTGGATCTCTAAGTTTCAGGCTGGTCACAGCTATGTAGCAAGACCCCATCTCAAAAAAAAAAAGTGGGGGTCACAACAATTACATAAGTGTGAATATTATTTATATAAGAATGCGTATATACCTATGTATATATAGGTGTATGTCTTTAACTCAGTGAAAGATGCATAAAGAATAAAGAAATAGCTGGGTGTGGTGGTGCACACCTTTAATCCTAGCATTCAGAAAGCAGAGGCAGGAGGATCTCTCTGAGTTTGAGGCCAGCCTGATGCTCTACAGAGCAAGTTCCAGGACAGCCAAGAAACAGAGAGAAACCTGTCTTGAAACCCACCCCCCCCCAAAAAAAACAAAAACAACAAAACAAAACCTCAAAACCCCAAAATAAAGGTGTTCTAGGTACAATGACACAAAACTATAATCCAGAAGTCAGGATGAGTTGAGGCAAAAGGATTGTCATGAGTTCAAAACCAGTCTAGGCTATGCAGCAAGTATCTGGCCAGGCAGGGTTATATACATAGCAAGATCCTGGTGTATGTGTGTTGGGGGGGGGGGGGGGTGGGGGCGGGGATAATAAAGAAAGTAACAGAAACCTTAAAAAAGAAGAGCAGTCTGAGATGGTGCTGAGTCACTCTCAAATTCTCCAAAGGCAGTTTCTGTGGAGTCCCTGACTCCCCATTCAAGTCTAAGCCCACTGTTGCGATGCTAACCACCCAAAGATACCTCAAGACTACATGGAGAGGGAGCAGGCCTGCCAGGCAGACTCCAGCATGAAGCCAACCTGGAATCAGAGCAGCCAAGTCCGGCCCTAAAACTGTCTCATGGAGCCTCCCAAATCACCCAGCGGAGCCGTCCACAAATTAACACATCTATGCAAATGTTTACCTTTTAGTAAAGAAAAGAGCAGTATTTGAAGATTAAGCCTCTGAACATAACCATGAGAATAACATAAAATTAGACTTTTCTATAGCCACAAAATGCATAAGATTCTCTCCCTCATGATAACCCAGCTATTGTTAATTCCATTAATTTTCTTTGCCTAGTTTCAGAAAATCCTCTATCAGTGTTTGACCAACGTAGGCCTAACGACTTGATGTCACTTTGTTTTATGTTCTCATCTATTCCACCCCACGCCAGTGCTAGGATGGGAATACAGGGTCTCACATGCTAGGCAAACATTCTATCACTAAGCTACATCCCTAGCCCTGTTTTGTTTTTCTGTATAATTCATGAACTGTTCTGAATCTGCAAACTGGAATTTCATAAAACCTGTCCCTTGTAATTTGAGAAAAGCAGCAGTCTTTCACTTATCTACCATGTTCGACCACAGTGGACACAAACCCTATAACAATGTCTCTTATACTCTGGCTATAACTCTTAGTCTGAACTGCCAACAAATCTGTCTTTAAATTTTTTTATTCTTACTGTTGTTTTTCTCTCTTAGTAACTAAGGAACTCTGACCTTTTCTCTATTCTAGCACACTCTTGAACCTTACGGTCATTATTAAATAAAACTGAACACAAGAAATATTATAGCACAACATTCAATCTTATCACCAAGGCAGCTATTAAGTGACTGATATAAAAATTACATAAAAAACAGGAACAATTGGGCTTGGGGACACATGCCTTTAATTCCCATACTGAAGCACAAGGGGAGGTGGATCTCTATGAGTTCCAGATCCGCCAGGACTTACATAAAATAACTTCAGGGGAAGGGGGCATTGAAGGCTGGATAGAGAGGATGGTTGCCAAGATTTTTCACCTTGTTGCTCAGAAGTGCAAATTAAAACCATGACTTGTTTATTGTTGGAATTTTCCATTTGATCTTTTCAGACTACGTGTGATCATGGGCAAATGAAACCAAGCAAAGAGAAACTGGATAGGAGGAGACCACTGCACTATGGCTTTGTTGGAGAGCTGGAAAAACAATTAGGGGATAAAGAGAGAGTTGTGTAGAGTTCAAGAGCTACAGCATCCTGATACCCGTGCCACTGAGTGCTGGGCCCTTGCCCTCTTCTTGCATCTGGATGGCCTTGTAAAGTTTAGACGCTCCTTCTGCCCTCCTATAGTACAGTACTGCCTTACCAATAACTGACAATGCCCCAGAGCTACCTAATGGTTCCTTCTCTGACATAGAGACCCTCCTCCTCTTGGAGGGTTTCAAGAAAGGAAGAAAAGTGCACAACAAAGTACTGTGGGAAGAAAAAAAAAGTGCCAAAGAAAGCTATGGCTATCAGTTACGTTCCAAGCTCCAATTCTGATTTCGTTTGCTCTGGATCACAGAACCTATCTGCATCTTTTGAGTTCCTCCAATATTCAATATATTTTGTAATATCAAGAACAATCAGTTTACAGATTATAAGACAAAGTTCATAATTTTCTATTCTTTCTCACTATACTAATTTATCTATAGTATCAAGATCAGCAACTAACATTTTTTAAAAAAGAAAAACTAAAGAGATCAAAATGGGGGAGCAAAGTTTTAAAAAAAAGCCACAAAAAACCCTCTAAAGCCAAAATAAATGAGATAGCATGATAAAAGATAAGCAATGAAAATTTTTCTACTAATTAAGAAATAATAGCACTAACACACACGGTGCTTAGACTGGGATTGTTTACATGTATAATATAATAAAAACCTAATTAATACTCATAGTAATCTTAGGAGGAAACTGCTATAGATGGGTAACTATCTTCCCATGTGTTAAAGGTATAACGGCTAGACTGAAGTCTTAGTTACTTTTCTATTAACAAAATACCCATTACCAAGGCAATGTATAAAACAAAGTGTTTAATTTGACTCTGATTTCAGAGAGGTGGAGTTCATGACAGGGCAGTTGAGACCTCATATCTGATCAAGCAGAGAGGACACAATGGGAATGGCCTAAGTCTTTTGAAACCTCAAAGTGTGTTTCCAGTAATACACCTCCCCAAAGCTTCACCTCCTAATCATTCCCAAACAGTTCCACCATGCATTCACACATTCACACAAATGAGCTATGAAGGCCATTCTCACCAAAGCCACCTCTAGGAGGTGGGGTACTAAGACCATACCCTAGAATGCTATCAGACCACTGCCCTCTGGCAGTCACAAAGTAACTTTCTTCACCATGTGCTTTTAGCATGATAAACTGCTTCACCAAAGGCCCCGAAAAATACAGACCAACTAGCCATGTGTTGAAGACTGCAAACTACCAACCATTCGGGCTCCTCAGTATTTTGTCACTCTGGCTGGTAGCTCACTAACACAACACAGTTATCTTTGTTTTATGACTGAGGAAGCCCAGATAAGATAAACTGTTAAATAACATAGCCAGGGGTTGAAGCATGGCATTCTGGCTACAGAGTTCATATTCTAAAGTGATTTTTAAGAATTATGTTTATACGCAAGTATAATTCTACAAGTATAATCCTGTTTCACGTGAGCATATAAAAATTACCACTTAGATTGAAATGAAAACAGGAAATAGCCATAAGTAACAAGTAAATAAGGAATGGCATCAGGAAGCAATTCCTACAAAGAAATCAATACAAGTTTAACCAAGTATACAGCCTACATCCCAGCAATGGAAGCTGAGGTAGGGTGACATAAAATGCCCAATCAGTAGAGGACAGGCTAAGCTACACACCGACTTCTAAGTCATTCATCCTGGGCTACATACTCAGAACTCCCCTCCCCCAACGCATCCAAAGCAAGCAAACACCAAAGAAAAGCAATAGTAAATAAAGAACCTGGAAATGTTTCTGAGTAAACCTAAAGGCCTGGCCCACACTCCATGGAAGGACAAACTGTGTTTGAGTTCAACAGATAGTTATTAAGAATTGCTGTCCTGTGAAACTGGCAGGCTGACTTGAGTTCTAAACTAGTTGCACATATAAAAGTATAGCTAAGTATCATGGAAAACACTTCTTATTGGAGACAGAAACATTTTGCTGATTTAGAGACAAGGGAGGGAGGATAGCTCAGTGAGCCTGACCACCTTAGTTCACTCCCTGGGGATCAAAAGCTCAAGGTCATCTACAACAGAGTTTAGGCCAGCAGAAAAAGGGAAGACTTGAACACCATCTACTTGCTAATGTACCTTTAGAGGACATGAACACTCAGCTGTTACAGAACATGCATTTTTTTTCAAGTACATTCTCTGAGAAAGAATACATTACGGGGAATAACATAAGTCTCAAGAAAATTTTAGTTGAAATTATGTAATGGATGTTCTGTAGCTACATATCAATAATTAAAAATGAGCAATGCTGTATATACCAGCACATGCCTGTATGCTCATCATTGGAAGGAAGAAACAGGATTCTTAAGGGGATTTGCCAAGCTGGCCAGACTAGCTGAATCACAAGCTCCAAGTTCAGTGAGAGATTCTGTATTAAAAACGAAGGTGAAGTTTTTCCTTGGCACTGAGGCTCGGGTGCACCCAACATTCAGCTTTCCAAGTAACCATGGTCCAGGAAGGCATTGTTGCTGGAGGCTTCATGGACGTTGCCTTGGGCAAGTCCCAAGCCTATCTTTGTGTGCTGGCACACAACTATGATGAGCCTATGTATGTCAAGTCGGTGGAAGCACTTTGTGCCAAGAATAAAAATCAATCTGATTAAGGTTGATGACAAGAAATGGGAAATGGTTGGATGCAGTTGTATAACGGTTAAGGACTATCTATAGCAAGAATCTCAAGCTAATGATATTATCAAAGAGTACTTTAAATGTAAGAAATGAAAAAATAAAATACTTGGCTCATTAAAATAAATAAATAAATAAATAAATAAATAAATAAGGCTGAGGGCTGGGGGGATGGCTCAATGGGCGAAGCACTTGATAAACCAACACGAGAAACTACTCCAATTTCCAAAACCACAGAAAGCCAGTGCAAAAAAACAAAAATTAAAAAATCACAGCTCTTCTATAGGCAGGCAGGAAGACAGGCAAGCAGGACAGTTCTGAGTTTAGGCAAACAACAAAAGGGACTCCATCTCAAACAAGGTAGAAGGCAAAGACTGATGCTGAAGCTGTCCTCTGACCTGTACATGTACACTGTGCCAAGTATGTGTTCACATCTGTATACATAAACAGGAGCACACACATAAATACATGCATCATTAAAAAGAAAAGTAGCACGTGGAGTTAAGAACACTTGTTCCTGAAGAGAACCAGGGTTCAAGTTCCCAGCACCCATAGGACAGCATCTCTGACTCCAATTCCAGAAGATCCAACATTGCTTCTGACTTCTGCCGGCTCCTGAATGCATGTAGTGCACGTACAACTCATGTACATACACCTAAATGAAGATAAACGTTTTTAAAGATTTCAAAAAAAAAATAGGTGTAGAGTGATGGAAGGCAATTTGATCTCTGGCTCAACATAGGCAGGAGCCCATGCATGCACTTGTGAGCTCTCTTGTGTTCTCTCTCTCTCTCTCTCTCTCTCTCTCTCTCTCTCTCTCTCTCTCTCTCTCTCTCTTTCTCTCTCTCTCCCCCTCAGACAGACACACACACACACACACACTCTGAGAGAATGGAATAGCAAAGGAAATTCAGATTGCAGAAAAAAGAAAAAAAAGGTAAAGAGAAAGCAAACTAGCTCTAAGTAAGTGCACTACATAAACAAATGTGAGAGCGGAGTCCCACAGAGCAGCAAGCAGAGACCACAGAAGGGATGAGCAATAAGCAAGCTGTAGTTGCCCAGACACCGCAGTCTTTTCCCAGCTGGCTTCCCTAAGCTGCCACCCTCTACAGCTGTCTCCACATAGGATTCAAGTATTCTTTGTTTTTTTGTGAAGTATACTTGCTAATGTCAGCCTCACCTTGAACCATCCTTTTGACACTGTTTTCATCCCCTCAAATGTGCCTTGTTCCTTTTATTTTACTGTCTCTTTCTGGAAAGCTGTCTCGCCACCACTCCTCCTATTCACCCTTTAAGGCACTATGATAAAATGCTTATTATAAATAACTCATTTGTTATACATGACAGTTGTAATTTTATGATTATGATTGATTATTGAGTCTCCTTACTATTCAGGAGACTCGGGAAACCACCATGCGCCTCTGCTCTAAGCAGCGACTAAACAGCATGTTGAATGAACAGTGAAAAGGGGTGTGACATCAGTAGATGAGCAGCAGTGAAAGGTCCACACGAGAACAATACAGAAGGTCACACGACACAGTTAGAACATATCCTAGAGCAAAGATGTCAGACATTCACTTGACACCTGGGCCCAGCACAGCGTCACTCCCCTTCTCAGTCCTCTCAGCCCAGAACTTCATACTAACCCTTGAAAAAGGATCTTGGAGTCTTTTATTCTCATCTTAAGTGGATACTACATGAATAAATCTTACTCTATTCTGATCTTCAACCCCCCGACTCTCCTTTTCCAATTTTCAAGCCAGGTTCACTTCTACCAAAATTGCTGCACTGTTTTGTTTGCAATTCATCTCCCTTTTATTCTTGCACTTTTGTAATTTATTGCAAATAAGGCAGCCCACAGGGATGACCTTGAATTTCTGAGTCTCCAGCTTCCACCTCCCAAGCACTGGGATTACAGGCGGTCACCACCCTGTCTTTTTTATGCCTTGCTGGGGATCAAACCCAAGATTTTGCGGATGCTAGGTAAGCACTCTACTACAAACAAGCACCACAGACAAATATGTATGTACATATAAATTATATTAGGACACTTTTTTTGTTCCCAGTTCTCCAATGGCTTCCTACTACTTGGAAAAAGACATAACCACAATCCTGTACCACAGAGCTTCTACCCCGCTGTCTCTTAATTTAGAGTAGTGAAACCACAAATGGCCTCTGGACCTTTATATGCATCACCCCTTTGGAGAGTATCTCGTGATTAAGGGGTTCACTTGGCAGCCCCTCTTCAAAGACACCTTCCTTCCTTTTTTTTCCCATTTTTTTGAGACAGGGTTTCTATGTGTAGCCCTGGCTGTCCTGGAACTTGCTCTGTAGACCAGGTTGGCCTCGAACTCAGAGATTCGCCTGCATTGCTCTCCATGTTTCTTCCATAGCCTTTATCACATCATAATGATCTAGTTTATTCATTAACAGCAAATGGGTTCTAGATATAAAAATATGACAGGAAAACTACAAGCTAATTGCTTCAATAGAGCTTTTATTTCTATCTGGCTGAAAAGTAGAAAGAAATCATTTGATAAATTGTTAAGAAAATGAAACAGTATTCCATGTATCCGTATGCAGATTTGTGGAACACAGGTGACATCAGCACGTTACAGACACATGTCAAGTTTGAGCAGACCTCAGAAAGCTGATAGAAGTTTTGAAAAATGTTCTAAATGCATTGGTTTTTGTTTTGCTTCGTTTCTTTCCCACTGGTTAGCAGTCTCTTCCATTAAAATATATATTCTATGAAGGCAGTGAGTTCGAGTATTTCATTCACTGTTTTATTCCAACCAAGTAGACTAGGCTACTAAAAATGTTTGATGAGTTAAGAAAAATACTGTCAAAGAAAACCAAAGCATAATATAGGGATCTTTAAAATATCAAACCTGGAGAGATGGTTCATGGGTCAAGACCTCTTGCTGCTCTTGCAGAGGACCCAAGTTCAGTTCACTGTACCTATATAGTGACTCACAACCAACCATACTTCCAGTTCCAGGTGACCGGATGCCTTCTTTTTTTACCTGTGGCACCAGGCTTGTACAGGTTGCACATACATACAGGCAAAAAAATCATACACAGAAAATAAAAGTTTAAAAAAAAATTTTAAGAATAATTAATCCTAAAAAACCACATATCTGTAATCCTAGTGCTTGAGAAGCTGAGGCAAGAGGATTCCAGAAGTTCAAGGCTGTTCTGGTCTAAACTTTTTTAACTACTGAATGAGGCAATGTGGAACTCACACTTCCACATCTGTGCATTTCCGTACACTGACGTTAGGATAAACTAAAGCAACTGACAGTCACATCAGCCTGCTAGTGATGGCTTTGTGCCTGTTTTACCCTCCCTGTGTTTATCCACTCAGGTTTAAACTGAGTTAGCAGCCACCAGAAGCCCAAAATTCACAAAATCCCACAAGTCTAATCCTCTTCCTGGTGAATATGAACATCAGAAAGCCACTGCTTGAGTTTCCAATTTCCAAACAAAAAAACAGAAGGCATAGCACAACCTGCAATACAAACTACTCTCTCGATCTGTTGGCAGGTTACCTACCGTGGTCAAACCAGTATGGTGGTAACAGGAAATGAACTCAGGAAAACACACACGCTTTCCTTATCTTGTGAGGAAAATCATAGAAAGGTTTCATCACTTTTTATATAAAGTCTGGCTTGCAAGGCAAAGTAAGCTTTTTTTCCCACCTGCCTATTCTCAAGTATGAAGAATAAAGAAAACTATTTTTGCTCTTCCCTTAGCCTCCATCGAGTACCTCCTCTGGAGGCAGTGAACAGGGCATTATGCCACCCTCCTACAGAAAACTAAGGTTCTTTCTTAACCTTAATTTATATCTTCTTAATCCAGTAATGCTCCTAAATCATTTCTTAAAGCATGACCTGGATATATTTCACCTGGGGGGAAAAATACCTTCAAATTACTCAGAGTAATTATTCTTTTGTTGTTTTTGGTTTGATTTTTCGAGACAGGATTTCTCTGTGCAGCCACGGCTGTCCTGGAACTCTCTCTGTAATCCAGGCTGGCCTCGAACTCACAGAGATCCACCTGCCTCGGGCCTCCCTAGTGCTGGGATCAAAGGCCTGTGTCACCACTGCCCGGCAAGAGTATTTATTCTTAACAAGCACGGAATGCAGACTCATTTTCCTAAGCATACTCATAAACTCAATTACCAGAAAAATTAAATAAATTCGTGTGAACGTCATGTTCCCGGTGCTGTGAAGGCAAAAGCCACTATCGTTACCCGTTTACCACTACCCCAAACCAAAACACACCTTTTAACCGGCTTAGTCCAACTGAAAATAGTTAACTCTGCCTCTTAAGCGACTAAAAATGGAAACACCCTAACTCTTTCAGCTTCCCTGGCTGTCCCCAAACTGACACTGTGAGGCTCCTTCTCTATTTTCATTTAAACTGGTTTACGACGTATGACCAAAACACATCTCATCAGACTATCATCGGGCACCACCGGGTCTAACCTGCACCCCAACAGCAGCGGCCAGCAGCCTTCTAACCAGCTTTGTAACCAGCAGGCTGGGGGACGACAACTACCTCTCCCCTGCCGACTTGGAGCGGCCAATTCCCACCAAAGCTCAGCAGTCTGAAACTTTACACGAACGCTGAGCAAGACCTGAAAGCAGCCGCCTCTCACCCCCTAGGCAAGCATGGAAAATAGGGAGATGGGGGACTAGTCCGAGCCTTCGGCGTGGCCCTCGCCAGGCCGCCCGAGGCCTCGGCTCGCAGCGCGGCCACCGCGCTTCTCGCGCCGGCCTGCCCGAGCCCCTGCCGGGCGGAACCGAACTCGGGGCGCCCGCCATCGACCACCCGGCCCCTCCTGACGGAGCCAGGCCCCCCCTGGAGCACACAGATGAGTACCACGGCCCGGGGGACCCCGGTGTCGCGAGTTTCCCCCCACCCCCACCCTCCCCTGAGTTCGCCGACCGCGAACGCACCTTCCAGAAAAGCAGCCTGCCCAGCGCCGCCGCCGCTCTTGCCCGCCGCCATCTTCCTCTTCCCACGCCGCCTCCTCCTTACTCCATGGCCGGCACCGCGGCCGTGCTCGCGGGGAACAGGGGCCGCGCGGCGGGAGGGTAGCAGCCGCAGGTTGGCGGGCCTCGGGCTCGGCCGTCCGCGAGCGACGCTGTCCCCGCCGGGCCGGGTCCCCACACAAAAGCTGGTCGACGCGGCCCGGCCTGTCTCGGGCGGACGGGAGGCGCTGAGGCCCGCGGCCTGGGCTGCTTCTCCTCAGGCTCCTACCGGGGTCCGTGAGCGGCGGCGGCGACGGCGGCGGCGCTTCCCGGGTCCGGCTTCCCTCGGCACACGACTCCCCATCCACCGGCCGCGCCGATCTCCGTGAGGCTGCTCTCCGCCGCTGGCGCCGGGGACGGAGAGCGAGGCGAACGCGCACACGCCGCCTGCGTCCCGGGCCGTAAAATGGCCGCAGCGGCGCGCCGAGCGAGGGCTCCGCGACCGTGAGGCGCCCGCGACCCCTCGCTGCTCCCGCAGTGGCCGCCGCCGCCGCCGCCTGCCCGCCCACCCCGCCCAGGCGTCAGAGCATCAGCCCAGGCCTCGGCGACTGTCCATGTGGACGGGGGTGGGTCTCCGCCACCGCCGAGCGTCGGTCGCCACAGCAGCCCCGCCGCCGCTCCTCCCCCACGGGCCTCCGGGCCCGCCCCGCCGCCGCCCCAGCGCCTCTCCCTTGGGGCCTGGGCTCCCCCCACGGCACCGGCCGAACCCACCCCGGGGGGTGGGGGGGAGATCTCGGCCCGCGGGCCCTGCGTGGCGTCCACCCGGCCTTGGCGGGGCACGAACAAAACCCCTTCCTCAGAAGGCCCCATGGCAGACCCGGCCTGCGAGCGCTTCCCAGCCTGCTGGTGAGGGATTCTGTTTGATCCCGTGGCACCACACAAGTTAAAGAAAAGCTCGGAGTCTTTTTGAGGAGGCCTTCGAATTTAAAACATGTGCCATGTGAAGGGGGAAAAAAATGTAGCGAGGTAATGCAATCGCTGTGGAAAATAATCTGTGTTCACATCCATCTTCAAAACAATGGATAAGATTGAGCAAGTACACTTGGGTGGGTGAAAAAGAGAAGACCTTTGTCATTTATGTGTCCGGTGCCGAAAACACCAGACTCCTTACCAGGCTATGGCTCAGACAATGATAGAATTTGGAATTGCATTTTCTTTTCTTGCAAGATGGGTGTGGTGGTTTTTAATCCCAGCACCTGGTGAGAGGCTGGTGGAACTCAGTGAGATCCTTTCTCAAAAGAGACAGAGAGAGATACATGGTACCCTGTAGTATCACAACTGAAACACAAGTCTCTTAGATGTGTGGTCTGCTAATAAGCAATTTTTCTTTAAAAAAAAAAAAATATTTGATGTGCGGGTGTTTGCCTGTGTTTAGTTTCTTAACCTGCTGTCTGCAGTTCCTGCCGAGACCAGAAGAGGGGACCTCAGATCTTCTGGAACGGCAAGTGTAGGCAGTTGTGACTGTCATGTGGGCCCTAGGAACCAAACTGCTGAGTCCTTTTCTCCAGCCCTCTACACCCTAATTTAGAGGTAGGGTCACACTACATAACCCTGGCTAGCAAGGAACTCGCTGTGTAGACCAGGCTGGCTTCAAACTCACAGAGATCTGCCACCCCTGCCTCTGCCTCCCAAGTAATGAGGCAGCATATCCAACTCCTTCTGGCTTTTGAGACAAGGTCTGGAGTATTCCAGGCTGGCCCTGAATTCGAGTTGAAGCTAAAAAGGGTCTTGAACGCCTGATCCTCCCGACTCAACATACCAAGAGGTAGGATTACAGGCATGCGCCATCACACCCCACCTAACACGTTCCTTAACTCTTTCAGTAGCCTTCTTCAAAACACACAAATCTATGCTGTATATCAGTGAAAGCCCAACAGCAGTTGAAATGATTCAAAAACATTTGTTAAGGAAATCTTTGAGCACTTACCTTCTACCTGGGTTGTTTATTAACCAAGGCTCACATAGGAGACTTTTTTTTTGATAACTTTTTATCTTATCCCTACAGGGTGGTTCATACCTATAATCCTAGTACTAGGCAGGCAGATCTCTTGTGAACTCAAGGCCAACCTGGTATACACAGGGAGTTCCGGGCCAGCCAGGGGTGTACAGTGAAACTGCCTCCAAACAAAAACAAAACACAATAACTTAGTATCTTTTATTATAGAGACACCAGTAATCTAGGCTGATTTATAGAAGTACCATAAGGAACGTACTATGGTATCATTTGTGTTTTCATTGTCTGTGGAAACACATGATGCTATTGGAATCTTTGAAAGGCATAGTCTGTGCCATTGCCTCCGTGTAACACCGACACGTGTACATGAACAGGAAGATAAGGGGTGACTAGTCTTACCTAAAAATAGGGAGAAAGTAAGCCTCTCGTTTAAAAAATACAATTCCGTAGAGGAAGGCTCCAGGAATCAAGGGATACGGGTCGCCCCTCAGGGATGGCAAAGGTGGAAAAACTGATTCTCCCCTGAAGCCCAGACAGAGAAGAACTTAGAACCTTGATTTTTGTCCCGTGACACAGATTGTTCACTTCTGACCTACAGAACTGTGCTGTGATAGATTTGTGGCAAGTTGCCAACTTAGTGGTAGAGGAATTTATTCCACTGTGGTAGCTCATACCTGTAAGCCTAGTACGTGGAGGGCAGATCCCTGTGACTTTGAGGCCAGCCTCATACACAGGGAGTTCCAGGCCAAAGAGGACTGCACAGTAAAACTGCCTCAAAACAAAAGAACAACAAACAAAAATAAGAGAGAGAGAGAGAGAGAGAGAGAGAGAGAGAGAGAGAGAGAGAGAGAGAGAGAGAGAGAGAGAGAGAGGAAAAGAAAATACACAGAGTGGAAAACTAGGAAGTGTTGTCATTTTAAGAGAATTTAAGTAAGTTAGGTGTGGTAGGGTACGCCTTTAGTCCTACTTAGCACTGGGAGGATCTGCATATCTCTGTGAATTCAAGGCTAGCCTTGTCTCTGAGTGAGACGCTGTCTCTAGATATCTTGGACTTTTCCAGACAAAGGCTACTGTTTTTTTGATCTTTTGAGATATGGTTTCTCTATGTAGCTCTGTGTATTCTAGAACTCCCTAATGTAGACCAGGCTGGCCTCAAATAGACAGAGATCCACTTGCCTCTACCTCTCAAATCCTGGGATTAAAGGCGTGCGTCACCACACCCTGCTTTACTTTTAGGTGATAGCAATTTTCACTAGTGTCTGTGGAGCCCTATCCTTCCAGTCTTAAAGCAGAAGTTTGGGCTATGCCAATCACCTGAAGGCTTGTTACAACACGTTTTACCCAAACCCCCGAGTTTATGCCATCTAGAGTGAGACTAGAGAAACTGCATTCCTGACAGGTTCCCAAGACACAGCTGCAGCTCATGGGGGCTATGCTTTTAGAATGAGATTTCTACCATTTTTAAAATTCCTTTCTAGTTCAGGCATTCTCGTACTGTGCCTACAACTAGAAAGCATTTCCATACTCGGGCATATTGTAATGAGATTCCCTAAAATCACCATAACTCCTAATGAGTATGATCAACTGAACAACAGTAGTCTGTAGTGAAGAGGCGAGCAGGCCTGCTTTTCGTCCCACCCAGCTCCAGCAGGGCTAGCTTTACACCCGAAATAACAACACACAAATTGTATTCATTTAAACACTGCCTGGCCCATTAGTTCCAGCCTCTTATTGGCTAATTCTCACATCTTGATTAACCCATTTCTTTTTTTTTTTTAATATTTATTTATTTATTATGTATACAATATTCTGTCTGTGTGTATGCCTGCACGCCAGAAGAGGGCACCAGACCCCATTAGAGATGGTTGTTAGCCACCATGTGGTTGCTGAGAATCGAACTCAGGACCTTTGGAAGAGCAGGCAATGCTCTTAACCTCTGAGCCATCTCTCCAGCCCCGATTAACCCATTTCTAATAATCTGTGTAGCACCACAAAGTGGTGGCTTACGGGGAAGATTCTAACCTACGTCCATCTTTGGCCGGAGCTTCATGGCGACTGCCTCACTGCCTCCTACCCAGCATCCTGTTCTGTTTACTCCACCTACCTAATTTTCTGTTCTATCAAAGGGCCAAGGCAGTTTCTTTATTTAAACAATGAAATCAAACAAAACAGAAGACCCTCCTACATCAGTAGTCTCATGTTTATTCCACATTCAGGGCCTAGAAAACTTCGTATTTAGAAGATGCTCTGTAACTATATATTCAGAATATTCTCAAAAATACTGAGTTAGAGCTGGGTGGTGGTGGCGCACGCCTTTAATCCCAGCACTCGGGAGGCAGAGGCAGGCGGATCTCTGTGAGTTTGAGGCCAGCCTGGTCTACAAGAGCTAGTTCCAGGACAGGCTCTAAAAAAGCTGCAGAGAAACCCTGTCTCGAAAAACCAAAAAAAAAAAAAAGAAAAAAGAAAAATACTGAGTTAGTAAGTAGACCTCCTTCCCCTCCTCTTCTTTCTCCTGCTGTTTCTCCCACTTTTTCTGAAGAAGGGTCTCCCTAGATAGCCCAAGCCCCTATTGTCTCAGCGTCATCAGTGCTGAATGGCATATTGGTGTGTACACTATGCCTCCATTAGCCCTTCTTGTTGCATAGATTTTCTAAAGCTCATGGACATTGCTACAATCAATTACTGATGACTAATTCAAAAGCAGTTATTGTAGTTATTCAGTTTTGATTAAAAGTCAGTCATGGGCTAGCAAGTTGGCTCAACAGGAAAAGGCACTTGCTCAGCAAGCCTTCAGCCCCTGAAGATCACATAAAAAATCCAGTGCAGGGTTGTTGATGTGACTCAAAGGTAGAGAGAGTATGGTTACACACTTGCTGTGCAAGCCTGATGACCTGACTTCGAACCTAGGAACCCACGTAAAGGTGGAAGGAGAGACCGACTCTAAAAGTTTGTTCACTGACCTCCACATGCACACTCATATACACATACACAGAGAGAAAATAATAAATAAAATATTTTAAAAGCCCAAATTGGTAGTATACATCTGCAATCCCATCACTCCTGCTACTGAGATACAGTGAGACAAGAATTGTCCCCAGGTAAGATGGGAGGAGGGGACTATCCCCTCTGGCCCCTACACACTCACATACTCACACAATAATAATAAAGTTTAGAATAAAATAAATTTATTTTAACCCTTTCATAACTATGTCTTTATCACTTAAATTTAGCAAATGTCATTGAGCTATCAGCCTCCTTTAGGAAATTTTAATTTTGGCATAAAATATAAAGGAGAGAAGTTAGGTTACTTTAGGTTTATATGAGTGGGCAATTGACATATATAATATAGTATAATTGACATATTATAAGTAATATAATGTTGTTTTATTCTAATTATTTCACTGAAGAAATTTGGGGGGTTAGGGCTGGAGCCCAGTTGGCATTTGTTTGTTTAGTACATGTAAGGTCCTGCCTGACTGTAATCCCACCACAGGAAATGTCTGTGCTCTACTTCAGCCTTTCCCACCTTTCTCACCTGAGGTCCTTAGTGCTCACTGCTGAATAAAACAATGACTACAAGCTGAGAATTCCCTTAGTTTACCAGAATTGTTTGCTGGTATACATGTCTATTCTAGTTTTAATATTCTTATTTATAGCAGAGACTAGTCCCTGTCCACAGTCCATTAGATTTTATTTTCTGTGTATGAGAAAGCCTTGGCCCACTGTTTGTAATCCTAGAGCTTGGCAGACAATTGGCCAGCATAGCTGGAGCCTACTAAGTTGTTTGAGCACACAGATCAAAGTTGGTACAGTGTTGCATTCCCATAGTGCCAGCACATAGGAGACCGAGGCAGGAGAACCACCAGGAGCTCGAGGCCAACCTAGTCTCCAAGGTGAATTCCAGGCTAACCAAACAGCAAAAGCCTGCCTCAAAGAGACAAAAACACGCAAAAACCAAGATTGATAATTGTGTTCTCAAAAAAGTGTACTGAAACTAGGATGCTATTTTATTATTATTATGGACCAGTTTGTCCTAATCATTTCTAGCAGTTTCTCCTGTGCTCCCTCCAGCCCAGATTTGTGGAGATAGTCTCACCAGTTCTGTAATGGAATCAGTGCCTCCTGTATGCCAGACAAGAACTGACATACTTTTAGTTTTTTTCTGTGGGAAAATACATATGTGGTTCCAGGTCTACACACTGTAGAGGTCAGAGGACCTAGATTTTGGCCATCAGTTATGTTTTACCATTTGAAACAGGGTCTATATAATTGACCTGGAACTTTACCAGTGACTTTCCAGGGCTTTGCCTGTTTCTGCCTCTCATATTGTCTTTCTGTTTCCCAATTTGCCATCCCTAGTATTAAAGGCATGTGCCACTAGGCTTGAGTTTTTTGTTGTTTTGTGTTTTTGTTTTTTGTTTGTTTGTTTGTTTGTTTTGAGACAGGGCTTCTCTGTAGCTTTTGGAGCCTGTCCTGGAACTAGCTCTTGTAGACCTGGCTAGCCTCGAACTCACAGAGATCCACCTGCCTCTGCCTCCCAAGTGCTGGGATTAAAGGCATGTGCCACCACCTCCCGGCTCTTGTTTTGTTTTTTGACATTGATTCTGAGAATCTGTGGTAGTTTAAATGAGAATGGTCCCCATAAACTCAGATGTTTGAATATCTGGTTCCCAGGTAGTGGACTGTTTGGGAAGGGTTAGGAGGTGTGACCTTGTTGGAGGTATGCCACTGGAGTGGGCTTTGAGCCAGGTCCATTTTCACTTTCTCTGCCTACCACCTGTGGGAATAGGTTGAAAAGCTCTCAGCCACTGTTTCAGTACTGTGCCTGTCTGCTTCCTGCCATGATGATCAGGCATTAACCCTCTGAAAGTATAAGTAAGCCCGCAATTAATGCCTTCTTTTACAAGAGGTGTAGTGGTCATGGTGTCTCTCTACAATAACAGAACAGGGACTTAGCAAGGTCTGAATTCAGGTCTTCAACATTTAAGGCAAGTGCTTCACCAACTGACCCATCTCTTTAGTCATCTCCCCTTTTCCTTTGTTCAGAGACTAGGTCTTATATAGCCTAGGCTGCCCACAAACTCCTGATCCTTCTGCCTTCATTGCCAGAGTGCTCAGATTACAGGCCTGCACATCAGGTCTGGCTTTGACTTTTATTTTGACAATTAGGATCTCACTAAGTTACCCATACTGGCCTTGAACTCACTCGCAACCCAAGCAGATTTTCAATTTGGAATCTTCCAGTCTCAGACTCCAGAGTAGCTAGGATTACAGGCTTAAGTCATCATGTGCTGCTAAAGGCCTATTTCAAAAGGTCAGTCAAACAAAACAGACCAACGAAAACAAACTGATTGAAAGGGCAGTCAGAAATGGGACTGGTGAATGAAGCCTATAATTCTAGACCTCAGGAGGTTAAAGGAAGGAGGGCTTGGGAGCTTGATAGAGAACCACCAAGAGTCATGATTAGAAATGGAACAGGAGAGAGCTGGCCCCAGCTGATACCACCATTGTTGCTGCCTCGGTCACAACCAGAGCACCCTCTGTGGCTCTCCACATGGGGAAAGCAGCCCAGTGTGGGCCAGCACAGGCTCTTAGTCCTCTGTTCATTAGCCCAGCAGGAGCAAGTGATATGGAGTGGCCAGCCAGGGGCCTTGTGCTCCTGCTAAGTTCCTGTAGAAAGACTCTGGAGCTATAGGAGGTAGGATACAACTCTCCAAGGCACATGACATCAGCTGTGCCATTTCTAACCCATTATGGTTTATTTCACAAAAGAAAAGCTAATTGTGAAAAGCTTCTGCTGGTTAGAAAACCTGCCATTATTATTCCCAAGTCAGGTATCCACTGGCCACATTATTATTACAGGAATCACTCATTAGTTTGTATAGAACAGTGGTTCTCAGTCTGTGGATTTCAACCCCCAAAAGTCCTGCATATCAGATAATTACATTACATACAAAAATTGCAGTTATGAAGTAGCAATGGAATAATTTTATGGTTGTGGATCACCACAACATGAGAAACTGTATTTTTTTGTTGTTAATTGTTTTTTGTTTGTAGCTTTGGGGTCTGACCTGGAACTCACTCCATAGACCAGGCTGGCCTTGAACTCACAGAGATCTGCCTGCCTTTGCCACCTGAGTGCTGGGATTAAAGGTGTGCACCACCACTGTCCAGCCCTTTCTTAATGATAACAAAAAGCATCAGGACTTGTGTTAGTGAATTTGAGGGAAAATAGAAAGATAGTACAATTTATGGGGATGTGGGAAGCAACTGGAGAGTCAAGAATTCTACTAAAATCTCTGCAAAAGTTGCCAACCTAGAGACAGCATTTCTCTCTCTTCTTTTTTTGTTTTAAGACAGGGTTTCTCTGTATCTTTGGTGCCTGTTCTGGAACTCGTTCTGTACACCAGGCTGGCCTTGAACTCACAGAGATTCGCCTATTTCTACTGGGATTAAAGGTGTGTACCACCATTGCACCAGAGACATTTCTTTTATAAAAAAAAATTTTCAAACCGGGCGGCGGTGGCGCACGCCTTTAATCCCAGCACTCGGGAGGCAGAGGCAGGCGGATCTCTGTGAGTTCGAGGCCAGCCTGGTCTACAAGAGCTAGTTCCAGGACAGGCTCCAAAGCTACAGAGAAACCCTGTCTCGAAAAACCAAAAAAAAAAAAAAAAAAAAAAAAAAATTCAAATAAAATGTTAAAGAAAATTAAGCTAGTCATAAAGCCTGAAAATGTCAGTCATAAAGTCTGTATATGACCTCGGATGGGGCCTCCTTCCTCTCTGGTATTTTGGGGGAATCTCACAAACAAGACTGTTCTCTTGATTTTACAGTAAAGATAGCCTACTTGCCTCATTCCTGTGGCCTATAGTATTACTTTAGAATTCTGCCTTTCCTTTTCCTCTGTGTCATGGTCTTTCTGATGCATATGTATAACATTTTTCTATCATCAATACTTTAGATCAATAAGTTTCATCACATTTGACATTCACTTTTCATTTCTTAGGTTTTGGTATCTTAAGGTCCTTAATATTTGATGTTTGATTTTTTTTATATTAGTCAGAGTTCTCTAGAGTAGCAGAATTTATAGGATGAATCTCTATATATATGTAGAAAAGGATTTGTTAGAATTACCTACAGGCTGCAGTCCAGTTAATTCAACAGTGGCTGGCTGGAAACAGAAAGTCCAAGAATCTAATAGTTGCTCACTCCAAAGGCTGGATGTCTCAAGCAGTCTTCAGCATACATCAGAATTCTGAAGAAGCAGGCTCCGATGCCAGTGAAGGAAAGGATGTGCTAACAAGTCGAGAACAAGCAGGCAAAGAGCAAAACCTCCTTCTTCTCCCATGTTCTTAGGCTTCCAGCAGAAGGTATGGCCCAGATTAAAGGTGTGTGTCTTTTTACCTCAAAGTCCAGATTGGAAGTAGATCAAATTATACAAAACTCCTTCTCAGGTGTGCCCTTCATTTTCTGACTTTAGTTAATTCCAAATGTAGTCAAGTTGAAAACCAAGATAGCCATATTCTTGAGTGAGCTAAACATTTAAATTGACTTGTTTTCAAAGTTCCTGAACTACCATGGACAAGTGCGCGCGCGTGCGCGCGCACACACACACACACACACACACACACACACACACACACACACACACACACGAAAGAACAATCTTGAGTGTTTTCTTCCACTTTTGGGGTGGGGAGGTTCTGCATTCTCTCAGCAGCTGGCTGGAGAGCGAGCCTCAAGGATCCATCAGCCTCTTTTTCAAGCATCAGGCTCACATTGCCACACCCAGATTTTCACATAAATTTTGTTAGGTCCTCAAGATTATGTAACAAACATTTTATCAGTTGAGGTATTTCCTCAGCCCAATTGCTGCCTTCCTTCCTTTCTTCCTTTATTTTTGTCTCCCAGGCTAACCTCAAATTCACTGTGTAGTTGAAGATGACCTTTAATTCCTGATCCCCCTGTCTCTGTCTTTTAGGCTGGTATTATAGGCATGAGCCACCATCCCAGGTTTATGTCATTGTCTTAGTCACTGTGCTAGTGCTGTGAAGAGACACCATGACCAAAGCAACCCTTATAAAAGAAAGCATTTATGGGCTGGAGAGATGGCTCAGTGGTTAAGAACACTGACTACTCTTCCAGAGGACCACTGTTCAATTCCCAGAACCCATCTGGCAGCTCATAACCGTCTGTAACTCTAAGATCTGACACCTTCACACAGACATAGGTGCAGGCAAAATGCTGATGCACATAAAATAAAAATAGATAAATTATTTTTTAAGAAAAACATTAAATGGACACTTGCTTACTGTTTCAGAGGCTTAGTCCATTATCATCGTGGCAGGGAGCATGGTAGCAGAGAGTATGGCAGCAGGCAGTGTGGTGCTGGAGACATAGCTGTGATCCTGATGCATAAGCAGAGAGAGAGAGAGAGAGAGAGAGAGAGAGAGAGAGAGAGAGGGAGACGAGAGAGAGAGAGAGGAGGGGAGAGGAGAGGAGCAGGGAGGGAGGGATGGATGGAGGGAGGGCGAGGGAGGAGGGAAGAGGGAGAGGAGAGAGAGAGAGAGAGAGCATAGCGAGAGAGGAGAGAGAGAGAAGAGGAGAGAGAGAGAGAGATACACCAAGGCCTGCCTGCCTCTTCTGAGAAGCAACAGGAAAGAGAAAGAGAATGGGTGGAGCTTGTCTCTTAAAGGGGCCTTTTGCTCATGCATACAGAGCCTTATGCAACCACTCAGCGCATGAATGTAGATTACATAGTGACATAAGGCCATAGGAACCCTGAACTAAGTATTTGCCTGAGGACTGACAAGCACATCCTGCCAGGTGATGGGGCATAATGCCTGGATGCTAACATTTTGCATACTGGGCCAGCACTCTACCCACTGAGTTACATACCTGGCTCATTGTCATTATTTCTTTTGAGGAACCTGCCTGACTCCATTTTAAAGGCAGGAACCATTATATGATATGATTAAAAATAAATTTCTATTTACTGTGAGAGTTGAATTGCTCTATTTCCCCAACCCATGACCTTGACTTATTTTTGAGAATACCCTGACCCTCCCTGACCCCTCCTAATCACATGGTGTGTGATCACATGATTATTCTTTTCTTTTTATTTCCTTGTTGTCCCTTCATCTCTCTTCTGTAAAACTACTCATGATTTTATTCCTTAAAAGGGGCCCAAGAGGTGGATTGGAGGCTGTTCTCTTTAACCCAACTAGGAAGCAGTTGCTGACCAGCCTTGGGTGCACCCCAATAAAAATCAAGCTTGCTACAAAATTGGCTCCAATTGTGGTAACGGTCTTATTCTTGCAGTTGGGATTAACTCTTTCTCTTTCTTTCTTTCTTTTCTTTCCTTTTCTTTCTTTCTTTTTTTTGAGACAGGGTTTCTCTGTAGCTTTGGAGCCTGTCCTGGAACTCATTCTCTAGACCAGGCTGGTAGAGCTCCACCTATCTCTGACTCCCGAGTGCTGGGATTAAAGGCGTGTGCCACCACCACCTAGATTCTCACTGACTTCTGACTCTTTCTTTATCTTACATTAAATCCTACTACAAGATTTTTATACTCCACATTTTATTCCATTAATGACTTTTTATTTCAACTTACCAGTATACTGTTAAGATTATTGTGGTTTTCTTTTTTAAAGACTCATTTCTTTTTATTTAGGAACTGGAATTACAGATGGGTGTAAGCTGTCATGTGAGTTTTAGAATAGAACTTGAATCTAGGTCCTCTGCACCAGCAGCCAGTCTCTTAGCTGCTGAACCATCTCTCGAGCCCCAGATTATAGTTTTTAATAATACATTTGGCTGTGGGCTGTTCTTCCACCCCTGCTATTTGTTCTTTTTGCATATACTACAGAATTTCAGCATTTTACTTTTTGAAGTTTAAAGTAAAAGTCCCATTAGAAAATTGAAATTATTCAACCTGTGGGGGAAAGCTTCAGGTTAACAAAAAATAATATTTTTAAGGATTTTTAAAGCCTTCTAAAAATATCACTAGGCTTTAAAAATATTTTCCTTTTTATTCCCCAAATGGTGCCAGCTGTGCAATTTTGCTTCCAGCCAGAATATTGCTTTCAGATTCCACTGAATGTTTTTTTTTTTTTTTGTCCTGCATTAATCAGGCTATTTTGGATGGCATTTGCCATCGCCCGAGAGAAATACTGAGACAAGATTACATATTGCACAGACACAAAATTACTACATGTGAATACATGTGCACTGAATAAATTGTAATATTTCTGGATTTTTTGCTTCTTTTTAAGGGTTTTTTTTTTCTTAAAATCCCTTTCTTTAAAAAATTTTTATTCTCTTCGTGATCTTTAAGAGGAAAAGGGAGGGGGCTCCCCCCCTTGTGCTGTAGGATATTTGTAGACATTGCCCTAAATACCCACTGCTCCCGGGGAGCAGTGCGAGGACAGCCCTTTCGATGGACGTCATGACACAGTGTCTCTGTGCTGAGCACGGATCCAGCACTTTAAGGCTTTCCCGTTCTGTATGTGGGAATGCCTTCTCCGACAAGGAGACATCTGCTTCTCACCAGTTCCGACTGAACTACTCCTTCTTTCAGCTATCTGGCTTATTTTCCCACCTCAGCAACCTCACTCTCTTCGCCTCACGTGTCAGTACCCCTCCCGATGAAGGGCAGATGGACCTGTGCTGGCCCTTCCTTCCTAAACTCCCTCTCCTGAGCTGGCCTGCTCAGGTACCCTGGCCCACATTCCTTCCACATCCTCAGTGACCTGAGCGCCAGGAAGGAAGGGCAAGGGGAGGGGGACAGAAGCACTCAAGGTCTTCATCGGAATTTTAAAAACAACAGGCAGAACGATTTGACTGTTAAACAAAGCCCCAAGGACTCCAAGCTCCCTAGCAGTTTAGCCTCAAATTTGGTGGCTTCCGGGACTGTGTTCTACTGTCCCAGTGAGACGCGTGGGTAATATACAGACTTTTATTCTTAGTTAGTGGTTTTTACTCGAGTTCCGATTTACTGAGTGAGGCTAAAGCAGGCTGGGAGAGAGGCCTGGTCAGCTATGTCTGGGAGCAAACTGGCCTACACTCATGCGTGTCTAGTCTCTGAAATATACCCCTCCCACTCTCTTCCCACTTCTTCCTCTCTTTTGTGTCTCTATCCCCCCTACACCAGGCTCTCTCTCCCTCTCCCTCTTTTCTTCCTTCTCCCTCTCTCTCCCTCCCATCTCTCAACATAGACTTTATTTGAGAAAAGTCTATGTCTGTAGTGTTTTGAATGAGAATGGCCCCCATTGGTTCATATGTTTGAATGCTTGCTCCCCAGTTAGTGGAACTGTTTGGGACGAATGAGGCAGTGTGGTCTCCTTGGAATAGACGTGACCTTGTTGGAGGAGGTGGGTCACTGGAGGTGGGCTTTGAGGTTTCAAAAGCCCTTGCCAAACCATTCTGTCTGTCTGTCTGTCTGTGGCCCCCTTCCTTCTCCCTTTCTCTTCCCCAGCCCCTCCACCTCAAGACCTTTGCTCTGCGGCTTCTTAGAACTTGGGAATCAGAAGAGAGCTCACAGCTACTGTCCAAGCACTGTACATAGCTGCCTGCCAGGTTATGAACTCTCCGCATTCCCCACCCCTACCAATATGCTTTCTGCAGTATATTCAGGTTCCACAACCTTTCTCAAGCAGTGCCACGAAGTACAAGGCACGAAGTTTTCAAATGTATGAGTTCCTAAGGGGACATTTCTTACTCAAACTGTTACATAAAATAAACGGAAAATTCTGTTACCTCCAAGAAGATGAGAGCATGTTCGGAACTTCTAATAGGAAACACAGCTACTTGTATACCAAAACTGGAGAGCTTCCTCTGCATGGATCATCCTCTTTGGTCAAGGGCAGATGCGGTCCAGGACTACTGAGAGCTTGGTCACTCACAGAAGGAAAAAGTTATTTCTGTTCTCAGCTCTGACCACTGGCTCCCTGTAACCATATTTCTGGAAGTTCTGGGCAGTGCCCAGGATGCGCACGTTGTCATCAGACCTGGAAACAGTACAGTGGGGATTTTCTGTTCACAAACAGGTGAAAGGATGTCGAACACAGTATCAGAGAAAATTTCTGGTTTGGAGTTCAAGGAGGATAGTGAGGCCAATTATCTGTTGGAGGAGGAGATTTATTAGAAGAGTTATTAATTCTGTCATGACTCAACCAAAATGGAGGAGTGTCACAAAACTCTAGAGCCTTGACCCACATTCCTGACTTGTGTCTATCAGATGGTAGAAAAGGAGATATGCTTATTAGTCTTACAGCGCTTTCCTATTGGACATTCGTAACATCACCAAGAGAGGTTTGAGACAGTCTCTGGTAGAAATTTTGGAGGAGACATATCTTTTGCAGTGTCATGGATATCAGTTTAGTCTCTGGGACACAAGACTGATTAGACAGTTTAAAAGACAAGGCTTAAAAGTTGAGCTATTTAAGTTAGGGTCCAAATTCACAGGGAGGTTCACTAAAGAAAGTCAGCCAACAGCTATAAGCAGTCACATGGCAGAAAACAAGGGAGCTCCAGACACCAGGAAGGCACTGAGAACCAAGGAAACCATGCATGGGGAAGCACATGTCAGTTAAAGACCTAGAAGATTTGAAGGTGTCTTGAGAAGAGGAATCTTGGGTAGAAAACGTAGTAAAAGGGTAGACTGAGGGTAGCGAGTTCCAAAGTCAGCTTGACTTACAGTGTAAGATGGTACAACTTTGTGATAGGGAGCAGCTTTGAACTAACAGAGATCCCTCTGCCTCTGCCTCACAAATCCTGGGATTAAAGGTATGTGCCGCCACTCCCTGGCCTGTAGTGGCCTGGTTCTGCACTCTGATCTTCAGGCAAGATTTATTTAAATTTAAATAAAACACATTAAAGTTTAAACTAAAAATTTTAATAAAAATTAAATAAAACATTAAAACACAAATTATCACTCTGTCACTCTAGTAGCACACACACCCCAGTCCATGTGTATACAATAAGTAAATAAAAATATAGCTTGAAAAGACATCAAGGTCAGGTATAAAGGTACACACCTTCAATTCTAGCATTCAGGGTGCAGAGGCAGCTCAATATCTGTGGATTTAAGGCCACCTATCATTCACATTATGACTTAGTTACAGGTCACTAGGGTTATACAGTGGGAAAAATATTAGAGCTATATTGCAGGTTTAATTTTCTTGAATTGTAATATAATTATCTAATTTCTCTCTCTCTTTTGTGATTGTTTGAATGAGGATAGCTCTCATAATGTCATATATTTAGATATCTGGTCCCCAATTGGAGAGAGTGTTTGAGAATGACTGTGTGGCCCTGTTGGAGGATGTGTGTCACTGAGTGTGGGGCTTTGACATTTTAAAACCCCACACCATTCCCAGTGTCTCTCTCTTGCCTGCTTCCTTCAGATAAGCATGAAAGCCCTCAGCAACTGCTCCAGCACCATCCTAGCTGCCTGCTGCCACGCTCTTCATGATGATCATGGACTCTAACCTTCTGTAACTGTGAGTCCCAAATTAAAGATTTCCTTTTATAAATTGTCTTGATTATGGCAGTGGAAAAGTAACTAAGGCACATTTCCTCCCTCCAAGCCTTCCTGTAAACCCATTTTTGCTTTTCTTCAAACCCATGACCTCTTATTCATTACTGTTACATACATGTATGTGTGTAGCTCTGTATGTCCATTTAGTGAATAGTACAACCCATTCAGTCTGTATAATATTACCTGTATGTATGTTTCCATGGCTGGCCATTTGCTATTAGAAAGCCAGCAGGTGTGCTCTTCCTCAGGTAAGATTGTTTCTCATACTCTCAGCAGTCTTTAGCTGCCTGTGGCTCTTTGTCTAGAGCTGAGGTCTTCTGTGCTTTCCTAATATTGCATGTCAATACTGAGTTAGCATGTCTATATTGCATTAGCATGTCAATACTGCGTTAACATGTCTATACTGCATTAGCATGTCTATACTTGATGTAGGTGTGTCTTCTATCTATCTGATGATTTCATTGGATAATTAATAAAGAAACTGCCTGGCCCATCTGATAGACCGGCCCTTAGGTGGGTGGAGTAGACAGAACAGGAAGAAGGAAGTGAGGTAGATGGCTCAGTCAGATGCCACGCCTCTCCTAAATTAGTCAGACCGCCGTGCCTCTCCTCAGAGAGAAGCCAGATGCGATGAAGCTCCAGCCCAAGATGGACGTACACTAGAATCTACCTGGTAAGGCACCACTTTGTGGTGCTACACAGATTATTAGATATGGGTTAGTCAAGATGTGAGTAAGAGGCTGAAACTAAGGGCCAGGCAGTGTTTAAAAGAATACAATTTGTGTGTCGTTATTTTGGGGCATAAGCTAGCCGGTGGCTGGGAGCTGGACGGCGGGAACGCGGCCGGCAGCTCCACACTACATATACTGTGTTATGTCTATTGGTGTTGTCCTTGTGTGGCTCATATTTAGGCAGTTGTGTCAGTGAGATGTTATGCGTACAGCTTCTGACATTGGTAGGAGACACAATCTCACAACAAACCCCCCACTCTGATTTTGCAACCTTTCTGCCCCCTCTTCCGCAGCAATCCCTGAGCCTTAGCTGCGGGAGTTGTGTTGTAGGTGTATCATTTGGGACAGGGCTCCAAAGCTATGTGTTTTGATTGGCTGTGGTTTTCTGAAATGATTTTTGCCTGCTGCAGGAGGAATTTCCTTGGTGAGCACTGAGGACTACACTTATTTGTAGGTAAGGACAAATGTCTAGAACGTAGTTGGGGATTCTACTGGTTTAGAAATTGTTCCCCTTCAAGATCCATGAGTTCACTAGCCCTAGGTAGTTGGCGAGGCTTTCCATAGTAGGCATGACTTCTTTCTTATTTTTTAAAATTAAAAAAATTTTACACACTATATTTTGATCATATTCTTCCCCTTCCCTCACATCTCCCAGAATCTCTTCATCTCCCTACCTACACAGTTTACCATGTCCTTTCTCGTAAAAACAAGCAAAAAAGTCCTTAAAAACTTTGTTTTTTGTTTTGTTTGTGTGTGCATGTGTTCCTTTTTTTTTTGGTATGAGTTCCTACTTGTTGAACAAGACTTAAGTCTAATAAGAGAGCTCTTGTTACCATGTTATCATCAATGTGTGTGTCTCACTACTGTACCCTTTGGATTATCCCTGCCATGCTGGTTGTTGATGTGGCTTATAGGTGTCATAGCTGGCTGAGACAGTTGGTTGATTCCCTCTTTTGGAAGGTTGCATGACACCTTTTGGTACCTTGAAAGCTAGTCCTCAGGAGGAGACAGTCAGGTTGGTTCATGCTCAGGGACCAGTGAAGTGCATGATGTCTTTAGCAATAGGAGCTATTAAGAGCTAATATTTATTTAACACATATAAGGCATTACTATTTTAATTCATTTAATTATTAAAACAGCTCTCTGATTGGGCGTTAGCATACACCTTTAATCCCAGCACTCAGGAGGCAGAGGCAGGTGGATCTCTGTGAGTTCAAGGCCAGCCTGGTCTACAGTGAGTTCCAGGACAGCCAAGGCTACACCAAGAAACCCTGTCTCGAAAAACCAAGCCAAACAAAACCAAACCAAAACCAACAACAGTTCTGTGTATAGAGCATTGCTAGTGTAGTTTACTTTTCTTTTTAAAAAGTCACTTATTTATTTTGAGACAGGGTGTTACTATGTGGCTCTGGAACTTGCTTTGTAATCCAGGCTACCCCTGAACTCTCAAATATCCACCTCTCTGCCTCCTAAAGGCTGGGTTTAAAGGCAAATTCCACCACCTCATCTAAAGTACTTAAAAAAAAAACATATTAAGTGAGAAATGACCTTGGCAGTGAATCTTAAGGCTAACACCACAGGACTGAGGCTCTGAGTGTCTGTCAGATGCCCCCTAACAATCCATGCCCCACAACTGTTGTCAGTGACTCTCGGGTCTGCTTTTTACCACTTGGTGTCAGGGTTGTGCTGTTTTGGTACCTTAGTTAACTTAGAAAAGCTTGGACAGTTTATTTGTGAGTTTTAAGGATTTTGTTCCTGATTTAAAGACTTTTTAAGAAGATGACTGAGGTCTTTGTGAAATCAGTGCGAAGAAGCATTTCTCTTTTCTCTGGTGTGTCTAAGTTGACTGCATTTGCCACCAGACTGGAAGATGAATCAGCTTTTTACTGGGACCAAATAAATATCTACAAGAACTATGAAAGGAGGGGGTCACTTTTCCTGGCCTCAGAAAACTCTGTCCATAGGTGCTGGGTCCCAGTGCCTGGACAGGATGCCTTGCCTTGAAGAGCTGTGCACTCCACGGCCAGCCAGCAGCCAGAGCGCAAGACAGGAAGTGGCTTGGGATAATGCCATCCCAATGTCCTGCCCACGGTGACCTACTTCCTGATGGAGGACTCCCATTGGCTAATAAAGAAACTGCCTGGCCCATTTGATTGGCCAGCCCTTAGGTGGGTGGAGTAGACAGAACAGGAAGAAGGAAGTGAAGTAGATGGCTCAGTCAGATGCTACGCCTCTCCTAAGTTAGACAGACCGCCGTGCCTCTCCTCAGAGAGAAGCCAGACGCAATGAAGCTCCAGCCCAAGATGGACATACGCTAGAATCTACCTGGTAAGGCACCACTTTGTGGTGCTACACAGATTATTAGATATGGGTTAGTCAAGATGTGAGTAAGAGGCTGAAAATAATGGGCCAGGCAGTGTTTAAAAGAATACAATTTGTTTTTTTTTGTTTTTTTTTTAAATATTTATTTATTTATTTATTATGTATATATTCTGTCTGTGTGTATACCTGCAGGCCAGAAGAGGGCACCAGACCCCATTACAGATGGTTGTGAGCCACCGTGTGGTTGCTGGGAATTGAACTCAGGACCTTTGGAAGAGCAGGCAGTGCTCTTAACCTCTGAGCCATCTCTCCAGCCCCAAGAATACAATTTGTGTGTTGTTATTTCGGGTTTTAAGCTAGTCGTGCAGGAGCCAGGGCGGCAGGAACACAGCCCGTCTGCTCCTCACTACAACTTCCTTTAGCAAAAGTTTCTATACCTTGCTGGCTCAGTGGTTAAAAGCTCTTGCTGCTCTTGTAGAAGACCAAGGTTCAATTCCCAGCATCCTATTAAGTTGACAATATTAATCATAACATGCAGATCTTTAACTAATACTTAGTTTATGAGTAATAAATTCTGATACAATTCTGAGATTTAGATAATTAAATATTGTATCATATTTCTGTGATTTTCTTATTTTTAATGTGCACCATAGAAAGGATGTAGTTTTGATTATTTTTATCATAGTTATATTTTTGCTGTGCCATGGTGTAAAAAGCATGTGTACAGCTGTTAGAGATCATGAAACATGTATTCTTGAGCTTTGCTAGTCTGCTTTTTATTAAGCAGTTTTCTCTTCTCTACCATTTTTTATGGGAAGCAGATGTAGACTACTTTGACTAAAGTAATAATATGGGTGGTTGAGACTATTCTGTGAGCATAGGTGGTAGAGAAATAGAATGAAATAGAATTGTGATCTATCTATCTATCTATCTATCTATCTATCTATCTATCTATCTATCTATCTATCATCTATCTATCTTCTATCTATCATCTATCTATCATCCATCTACCTATCTATCTACCTGTCTATTTATCATCTATCTATCTATCTATCTATCTATCTATTTATCTATCATCTATCTGTTATCTGTTGAGGATAGAGAATAGTTTTAGCACTGGAGGTATTCTCAAGACTTTTAGACTTAGCATTTCTTTGTCACCTAAAAGTTTTTATTTTGAGGCAGGGACTCATTACGCATTGCTTTAAAGTTTTATAAATTTCTCATATTTTGGTTAAAAAAACTAGAACTTTAGTACCAAATTACTGTCTGAATTTAATATGTAACATTACATACCACGTAGGGCTTGAAAATTTTGTTACACACTTATAAAGGGCAAGAGTCAAAAAGACAGTTCTGAAGTGTTTATTCTAGGATGTGAAACTTTGGAAATGAGTTTTGGTTCTGACATATCAATCTGGAAAGAATGCATGCAACAGTTTAACATTTTGGCAGACTTTGCTCAATTTTCATGGTCTTGATTCCTTGACTTGCAAATGGATGCCTTTGCCTATACAATATGAAGTTTCATATTCAGGCATGCTCCTCTAACCTTAATTTAGGAGCCTGAGTCAAGAGATTCGTAAGTAAGACAAACCTGAGTTGCATTTTGAGTTCAAGGCTAGCTTAAGCAAGACCCTCTCTGTAGCAACAACAAATAAGAAAGGGGATAAAAGGTGCTTGTTTAGCTTGTATAGCATGTCGGCCACAACCCCAGGACTGAAAAATACATAAAACCTTTGATCTGGTCAGGTCCAGTTGAGACTGGTCTGGTCTGACCTGCTCTGGTCAGGATTGGTCTGATCTGGTTGAGACTGGTCCGGTCCGGTTGAGACCCGTCTGGTCTGTTCAGGACTGGTCTGATTCAGTTGAGACTGGTCTGGTCCAGTCTGGTCCAGCGGAGACCCGTCTGGTCTGGTCTGCTCTAGTCGAGACTTGTCTGGTCCGGTCAAGACTGGGCTGGTCCATTCTGGTCTGGTAGAGACTGGTTTAATCTGGTTGAGATCTGATGGCTTGCTGTGACAGCAAGTTGTATTCTCTTCCATTGGGATGAAGCTGTAGTTTAAGTCATAGATACTTGCTTTGATAAGAAAAAGAGTCTTTAGTGTAGAGTCATGAGGCTGAAGGGTTCTAGGAGAGAGAGAATGATTGTTTCCTCTGCACTCATAAGCATGAGGGCTTGGAGACAATCTCTGTCCACCTTCCATGCAACTGTGGCTAACTTGCTTGTTATACATGTGTGTGGCTCTAATGTGGCAACTTGGGAGACACAACACCCTCCACCCACCACCATCAAGTTCTCAAATGTCAACAACAATAAAGCTCACCTCCAGAAGATGTAAGACTATTTGATGGATCTCATTCACAGGGCAATATTAATGTGCAGGCAGTTAATGGGCACTCAAGCATGCTCCAAGGGCACTGAGAGGAATGAGATTTCATATGGGATTGAGTGATGAAGGGAGACAAAAGGGGACTCGTGCATCTGTTTAAAGTGGGTTTGAAGGTGTCCAGAGGCCATAGGCTCCATAAAACCTACTTTAAATAAACAGAAGTTACTACTCTACCACCTGCCCCAGAACACAGAAAATTAGCCAGTTATCAGGCTAATTTAAAACACGTTTCTTTCATTGAGACCTAACACACTATCACACTTTAATTTCCTTGTCTACAAAGTGCAGACAGTAAGATCTACCTCACTGAGCTCCTGGGGCATGTGATCAGTGCTAAGTATACTCTAAGAGTTGTAAATCATTGTTAACACCTAACTATTAGAATTATTCTTAATTCCTTGTACAAATATTTCATGATTGCCTATTACATATCAGACCCACTCCTGACTTGAGGGTGCAACAGTGACCATTAAAGATAAATAGTTTTGCCTCCAGGATACATGCACTCAAATGAAGGAGATGGACTAGAATGCAATAGGTTATACAATATGCCAGATGCAACAATGTTACAGAGGGAACATTGTTACAGGAGATGGATATATGGGGGAAGTAGTGAGGGCTGCAGTTTTACATTGCTGGTCAGAGAAAGTCTTAGGAAGACAGGAATCCTTGGGGAAAGAGCTAAGGAGGAAGAGGTCTGAGCCAAGCCCTTATCCTGGAAAAGAACATTCTAAGCTGTAGAAATAGCACACACAAAGACAGGGGCAGAAGCAACAAAGAGGAAGATGGACGTGAGGGAGGAAGCTGAGTGGACATAGTAAAGGTACACAGGCCATCTTATTCCTTGCGTGTTATACACGCCATAGGGATCTCCATAGGAAGCCATGGAGGGCCATGAGGGTGTGAACAGAGCAATGCTGTCCAGCTGTGTTTATTGTCACGGTGGTTTCTACAGGGAGGTAAGAGCAGGGCGGAGAGACCATCACGAGGCCAATGTGACTAACACAGATGATGGAAGACTGTAGGTGCTGCCAGTTTCTCTGGTGGTGTGTAACAAGCAGAGCAAAGCCTAGTGGTATACACCAATAACCCAGCTACTCGGGAGACTGAGAGCAGGATCATGAGATCAAGGCCAGCTTATGCTATACAATGAATTTGAGAGTATCTTGGATAATCTAGGGAGACCTTGTCTTAAAATTAAAACAAAGGCTGGACCGATTGGTGGGTGTGTGTGGCGGGGCCAAGAGGGGCAGATGCTGTGGTGAACGAGAAAAAAAAAAAGCAGAGCATTATAAGACTCTAACTTAAATCCCCAACACCTCAGAGAAAGAGGAGAGGAGGTCTCACTGATGACCCCAAGGTTTTATTCCTGAACAGGTGGAAGACTAGAGTCTCAATTGTCACGATGGGCTGGAGTGGGAGGAGCAGACATTATACATTGACTCATGTCTCCTAAAATGATGCATGCTAATGAACTAGGAGAGGAGAAGTTCTGAACCTTGAGTCAAGGAAATGTTGGGAGAAGGAAAGAGTCATCTGTTTGTCTAATGCCCACCATGAACGAAGTTAGGTGGAGAAGTGACTGCTGGATTAAGCGATTTAAAGCCCACCATTTACCCTGACACCAGCAGTTTCGGAGATGAGAGGAAGCGTGATTGGAAGAGGTTGCAGAAGGGAGAATCAAGAAGAACTGGGTGTACAGCTGTAGACAATTCTTCTGAGAGTTATTGCTAACGGGAGATGCAGCGTGAGGAGAGAGCTTTATCGGATATGGGAGAAATCACAGTGTGATCCACACAGGGAGACAAGACAAGGTGGCTGTACTCTACCTTAAGATGATGGACCGACTCTAAGGAGGGCCTTCAGACACTGGCAAGTCGCACGTGTTACATATTTACTCAAAAGTAATTATGACAAAAAACTATTTTTAAATTCCTTTTTTTTTGAGATAGGGTTTCTCTGTAGCTTTGGAGCCTGTCCTGAATCCACTTGCCTCTGCCTCCTGAGTTCTGGGATTAAAGGCGTGGGCCACCACTGCCCAGCTTATATTACTTTTTTTTTCTAGTGCACAAAATAATTAGTTTCACTATGACATTATACATACATACATACATATCATTATGCCTTGCTCATATTCAGCCCCTCGCTACCCTTCCCTCTCTTTCATCTCTCTCTCTCTCTCTCTCTCTCTCTCTCTCTCTCTCTCTCTCACACACACACACACACACACACACACACACACGCACACACTTAAATCTGAATTCTGCATGAGAGAACATGATATTTTGTCATCTCCCATTACCCTGCTATTCATCCTCCTTTTAGACCCCCATCTTTCCCTCTCATTTCTCCCTTCTATTTTTGTATAGCATATGTAACTAATTTCTGTATATAAGAGAAAATGTGATATTTGTCTTTCCAAATTAGGCTTATTTTACTTAACTTCATGATCTCCAGTTTCATCCATTTTCTGGCAAATGACATATAATATTATTTTTATGGTTGAATAAAACCCCCATCATGTATATAGCCCATATTTTATATCCATTTGTCTGTCAATGAGCCTCTAAGTCTCTCCACTATCTTAGCTGTTTTGAGTAGTACATCTGATATATATCGACTTAGCTTCCTTTGGGTGCGTGCTCAGGATCACTTGATAGAGCTATCTAGTTTTCTGAGGAACCCCTACACTGACTTCCAGAATATAAACACCAGTTTATACTGCAAGAAGTTTTATTATTGTTTTGCCTGACCTTTGTAAGAGAGAGACAGGAAGGATCACGTGCAGCTTCTCTGAGTAGGCTTCCAACCTCCCAGTGATGTGGGAAAGAAAACTATCCAACTTGTGGCCAGATCTTCACCTGCTAAGTGACTGACCTTAGTAGAGACTGTAGATAAGGGTGGGTCTGCTTAGAGCTTACTGCACGCTGGGCATCCTCTGGAATCTGGAAAATCAATGTGCTACCAGCAGGCGTTACCTAGCAGATCTCAGGAACCATATTCTTCAGCCTTCTCTTGGCATAAAAGGTCATTCGTTCCTCAAGGCGACTTGGTAAGGATGGCAGCAAGACTGCCACACCACATTGAGGGAAACCAGTTTAAAGAGAATATCAGTGTCTTCCTTGTGACCTCCTGCCTGCCCCTCACCTTCTCCTCACAGCTACAAGACATCACTTTTGAATGTGTAGAACGTGCAACTCCACGGCATGTGGCCGTGTGCCACACAGATGCCACCACCTGGAATTGTGCGGCACACAACCTGTACACTTACAGAGTCCCTGCTCGCTTGGTGCCAGAGTCCATTTTTACCCACCTGTATTACCAAGTCTTGTAATCATAGTCTTTTAAGTAAGAGCTCCGTAGGATCAGGAGAGATTTCCTCCTTGTCTCCACGGAGAGTCAGCCCACCGCCTGGCACGTAGCAGGTGCACAGTAAATGGCTGCAAGATGAAAGGCTATGGGAGACGAGCATGAATGAGCTCATCAGCTCCCACATCACCGTGTCTACGGAGGCGCCACTTGAAGCGTGGAATAGGCGGTGGGAAACAAATGAGAGGAAGAGCTACTGCTCTGCACAGCTGGCTGCCAGCTCACAAAGCTCATTAACCCAAGCGGTGGCAGCGAAGCAAATACGAATGGGCCCAGGTGTGTCTAGGAAAGTGTGAGACTCCTGCACTGTAGCTTATGGGGAGAGAGTGCAGCCATCGCCTGGGACTCTCTGAAGCACCCCTGTACTCCAGCCACGGGACTGGGAGGAACATACAGTGTTACTAATCTCTTCAAGTTAGGTTTCCTTCAGTGTAAAGTGGAGCTCCAGTTACCTATCCATTGTCTGTGTTGCAAACTGGGTACTGATGCTCATCCAAGTGTAAGCATGAGCAAATATATGGACGATAGATAAATAGATAGATAAATTATAGGTGATTTTTTATAGTTGAGGGTAGATCATAAATACATTATAGATGTTTAGATTCTAGATAGATTAATTGGTTGATGACAGATGCATAGATGATTGATACAAAGATAAATGATTGAGATATATACATGATATAAATATGTGTATTATAATACACACAGATAGATGATAGATACATAGAAAATTAATAGATAAGTAGATAGAAAATAAATAGATGGTAGAAAACAACTGATAGATATATGATTGACAGATAAATATGGGACAAATAAAAGAAAGACATATGATTGATTGAAGATGGATTGATAGTACATTTGATGTAAGTATGACTGTTGATTTGGCAGTGACCAAGATCACCATGATGGAGAGAGAGGACAGTCAGGTGGGTAGCATGGCAGAGCCTGGCTGTCTCACATCATCGTGCAGATCTGGAAGACCATCATTGTCTCTTACTTCTCTTTTCTCATGTGGAAAATGAAGGTGAGCACCTCCAGGGATTGTTACAGAAATTAGGTATGCTCAGATAGTGTAATAGGAGAAATCAACACTTTAAATTATAAAACATGTGTACACGACTGCCTGATCCTCAGGCCAGACATGGCCATTTACTGTCCAGAGTCTTAAGATAAGGCTGAACTATGGCTGGACATGGTGGTACATAACTGTAATCTCAGCATAGAAGGATCAGGAGTTCAAGGTCATCCCAGGCTGCTTACTGAGTTCCAGACCATCTGGGCCATATGAGATAAGAAAGAAAGGGTCGATCTACAGATCAAACAGTTCCCTACCTTCCCTCAAAGGAAAATGGACACCTTGGAAGCCTGAAGCCTACCTTTGGACTTAAGGCAAGGCATGCACATAGTTCTGATGGCAGCTCTAAACTCTCCGTGAATACAAGCAGCCCTGGCTTCTTCCCCCATTCGAGTAAGGAAAGACTTCTGGACTTTCTGCCTCAGTGTTGGGGATACTGCACTGTTCCCATGGGGTCTGCAGGGCCTGAAGGGAGTGCCTTGCAAGCATTCCATGGGTCTGGGGGCTGCTTTAGAGCTGAGCTTCTACTCAGTATCCTCTAGCAAGGGACTCTTGCTTCCTTCATAAAAAGTGTGGAGAAATGGGACGGAGAAAGCATCCCCTTTACTGAGAGCAATGGCTATGTTGTGACACACATCATGACTGGCTCCCCATGTGTGACCCTCTGCCTGGTTCACAGCAGATAGGCAATTTTATTTTCTTTTTTAAAGCACCAATAAATCTGTATGGTTTCTATTTGTGTGTGTGTGTGTGTGTGTGTGTGTGTGTGTGTGTGTTGTGTGATCTATGTATGCTCATACACCCAAGGAGATCAGAAGAAGATATCAGATCCTCTGTGAGCTGCCCAATGTGAGCGCTGGGAACTTACCTCTAGTCCTCTGCAGGAGTAGCAAGCGTTCTCATCTGCTGAGCCATCTATCCAGCCCCAGCCTTGCAGTTTTCATGGAAGAAAGGAAGAAAGATGCCACAGAAGGAAGGATGGCCATGCTGCACTTTCCATACATATAAAACCTTGATTTCTTCACCCAGGCAAACAAGTTAGTCATCCTCTTAGGTAAGTGGCACTGACGCCTTGGGGGTTCACCCAGGGAAAGGGGCTGTGCCTCGCCTCCTCACCCCAGCCATTAGCCCAGCCCTTCCTTAGGGTAGCCCCACTTTCCAGGCTTTCCTCTAGAAACCCACCCCTGTGAAGTAGAAGTAGAGCAAACTGCCTTATTGTGCGAGACTCCATCCGTTAATTGGCAAATAAATCAGCCCTGTCTCGCCAGTTAAGAAAAGGAATCTTGGCCTGCAAATTGTGGCTTATTCCTCTCAGTGATAATGAAAGGTGTTTGTCACAGGCCTTGAGGTGACAATGCTGCCTCCCTGTGCCTCGTACAGT
Organism: Arvicola amphibius; assembly: GCF_903992535.2. NCBI lineage: Eukaryota > Metazoa > Chordata > Mammalia > Rodentia > Cricetidae > Arvicola > Arvicola amphibius. The sequence continues at coordinate 148,304,072 of NC_052049.1, read as the reverse complement.
GCCCCTCCCTCCCTCCTTCCCTCCCTCCCTCTCTCCTTCTCTATTTCTCTCTCTCTGGCTGCAGGTATGTTGGGGGAGGGGTCCTCACCTTCCACAGATCCTCCTTTTCTTTCCTCCAACCTCCATTCTATCATCTGCATCCCATGCCTTAGAAAAGGACAGTCTGTGAACCCTTAAACCAAGAGGTAAAGCTGTATGGCTTTACTAGGGGATGATCCAGGGGCCACTTCCATTGAACATTTTGCATAGAGAATCATGTGAGAGACAGATCCTGAAGCCCCACCCTTGGATCTGGATCTCAGAGAGGAGAGTCAAAATGCCTCCCTGAGAGATGTGCACAGCCTCTTGACCACTAGGGCAAACACCCTCCTGAGAGAGGTGCACAGCCTCTTGACCACTAGGGCAAACACCCTGTCCATCTGCCCTTCCTTCTTTTCAGAACTTTTTATTTTTTATCTTTATTTTGTGTGTCTGGATAGTTTGCCTGCGTGTGTGGCTTTGCACCGTGTATGTGCAATACTCAGAGAGGCCAGAAGAGGGCACTGAATTGAATATGAATTTCATTTTGCAGGTAAAGAGGCCAAGGCCCAGGCTGCAGGTTGAATTTTATGTTCTGCCCCCTGCCGTATGTGATGAAGTCATCCCCTGTGTCAGGGATACACAGGTCCTTGCACCCACAGAACACCAGGGAACCATGACTATCAACACACAGGGGCCTCTCCTCATAGAGTAATTACCTGTTTTCCACTCAGAGAGCTGGGGATGGATATTGTTAACAACCTGGTGATCTTTTTGCTACCTGTAGGGGCAGACCTCTCCCTGATTCTCTGGATGTTTGTCCCAGACCTGCCCCTCCCTAGTTCATTATTTTTAGCTCCCAGTTAGTAGAACCCATCCATGGGGAGAGGGGGATGCCACATGTGCTTTAAAGCCTGCTGGCTTTCTATACCTTCTTGGTCAGAGAGCACACTAGATTCTAGGCTTTTTAGCTCTGGAACCCTCCCTCATGGTCACATGTACTTTGTAAAGGAGTTTCCATGTATGCACACCTTAGGCTTTATTGTGCACCTGAAACTGTCTGGAAACTTTCCTCCAAATTGTACTGTGTTTTAAATATGCTGTTAATACCACGTTTGGGTATATATCCAAAGGATGCTCAATTGTGCCACAAGGACATATGATCAATTATGTTCATAACAGCATTGTTTGTCATAGCCAGAACCTGGAAACAACCTAAATGCCCCTCGACTGAAGAATGGATAAGGAAAATGTGGTACATTTACACAGTGGAGTACTACACAGAAGAAAAAATAATGACATCTTGAATTGTGCAGACAAATAGATGGAGTGAGAAAACATTTTGAGTGAGATAACCCAGACCCAGAAAGACAATTATCACATGTACTCACTCATAAGTGGTTTTTAAACATAAAGCAAGGAAATCCAGCCTACAAATCACAATCCCAGAGAACCTAGACAACAATTTGGACACTAAAAGAGACTTACATAGATCTAATCTACATGGGAAGTAGAAAAAGACAAGACCTCCTGAGTAAACTGGGAGCATGGAGACCTTTGGAGAGGTTATCATGGTATTCTTTCTTTTATTTATTTTTTGACCCAGTGTATCCCACTAAACCAGAGTTATTTTTATTTGTGTTTGTTAGGATTTCTATTGTTGTGACAAAACACAATGACTAAAAAGCAAAGTGGGGAGGGGAAGGATTTATTTGGCTTATACTTCCATGTCACTGTTCCTCACTGAAGGAAGTCAGGACAGGGACATAGAGTAGGATCCTAGAGGCAGTAGCTGATGCAGAGGCCATGGAGAAGTACTGTTTATTGGCTTGCTCAGCCTGCTTTCTTATAGAACCTAGGACCACTAGCCCATGGATGACACCATTCACCATAGGCTGGGCCCTCCCCCATTGATCACTAATTGAGAAAATGCCTTACAGCCAGATCTTATGGAAGCATTTCCTCAACTGAAGCTCCTTTTTCTTTGAGGACTATAGCTTCTGTCAAGTTAATGCACAAAACCTTTGTTGGAGTGGGTGTGGCCTTGTTGGAGGAAATGCATTGCTGTGTGGGTGGACTTTGAGGTCTGTGTATGCTCAAGCCACACCCAGTGGCTCAGTTCACTTCCTTTTGCTTTTGGATCAAGATGTATGGGCTCTTTCAGCTCCAATACCTTGTCTACTTGAATGCTGTCTTGCTTCTTCCTATGACATTAATGAACTAAACCTCTGAACTGTAAGTGGGCCATCCCATAAAAAGTTTTTCTTTACAAGAGTTGCCGTGGTCATGGTGTCTCTTTATAGCAGCAGAAACCCTAACTAAGACAGTTTGTTTGTTTTTGCATTGAATAATGCTTTTATCAGGGAAACCTTATTTGGGAGTTGTGTGCTCTGCTGGTAGATATTCAGCTCAAGGAATGACTTCAGTGGGGTTTACCTCCCACTGCTGCCAGAGACAAATGTCTTCTATGCCTGCAATGAGATTTGGGTCCATGACAAGTTTTGAGGCATAAGATATAATCACACTGGCATTGAATTGGTATATTTGGAACTCACAGAGATCAGCCTGTTTCTGCCTCCTGAGTGCTGGAATTAAAGGCATGCAGCATCACTACCTGGCTTTTGGATGCCTTCTTAGACCAGCAGTTCAAGTATTTTTGAGGGGACAGTTTGAGCTGATTTAGTATCTGGCCAGCATGGGCACATCATTCTGTGCATTCACATATGTATATGATGGACTAGCTATGATCCAGATTATACAGATAACATGTAAAACTGTGTAAACAGGAAGCAGAAATGGTTGCTTTGGTGTTGCTGTTAAAAAGGAAGACTAACCCTTTTTATTTTTTATTTTAACTTTTCTTTTATTTATTCTTTTTGTCTTTCACATTATGCATCTCCATCCCTTTCATTTCCCTGTCCTCTTTTATCTGCCTTCTGCCCTTGCAACCTCCCCCTTAAAATAAAATAAATTTTAGGAGAAGAAAAAAAAAGGGAAGGAAAAATTAATTTTGTCATGGAAGCTGTAGTGTGACACAGTGAGTCATGTAGTAAACCCTTTTAACCATATATCTTTACTTGCAAAAAATTTATTACAAAGTGTTCATTGCAAAGAGTCTGGTTCGAGGCCTCTGTTTTCTGCTACACTATAGATTCTAGGCCCTCCTTGGAACTCCTCTTGGTCATCCAGCTATTGCCCTGTATCATGGAGATCCTGCAGCTTTGGGTCTGCAGGACCGGTCCTTTTACATGATCCAGCAGATCACAGATGGGGTGGATGTTGGGGTAGCCAACTCATAATCTTGGTTCTGGGCCTTGGTAGCTGCAGAGTTGGTCAGCCTGCCAGCTCTCCCGTGTCCTCACTGCTGGGGTGAGCTCTTCTGCATTGCCTTGGCTAATTTACCCCTTGCAGTGATGAGCAAGGGATGGGGCCAGCTCTTTTGCTTTCATGTCCTCAGGGCCAGGACTAACCCTTCTTAAATGCAAGTATTTCCTTGCAGAGGAGGCTACCTAAATGGAAAGAGCATGAAACTTTGGAGATACCAGTTTGGTGTGTTGCCGAATACTCTGAAATTCCCAGAGTGGTTAAGTGGGATGGGCTCATATGGCAGCAACTGGGCAGAGGTGGCGTGGGGGCATACAGTACAGGGGAGCAGAGTCTGTTTCTGCAGTTAAATGGTATTGATTTCACTTTGTGCTCCAGGATGAGATTATGATTTCACTGGAAAATCAGACTATTAGATTTCGTAAGGAATTGACTTAGTAGCCACATAATCTCATTGGCCCTGATTAGAATCCTGACCAGTACTTTTGTTCAAGTGTAAAAAGAAAAAGAAAGGAAGGAAGGGATAAAGAAAGAAAGAAAAGAAGGAAGTAAGAAAGAAAGATAGAAAGAGAAAAAAAGAAAGGAAAGCTTTCCTATTTTCTGAAAAGAAGCAATTAAAAACGTGAACTGCTATTTGCTTTGCCTTGCTATCATGTGGAATAGATCTTCTTGATGAAAGCCAATAGAAAAGAGCCGAAAGATGGAGAGAGAAGAGGTCATATTAGCACAAACCCAGCCAAGTTTCATGTACATATACCACCCAACATGCTGAACATCCACCCTCTCTTACCAGAAATTCATCTTTCTATTGTTACAACAGAAAGAAAAACATTAGGACATGGAATCTCTTTCCAATGAACAGGAACTTGGACGGTAAATAGGAAGCAAGACTCTCTTTCTCTTCAGATGTACAGTTATGGGATCAGAACTCCTCTGTAACGAACGAGAGAGCCAGGGGGCTGCTGAGCTGCAGAGTCTATTCTTGTCCATCTGCAGATAGATCCAGGCCATTTGATTGTCACTTAGGTTTTGTTTTCCGTATCCTTGTCGCAAACTCGACTATAATATTTTTGTTGTTTGCTTTGAGATGGAATCTCATGCAGCCCAGGTTGGCCTTGGACTTAATACATAGCCAAGGATGTCCTTGAACTCCTGATCCTCCTCCCCCTTCCCAGTGCTGGGATTCAGGCATGAGAGAATCCTTTCACTGAATGTAGAATTCTGAGTGGACAATTTTTTTTCTCCCAAGAACAAAAGAGGTAAATTTCTTTTTCTTTATAAATTTTAAGTATTTATTCATTTTAACTTTTTATGTGTATGTGAGTATATGCTAGAGTGGTTGCTATGTATCCATATGTGTGCGGGAGCCTGAAGAGGCCAGAAGAGGGTATCAGAAGTTACAGGTGGTTGTGAACCCCATGTGGGTGCTGGAAACCAAACCCAGGTCCTCTGTAAACTCAGCGTCCTTAAGTGCTGAGCCATCTCTCCAGCCTGTCTTAGATAGTTCATTAGCTTCTGAAGGCCACAGTGTCATGTGATGGCCAGAGTGTCAGGTGAGAAGTCTGTGTATATTTGAATACACATACAATGCATCATTTTTCTCAGACTGTTTTCAAGAGCTTATTTTAGCAGCTGAAGTGTTTTGTATCCAGTGTAGCTTCCTTTGTATATATCTTCCAACATCTTGAATATGTCTATACATTACATCCCAATAAATTTCAATGTTTTTGTTATCATATCTTAAATATTTTTTTTCTTACTCTCACTTTAAGTGCATGTAAGTTCACACCTTCTGTTATTATCCCACCAATTTAATGATGCTTTGGAATCTTAAAAAAACTTTGTCTACTAGATCAGATAATTTCCATTGATTCCTCCTGTTTATTTTTCATTTTATTTTGATTAGTATTTAAACTGTAAGTTCTTTTAAATCATGCTAATTTGCTGTTAAGTCTCGAGTTTTTTCTTTTCTTTTCTTTTTAAAATTTATTTATGTTTTATGTATGTGTGTTTTGCATGCCAGAAATGGCATCAGATCCTATTATAGATGGTTGTAGCCACTATGTGGGGCTGGGAATTGAACTCAGGACCTCTGGAAGAGCAGCCAGTGCTCTTAACCACTGAGCCACCTTTGCAGCCCCGAGTTTTTATTTTCAGTTTGCTTTATAAAATTTTTATTATTTATTACATTTTATTTTATTTTGAGGCAGGATTTCTCTGTAGCTTTGGAGCCTGTCCTAGAACTTACTCTGTAGACCAGGCTGACTTTGAATCCACAGATTCAAAATCCACCTGCCTCTGCCTCCCAAATACTGGTATTAAAGGAGTGCATGCCTGGCTCAAATTTGCTTTTTAAATTTTTTTCCAGGAATTTGTTTTTGAACTAAGCATGGCAGTTCACACCTGTGGCCCTAGCACTTAGGCAGTTATGGCAGAAGTGCTGTTTGTTGGAGGCAACCTGGGCTAAAGAGGAAATTCCAAAATACCTGGTTACAAGGTGAGACCCTGATGCAAAAAAACCACAAAAATATCCTTTTGATTTTATTTTATGATTTCTATATTTTACTAAGATTCTTTCATGTTTTCATTGATAGAAACACATTTTCTTATATTTTAAAGAACAGAGTTTAAAAATTTGTGTCTGCTGGGTGTGTGGATAGATAATAGAGCATTGTTTAGTATGTGTAAGGCTCTGGGTTTGATTTTTTTGAGGCAGGGTTTCTCTGTAGCTTTGGAGTCTGTCCTAGAACTAGCTCTTGTAGACCAGAGCTGGTCTTGAACCCACAGAGATCCACCTGCCTCTGCCTCCCGAGTGCTGGGATTTAAGGCGTGCATCACCACCACCCAGCTCTGGGTTTGATTCTTATGCACTATAGATAGAGATGTAGATAGATAGATGGATGGATAGATAGATATGCAGACAATAGATAGACAAAACAGACACGCAGATCCATGTTTATTAATTTCCTCATTTGGATTATTTGGGAGTTGATCTTGTTTACTGGTCTTGACTCTTGAAATGGCCACATTTTCTGGTTTTTATTAAATCCAGAGTTTGAGCAATTGTGGTTATATCCTGGGTACTGTTGAATGTTATACAATTAAGACTCTAGATTCTGAGTTGTGACCCAGCTGTAGAGGAAGCAAGATAGGAAGATGTGACTGCCTTGCTGAAAAAGGTAGCAAGCCACATGGCTAACACAGACAAGAATTATGGGTTAATGTAAGTTATAAGAGTTAATAGGAAGCCCGAGACACTAGGCCAATCAGTTTATAATTAATGTAGACCTTTGTACGATTTCTTTGGGACTTAACGGCTGTGGGAACAGGACAGGATAGAAAACCTCAGTCAACAGAATGGTGTGCCAATGTGGGGCTGACCAAATCTACTTAAAAGCCTGAGAGAGCTTGGGAAGTTATTCTAGATAAAAATGAATAGAGTTAGCCGGGCGGTGGTGGCGCACGCCTTTAATCCCAGCACTCGGGAGGCAGAGGCAGGCGGATCTCTGTGAGTTCGAGACCAGCCTGGTCTACAAGAGCTAGTTCCAGGATAGGCTTCAAAGCTACAGAGAAACCCTGTCTCGAAAAACCAAAAAAAAAAAAAAAAAAAAAAAAATGAATAGAGTTAAGCATGGCTTCTTAATAGCAGCATTTTCTTGGGTGGGCTCTGCTAGAGGCAAGTGCTCTCATTTAAGAGAGGCTTCCTGACTCAGCTTTAGCTGCAAAACCTTGCAGCTCTTTTAAGAGGTCCTGCCAAAAAGCACTTAAATGGTGTTGATGAAAAGCTGACTGCATGCTTTTTGGTGGCAGAAGGGACCTTGAAACACCATAGAGTTGTGGCAGTAAACTGTGTCCTATTAGTTTCGGCCACATGGTACGGAACTGATTGCTCCCCACCTTCAGGCTAAACCTGGAGTTGTGAGAAACTCACCTGCTCTGGTCTTTAGATTTAGGTTCTTCTAGAATGTGCATGCTTCATGGTCACTTTGGAATGACTTCATGCCATTGCACTTCATGCTTGCATTTTTATTGTTGTATTTTAGAACTTGTAAGAAATATAGCTTCTAGCTAAGCAGTGGTGGCACACGCCTTTACTCCCAGCACTTGCGAGGCTGAGGCAGGTGGATCTCTGTGAGTTTGAGGCCAACCTGGTCTACAGAACTAGTTCCAGGACAGCTAGGGCAGAGCTGAAACAGAGAACAGAGAAATCCTGTCTTGAACCCACCAGCCCTCCCCACCAAAGAAAAGAAAAGGGGGGGGGGTAGGTCTTCTTATTTGAGACAGGGTTAGGTCTAGTAAGCTCCTGCGTTTCCATCACTAGGAGTCCAATGCACTATCCATTGTGCCACAGAGCCACCTAATCTCTTGTGTTGTCATCAGAGGCTTTCCCAGAAGATATCTAGGTGCAATTGAGCCTGCCTTCCCCAGTTGGAACCTGATTATCACACTGGCGTTTCTTATTCTTTGTTTCACTTCCTTACCCAAGCTTAGTTAAAATTTATTTTATTTATGTTTATGTACTTGTCTGTGAGTTGTTATGATATGTTGCAAGGAAAGTCAGGCTGTTTGTTTGTCCTGGCCTCCTGGCCAGCTTATACCCCAAATAACCACACAGAAGTTGTATCCATTAAAACACTGCTTGGCCCATTAGCTCTAACTTCTTATTGGCTAATTCTTACATCTTAATTTAACCCCTTTCTATTAATCTGTGTATCGCCACATGGCAGTGGTTTGCCAGGTAAAATTCCCAGTGTCTGCCTCTGGTGGAGCCATAGCCTATCTCCAACTCCACCCTTCTTTATCCCAGCATTCAATTCTATCTTCTCTGTCTACCGAAGTTCTGCTCTATCAACAAGCCCAAAGCAGTTTCTTTATTAAGCAATGAAAGCAACACAAAGACAGAAGGACCTCCTACACCAATGATACCTGTGGCTGCAGGTAACTCCTGGCCAGAAAATGTCTGTAGATGCTCTCTAGCTGGAGTTACAAGCAGTTGTGAACTATCTGACATGGAGCTGAAAACTGAATTCAGGCCCTCTGGAAGGGCCGTGTTTGTAAGCCATGTTTCCAGCCCCACTAAGCATACTTTCCAAACTACTTACATGTGAGACTTTATCTCAGCGTTCATTTCTGCTTCCCCCTCCTCTTCTGCTTCCCCCTCCTCTTTCCCCACTAGCCTAGGACCTTGCACATGCTAAGCACATGTTCTACCAGTGAGCTGCGCTGTTGGCCCTCATGTTTTTCTCATGGCAGAGGCTCCAGGAACTAGGGGACTCTGGGAATCTTGGGGTGTCTCTAACAGCTTCTGTTTAGAAGTGACATGTGGTAAATATTCCATGTGCAGAGTAATGTATTCAAGACCAAAATTAATATATCTGCCAACGGGAAGAAATGATTAATTGCAAAGAGTGAAACAATCTGCAACAGCTGTATTCATGACTTTTGTTCCTATGATACACTGGTTGCTGTCTCTAACAACTGGAAGAAATGTATCATAAAGAAGACATAGCTAATTGAACCATATTCTTTTTCTTCTTCTGGTACTTAAGGGCTGAACCCAGTGGCATGGACGCTAAACACTCTCCCACTGATTCCATCCTCAGCCCTAAGTTTTGAAATGCCAAAAGTAGAAAGCAGTATTTATTAAGTGCCGAAGAAAAAGTTCAGACAAGAGCTGTAGATATTCAGAGACTATGAACACCAAGTCCAGGAGAGTTTTTACAAATGAGACACTGCTTGTGCTGTGTACCCATCACTGTGAATAAAGGCCATGGCCAAAAACAGCTTATGGGAGAAACAGTTTATTTTGGCTTACGGTTCCAGAGGGTGAGTCCATTAGTGTAGGGAGTCATGGCAGCAAATGACCAAAGCAAAAAGCCCAGACATCGCACAAAGCAGTGAGAGTGGACTAGAAGTCTGGCAAGACTATGAAATCTCAAATGTCACTCCCAGCAATATACATCCTCCAGCAAACAGGACTACCAACCAGGGACCAAGTCTTCAAACACCTCAGCCTGTGGGAGCCATTTCCCATTCAGAACACAGTGCATTGTGTTGAGAGACAATGAGGATTTAGGTAAACTGTAAGCAGTGTCAAGGTGAGAAAGGACTAGCCTGGCTCTGTCATTGGGGTGCCTTGGGAGGAGGGACACTGGAGGCTGCTTGGAGAATATGGAAGTCAAGCAGGACACAAAGACTTCAGTTAGGTAGGGTGCTACACGCTGGTATACCTAGGACTTGGGGATTTCTTAGGTTTGAGGCCAGCCTGGGCTACATCAAGAATCCTTGCCTCAAAAAGAAAAGAAAAATCAATAACAACACAATAAACACCAAACAAACAAGCTAAAAAGAAATCCTGAGTGTTTTTACAAAGATTGTCCGGTCAGTCCTGGAGGAGGAGAGCCAGGCGGCAGCGGGGACTTCTCTGGCCCTGCACAAAGAAGCCTTTCTCCTCTCTTCTAGGCTGTCGCTGGTTCTGTGAGACAAGGCTATGACAAATATGTGGTAAGCACGACAAATATTTCCTCAGTGCGTACTTGACTCCCACTACTAGGGAAACAGAAAATGTCTTTCTAATTTTTTCCCCCTGAATCTCCTATCTGACCAAATACAGTGCATGCCTTGGTAGAAGACTACTTCCCACACAGATGTATAATTAGGGCAGCGTTCTGAGATAGGTTCAATGCATAAGGAAACCCTTCAAATGAGAGGCAGATATTCATGCACTATCATGGTTTCTTTTGCTTCTGAGTTAACCAAGGAAAGACACTTGAAAATAACTTGCTGCTGCAGACCTGAAAATAGAGAAACAATTTCTGTAATTCTTCCATCTCCGAAGTCTTTAGCAAACTGCAATGCCCAGGAGCTTCTGGAAGGCAGTGACAGTGGCTGTGGTAAGAGTTTCTACTCATTATTAATACTGTATTATTTCTCTGATTTGTTGTTGTCGTTGGCTCATTAATGACCCCTGATAAGTAACGTATTATGTGAATGCTGCATCACCTTGGATATGAAAGTTGATTGCAGAGGTTTGTGTGAGATTATTTGATTTTGCAATTAGATTTATGGCTTGGCTGAAAGAAAAAGAAGAGTTGTAACATGTACGTTTATCAGTCTTCAAACTATCCACCTCAGAACTGGGATTTCTTTTCATATCTTTCAGATCGTGATTATGACATAAGATTGCTTTGCTCCATACTGAACAAGTGGCTAGAATTAGAGATAACAAGGCAGAAACAGTTTAAAAACCCAGAGACTCACATATCTGGAATCCTGCATATGTTCTCAGCCGTTCTTCAGTGCTAGGCACTGGGTCAAATGCTCTGCTCCGGCACTTGCTGCACAACCATGTAGAGCGGTTGCTGTCACTCCCTCGGTACAGTGAGGGGACAGCCTATGCCAGCAACAGGGAAGCGATGAAAGCCTCACAGCTGATGCTAGGTAAAGCTAGTGCTAAACCCAGGTGCCTTTGAATGGAAAACCTAGTGCCAGACTTGGTAGTGCACACTTGTAATCCCATTGCTGGTGAGGCAGAGGCAGGGGGATGAGAAGTCAAGGTCAGCCTCAGCTACATAATGAATCTGAGCCTTGGCTTCATGAGATCCTGCCTTGCTGCCTATCCAGCAACTTTGTTTCAACTTAGAATATTGTAAAAGCACCCGGACGCCACCACAGATCAGCCCCTCTCTTCTTTCATGCATGTTCTCCTTTAGATTTTGTCCGTATGTATTGATAACTTGTGTTTGGGTTTTTTACTACTTACCCTGCCTGCCTGGCCTGGAGCTTGCTGTACAGAGCAGGCTGGTCGTGAACTTGTGAGGGTCCTCTTGTCTCGACTGCCTGAGAGCTGAGACTGCAGTTGTGAGCCACCATGCTCAACTCTCTGTTCTTCGCTTAAAGACTTCTATAACTGTATACTATTCCACTAAGTGGACCCATGGTCACTCACCAGACCATTCCTATACTGTTTGAAAATTTCTACACTTTATACGATTTCTTCAGGATAGATTTCTAGAAAATGCTGCGTCAAGAGCAGAGGAATGAAATATATATAATATACATATACATATAATGTTTTAGTTAACATTTGAAGTACAATTTAAGCAAAGCACATAAAAGTGAAAAACGAATGCATAATGTTGTAGTTAGTATTTTAAGTACAATCTTAAGACTAACAGGAAATTCTATTTTAAGTATTACAATGTTGGAATGCTCTTGTGTTGGGGTTTTCAATACTATTCTTGAGCTCAACCACACCCTGGATTCACGGAACTCAGCAGAGTTGTTCCACACATGGTTATGGTTTACGATAGTAAAGGGATCAGATAAACTCTGCAATAGGAGAAGGTATGGAGCTAAAGTCGGGAAGAAGGCTGGCACAAGCTGGATGGCACTGCCTCCTGTGAGGTTGGAACCATGCCATTCCCCCCCCCCGCCCCCCCGCAGCAGAGTGTGTGCTATGTGCCCACTACTGCAGAGCAAGGATGTGCTCTCAAGCCTCAGCAGCCAAAACATTTGTTAATATTCACAGCCTTCCAAAAGTCAAACTACAGAATGGTACAGAAGTTTGAAGCATACGACATTCTTACGAGACACAGTAGTCCCATGATGAGGTCAAGAGCCAGCCCTTTGCATTGTGCAGGAATTGGGACGCCAAATCCTGTTCAGTTAAGTCACTTGACTTCTAAGAAATTTAAAGTTAGCACACAGAATAATGGGTTTCATTTTTATATGTTCATACAAACGCATCATTCTACTTTGTTCATATTCTGAGTTAAGTCTTTATTCAATACTGGTGTAGACTATTTTAAGAGACCAGATTTTAAAATTGTGCTTTCATCCAGCTGTGATGGCTCGCACTTGTAATACAGATGCTGAGGAAACTGTGGCAGGAGGAAGGTCAATGCCAACCTTCAACACATACTTCCAGAGCAGTCTGGACTACAGAGTGAGACCCTTCCACAAAACCAGACCAAACCAAACCAAACATCACGATGTCACAGTGTTTTAAAAAGCCATGTAACATTATCCTGTTTTACTTTTCCTTTAAAAAGTGTTCTGGCCATAGGGTCTTATTGTGTATTTCTCACTGGCCTGAAACTTGTTATATAGACCAGACTGGTCTTGAACTCAGAGATCTGCCTGCTTTTGCCTCTCAAGTGCTGGGATTAAAGATGTGCACCACTATGCCCAGCCTTGGTTTTTGCCCTTTCACAGTGTATATGATTGTGGCTTAGAAGAGACAGTATTGCTGGACCACACAATGATGGATAAGATGCCTGACATTAAGCATGGTGTTTTCACTGAAAGTATAGTGGAAGTGAATTATGTGTTTCCTGTTAAAGACATGCTTACTACTAAAATTTGCTGTACTTGTTCTTAGTTTCTTAGAATGTGGAAATACCTATCATCTGTAATGCATACAAACAACAAAACATCTATAACCCACCATAAGAGCTTATTTGTTAAATTTGAGTGGGACTCAGAAGTTTGCAATTTCAAATAAAATATCCAGGTGATTCTGACGTTGGTGGCTCAAGAACCACATTTGAGAATTTGCACACTGATTACTGGTAACCTTCCTTCTAGGTTACATTACACTAATGTTCATAAAAGAAAGTCAGTTGGTGTGGGAAGTCCTTCTGTATATGTGTTGCTTTTATTGGTTAGTGAATAAAGAAACTGCCTTGGCCTGTTAATAGGGGAGAGTAGAACTAGGTGGGGAAAACTATATTGAACGCTGTGAGAAAGACAACGGGGTCAGGAGAAGCCATGTAGCCCCTCCAGAGAGAGACACCGGATGGAACCTACCAGGTAAGCCATAGCCACGTGGCTGTGGAAATGGGCTAGTTTAGGATATAAGAGTTAGCCAGAAATACACTCAAGCTATTGGCCAAACAGTCTTGTAAATAATATGGTTTTTGTGCAATTATTTCAGGGCTGAGCAGCTGGGAATGGACAGGTGGTTTCCTACTCCAGTCAGTGGCCTTAATCTTCTGTCTGATGTCACTGTCTATGGCTAGTCATTTCCTGACCCCCCACAAGGTAGCCCCAAGCACCTTTTCTCTTACTATTCTCTATAGCAGTGGTTCTCAACCTTCTTAATACTGTGACCCTTTAATATAGTTCCCCATGTTGTGCTGACCCCCCAACCAAAAAATTATTTTTGTTACTACTTTATAACTAATTTTGCTACTGTTATGAATCATAATATAAATGTCTGTGTCTTCTTTTGGTCTTAGGCATCCCTTGTGAAAGGGTCATTTGACCCCCCAAAGGGGTCTTGAAATACAGGTTGAGAACAGCTACCCTATAGCCTTACCCAAACTGACCCTTTATACTTTTTTTTAAAAATCAGTCTGTGTTTACAATTTTGGACCCCAACCACAGGTCTTTTTTCTTCTTGGTACTGTGGAACCAGCAATAAGACCAAACTGATTGCAAAGACCGTAAATCTCTGCCAAAAATAGGAGAAATAGGAGATGAATTTGTGAGTCAGCCTCTTGGTCCCTTTGGGGCGTGTGTCTTCGAGTCACAGATTTCAGGTAAAAGAAATGAAGGGTAAGACAGGCATGGTGGCACACACCTGTAGTCCTAGCACTAAATAGACTGGAGAAGACCAGGAACTCAAAGTCATCCTAGGTTGCAGTGAGTTCAAGCCCAGCCAGGGTGAGATGAGACCTTACTCAAACAGAAATTGGGGCATTGCCTATCTTTGCTCCTGTTACAGTTCTTTCTGGTTGTATCCATGGCAACGCCAGCTGTCATGACACCTGGTCATGTGTCACTGAGCATGCAGCTGCATTATAATGAAGGTAGAGTTGGTCACTCTGGCAGCCCTGTTAGATGCAACAGACTTCAGCCAGCATAACTGAAGTGGGATTTCTGGCTACAGATGTCCTGTCTCCAAAGGGCAAGACGATCAGGGCAGGGAGGATCAGCTGGGTCACCTCTGAGTGGGGTAGCACTTCCCTTTACAATTTTTTCCTACTAAAATTGTGGTCACCCAATGCTCTCATTTGTCTATCCTACCCTTCCTTCTTTCTTGCAGGGGATCTGCTCCTCACTCATTCCATTGGAATAGCAGCAAGGCTGTTGTTAGCTCGGCACTACACTGACTAGCTGGGCTCTGGGGCCTCCAGTGGTCATGGCCTAGTCAAATATGGTGTTGTATCCTCTAGCTCAGGAAGGGTTTATATGGTCTAATTTGTTTAATGGCTAATAATACCCCATGAGACTTTGATCTGAACACCAAAGAGGACAGTCAGTCTCGTGTTTTTCTGAGGCTGCTGAATGGAAAACCGTGGTTCTACAGTTTGCCATAGTAGTGTCCATTTTCTGTGACGTGGAGGAAATCTTTCCATAGGAGAACACAGAGGTCCACATCCAGTGAGAAATAGAGGACAATCCGAGGAGAAGTAATAAAAATGCTTTGAGTTCTGTCTCATTGACGCCAGTGAGACATACCTCATCTTCCACCCCTGTTCTTCTCAGTTATATGAGTCAGCAAACCTTTGACTTCTCTTTTTGCTCAGTGGATTGGTTGTTTACAATAGTGTGAATAGGGGCCAGTGAGATGACTTCATGGGTAAAGGTGATTGCCATAAAGCCTGACTACTTGAACTAAATCCCCAGGAACAACATGGTGGAAGGAGGGAACCAGTTCTGGAAAGCTCTCCCTCGACCTCTGCATATATGCCATTGGATATGTTTGCCTCTTTCATCACATAAATAAATGTAATATAATTTTTTAAATAATAAAATGACACAACCATTATTTTATGGTTTTGGAGTCAGATAGGCAATATGTGTCTCAGTGATCTAAAACCAGGGCCTCTCTGGAGGCTATAAGAAGATCCATTTCCTTGCTCATTAAGATAGTTGGCAGAATTCAGTTCCTTGTAGGAATGAAGTCTTTTCCTACTGGCCTCATCTGGGGGCACTTAGCTTTGAGAGCCTGCTCCCTCCACTTTCATAACGAGCAAGTGTTCTGCCTGCATTGCTCAGTCCTCTTTAGAGTGTATTTTGAAGGCTGCAGATACTGCTCAGTGGTAGAGCACTTGCCTCGCATGTGCAAGGTGCCGGGGCTCTACCCATAGCAACGCAAAAATACAGCTTCCATTTGAAGTTGTCATGACTGAGTTCTATGTGCATCTTCTTATTTAGTGTGTCCTTGGTCTGTCTCAGACAAGAACTGAAAGCTCTTGTGAGGCTTTTGGGAGGATCCCAAGAAAGAATGGCTAGATAGGTAGAGTAATAAAAAACAACAGTGGATTCTGTGTTTGTTGACTTTGGACAAAGCCCTTAGCCTCTCAGACTCAGGGTTTTTTTTTTTTTGTCTACAGAGCGAGAGTGCTGAGTTAGCAAATTCCAATGCCCGTACATTGTATTCGTTTTATTTTTCTAATTTTGTTGAGACAGTGTCTGCCTTTGTAACCCTCAGACTACAAAGATGGCCTCAGACTTGTGGAAGTTCTACTTCCTATTGCTCCCCAGTGCTGCCATACTTGGCTTTTTGCTTTTACATTTAAAAACACAGTTCCCAACATGATGTTCTGATCACCAGAGCAAAGACTCATGCCTCTGTCATTTAAAAGTCATGATTTTGGTGTACTTCGCTCTTTGGTCTGTATAATCTTTCTGCTTTATAATATTTTCCCACAAATAAAGGTCCTTTTGTTCTTTTAAAATATTTTATTACTATTACTTTTATATTCTACATATGTGTATCGGTTTGTACACCTGAGTGTGGTACCTGCAGAGGCAGAAAAGGGTGTTTGATCCCTAGACCTGCAGCCATAGGCAGTTGTAAGCCACCTGATGTGGGTGATAGGAATCTAACTCTGGTTCTCTGGAAGGACATCCCATGCTTCCAGCTGCCGAGCTGTCTTTCCAGCTGGTACTATTGTTCATTATCATGAAAGTTTTGCGAACTTTTATATCTATAGATACTTGAAAGATGAGTGTAAAGAACTCCTATCAATCTCTAACCTGCTATCATGATACACAATATAAATTTATCATGGCAGGAACGACTGTGAAACCACAGAGGCGAACATACTTACCAAGCCACAGCACATATAAGAAAGATTTAACAAAGACAACACATAGCAAGTCAGAGACACAATCAGTGACTTTTCAGGAAGAGAGGGGGGTCACCTCTCAGAGAGGGACTGGGTGTCTTTTATAACAGTTAGACTAGGTTCTTGACCTTATCTCACCAGCCAGACTGGGTGGGGTTCATAGCTGGAAGTGTAGTGGGCTCTCACTGTCTTATGAAGTAGTACATTTTATCAAGCAGTCTTCCTTGAGAATGATTATTTGGGGTAAAATGCCATAGGTCATTTGGAGTTAGGCACTGGATGTTTATAAAAGACATCACAGGTCACTGAGGTCACATGAAGAGAGGACATTTCTACTTTTTTTCTACAAATATGTATAAGGGAAACTTCTTCTTTTTTTTTTTTTTTTTTTTTTTTTTTTTTTTTTTTTTTTTTTGGTTTTTCGAGACAGGGTTTCTCTGTGGCTTTAGAGCCTGTCCTGGAACTAGCTCTTGTAGACCAGGCTGGTCTCGAACTCACAGAGATCCGCCTGCCTCTGCCTCCCGAGTGCTGGGATTAAAGGCGTGCGCCACCATCGCCCGGCTTAAGGGAAACTTCTTAGTTTTATTTATTTATAATTGATTAGGTTCTTGTGGATAGTCTTCTTCTTCATAATCAAAGCCTGTAAAGAACTATTTGGTAGTACTAGCACAAAAGCCGACCCATAGACCAGTGGAAGACAGGACTCAGAAGTAAACCCGCATGGTTACAGTTACCTAATCTTTGGAAAAATAAGACATGCAAAACATACATTGGAATAAAGAGAGTTTCTTTAACAAATGGTTCTGGGGAAACTGGATATTTATCATTAGAAGAATGACACTAGATTCACCTGTCTCATTCCACATAGAAATCATTTCAAAATGGATCAAAAAACCTTTCCTCCATGGAAATTGGGATAGATGGACCACACAATCCAACCACAGGTTTCCTGGGCCCATTGAGGGATCCCAGTGGACTCTTGAGTCTACCACAGAGATGCTTGCATATCAATGTTCATTGCTACAGTATTCACAGTAGCTAGGAAACGGAACCAGCCTAGATGTCCGTCAATAGATAATTGGACAAGGAAAATGTGGTTCATACACAATGGAACTTTATTCAGATGTAAAGAAATTTTTTATGGTTTATTTTTTTATATTTAAAAATTTCCATCTCCTCCCCTTCTCCTCCCCATCCCCTCCCCTCCCCTCCACCCATACTCCCCCCTCCCTCCCTCCCTCTCCAGGCCAAGGAGCCATCAGGGTTCCTTACTCTATGTTAAGACCAAGGTCCTCCCAACTCCCCCCAGGTCCAGGAAGGTGATCAACCAAGCTGAGAAGGCTCCCACAGAACCCGTCCATGCAGAAGAATCAAAGCCCAGCGCCATTGTTCTTGGTTTCTCAGTCAGCCTCCACCGTCGGCCACATTCAGAGAGTCTGGTTTGGTCTCATGTTCCATCAGTCCCATTCCAACTGGAGTTGGTGATCTCCCTTTAGTTCTGTCCCACCGTCTCCATGGGTGAACGCACCCCTCACGGTACTGACTTTCTTTCTCATGTTCTCCCTCCTTCTGCTCCTCATCAGGACCTTGGGAGCTCAGTCCGGTGCACCAATGTGGGGCTCAGTCATTTTCTTCATCTATTGCCAGGTGGAGGTTCTATGGTGATATGCAAGAAATTCATCAGTATGGCTATAGGAACTGGCCTTTTCAGGCTCCCTCTCCTCAGCTGCCCAAGGAACTAGCTGGAGGCGTCTCCCTGGAAACCTGGGAACCCCTCTAGAGTCAAGTCTCTTGACAACTCTCAGATGGCTCCCTTAATTAAGATATATGCTTCCCTGCTCCCATATCCACCCTTCCTGTATCCCAAGCATCCCATTCCTCCAAGCTCCCCCCATTCTCCCCTTCACGCTTTTCTCTCCCCATCTTCCCTTGGCCCTGTCTCACCCCACCCTCAAGTTCCCAATTTTTGCCCGGCGATTGTGTCTACTTCCAATATCCAGGAGGATTACTATATGTTTTTCTTTGGGTTCACCTTCTTATTATCTTCTCAAGGATCCCGAATTATAGGCTCAATGTCCTTTAATTATGGCTAGAAACCGATTATGAGTGAGTACATCCCATGTTCATCTTTTTGGGTCTGGGTTACCTCACTCAGAATAGTGTTTTCTATTTCCATCCATTTGCATGCAAAATTCAAGATGTCATTGTTTTTTACCGCTGAGTAGTATTCTAACATGTATATATTCCACAGTTTCTTCATCCATTCTTCCACTGAAGGGCATCTAGGTTGTTTCCAGGATCTGGCTATTACAAATAATGCTGCTATGAACATAGTTGAGCAAATGCTTTTGTAGTATGATTGGGCATCTCTTGGGTAAATTCCCAAGAGTGGAATTACTGGGTCCTGGGGTAGGTTGATCCCGAATTTCCTGAGAAACCGCCACACTGCTTTCCAAAGTGGTTGCACAAGTGTGCATTCCCACCAGCAATGGATGAGTGTACCCCTTACCCCACAACCTCTCCAGCAAAGGTTATCATTGGTGTTTTGGATTTTAGCCAATCTGACAGGTGTAAGATGGTATCTCAAAGTTGTTTTGATTTGCATTTCCCTGATAGCTAAGGAGGTTGAGCATGACCTTAAGTGTCTTTTGGCCATTTGAACTTCTTCTGTTGAGAATTCTCTGTTCAGTTCAGTGCCCCATTTTTTAATTGGGTTAATTAGCATTTTAAAGTCTAGTCTCTTGAGTTCCTTATATATTTTAGAGATCAGACCTTTGTCAGTTGCAGGGTTGGTGAAGATCTTTTCCCAGTCAGTAGGCTGCCTTTGTGTCTTAGTGACAGTGTTCTTTGCTTTACAGAAGCTGCTCAGCTTCAGGAGGTCCCATTTATTCAATGTTGCCCTTAATGTCTGTGCAGCTGGGGTTATACGTAGGAAACGGTCTCCTGTGCCCATTTGTTGTAGAGTACTTCCCACTTTCTCCTCTATCAAGCTCAGTGTGTGTAAAGAAAATTTAAATTGTGTAGAGGTGCTTGATGAGCAGTTTCCAGAATATGATGGAATCCACAAAGTTGTCCTCTGGCCTCCACATGTGTGCCATGGCATGTACAGTATGCATACACACAATGCACACACACTAAACTTAATAAAAATAAAATTAAGGACATTTCCAGGAAAATGGATATACCTGGAAATCATCATGTTTAATGCAATAAGCCAAGACTTAGAATGATAAATATTGCATATTTCCTGTGAAATGAGTGTCATTTATGGCACACGTGTGTGTGTGTATGTATGTGTGTTGAAACTTGGAGGTTGCTGTGGGAGAGGAGGATGAATTTTTGTTTTGTTTGTTCGTGCTTTTGAAGACAGAGACTTCTTTTATTATTTGTGAGGGTAGCTGGAACTGAAAGGATGGAGGGTCTGTCCAGGACAGTATAAGTGCCCTCAGTGGATGTGGGCCATGTTCCCAAGAAAGGGTGTCTTCATGTATATCTCTTCATAGTCCAGTGCAGATCTGGTCCACCCATAGGGGTGCCTCATGCTGCAGGGGTGTGCAGCATGGGTAGAAAGTGAAATCCACATGGTAGCTGAACAAACTGAAAAAGGCTATGGAGAGGTTGGAGAAGCACACTGGGCTCCTGGAGAAGTAGGCGGAGTTGTGGAAGCTGTGGAAGAGGCTCCCATACTGAGCATTGGATAGGCCTTGGTGATGCATCTCTGTTCTCGTGGCTCCTTCATCCATAGCCAGCACCTGCCTGGACTCTGCATCCCGATACGTCTGCGTACACGCTGCAGACCAGTGAGCACCTGCTGACATGTCAACACGTGCATGTACTGTCCTTTGTTGATGATGTGGATCTCAAGCTCCAGCTCAGGGAAGAAGGCTCCTGTGCATCAGCCATGCTGCTGCGTGGGATCCACCAGACCACTTTAGAGGTGGTCCCCAAAGTAGACAAAGGAAGTCAAACAGGATTCTCTGCTGATAGATCTTGCCCTTTTCCAGGCCAGTGATGTGGTCCCCATGAGGGAACCCTTCTCATTAAGCTTTCAAAAAAGCTTTACCCTGGTCGGTGAAAAAGTTGGGCTTGTCACCCTGGACAATGACTATATCGAAGAGTTGGTGCCAATCAGGATCTGCCATGTGCCTCATTCCTTTGTCCATGATGCTGAAAGGATTGTTGGTGATGAGGAGCAGCTGTTTCCCATGGCCACCAGGTGGCTCAGGACCACAAATGTTTCATTCTGTCTCAGGATGTACTTCTCCATGCTCAATTCAGTGGTACAGGAGGCCTTTCACATGCACATCCGGGATGGCATCCGTCATATCCTTAGAGAGGTGGACTTGCTCAAACTCCAGGCTGTGGCACAGGAAGTATCTGCCACACAGGGCAGCAGTGCCATCTCTAGTATTGAGATGAAGAGAAGATGTCGATTAACTGCCCTTGTCATAGAAGCAACTCATCTGGTATAGTGGCATGTACTAGGTACATGAACATATAGGTCAGTCACTTCATTTTCTGGCACAGGCTGGAGTCCCCTGTAGGCTGATTCTAGTTGTACATAATGAAAAGCATCAATTTTCATCGGAGGGCTTTTCTGAAGTCATAGTGGAGGCCACAGTTGGCAGACTGCGGTCATAGTCATGCTTCCGAATCCCCTCAGGATACTTACAGTGCTCTGTCAGGATGTCCCTTGGCAGCACTGAGGATTTTAGGGTGCAGTGCATCCTTATGCTGGGCCAGTGTTTAGTCATACTCAAAACCATAGACTTCAGTGTCACTCAGGTTGATCTAATTGTTGGCATAGATGGCACCTGGGTTTGGGAGGCTGCAAACCTCAAGGGGTAGGTCATCAGCTTCCACATGTCCTGGGAACTAGCCCACAAGCACACACTGAGTTTTCCAAGCATGGTTCTACAGGTGCTGAACACAGGGTTCTGGTGTAGTAGGCTCTGGACTCTGTAGGGGGTTGGGAGAGCAACAGCCAAGACAGGAGTGTAAGGACGAGGTGATCTGAAATTTGCTATGGCCTCCACACAGCAGGCACACCCACCATTCCCTCTGCATGCTAACCGTAATGGTTTAAATAAAATGCTGCATGTCCCCAAGTGGCTGCAGTGGGCAGCAGGTTCTGAGACCACAGTGGGCCACAAAGGCAGCCAGTCCCAGGCAGGGAGCCCCGAGTGGCCCAGAGGCCATGAGGACCAGTGGGTCCTAGGCATGGAGTCGCATGGTAGATGAGAGACCAAGACGGATAGGCATGCCACGAGACCACACCACAGGTCTTTGAAGGTGGCTGATCCTTGGCAGGGAGCCACGTGGTGGGTGAGAGACAGACATGGATAGGCATGCCATGCAGAGTGAGGTTGGATATTTATTTAGTGGGTTATGGAAGGGAAAGGGAAATGGGGGAAGGGGAGAAGGGAGAAGAGCAGAGAGAGAGAAGAGCAGAGAGAGAGCTGAGGGGAGAAATGGGGAGAAGGGAGCAAGGCAGAAGCTGCCTCTTCCAGAGAGAGACAGAAAGGGAGGCGCTGAGGCTGGAAGCAGAAAAAAAAACCTGCTTGCTTCAGCGGACAGAGGAGAGAGTGGGTGGGGCTTGTCTCTTATAGGGACAGGAAAAACCATTACACTAAGCCCACTGCCCTTCACCCATCCACTAGCCTGCTGCCCTCAGTCTGGAAGATGACATCTTAAGGAAAGATGGGGTGGGGGAGGGGATACACGTGGCATGAAAGCAGAACAGAAGTCTGTGGGTAAAGGAGAGAGATTAGTAGAGGAAAACAGGGGGAAGGGCAATGGGACAGGGCCACAAATAAGAACAAAAGGTCTATGAAAATGTCATAAAGAAAATTGTTTCTATTTTAACTTTTAAAAATTAATGAAGCACTACTGGATTTTTTTTGAGATAGGTCTCATGTTGCCTAGGGCAGCCTCAAACTCATTGTGCAGCCAATATCCAACCTGACCTTGAACTTCTAACTCCTGTAATCCTAAATACTGGGATTACTGATATGTGCCACCATGCTCCATTTTAGATATTGATGGGCATTGAGCCCAGAATTTCATACATTCTAGGCAAGCACTCTACCAGCTGTGCTACATCCACAGTTTTGTATATTTTTAAACCTTTTTACTTTCATTTTTTACTATATCCTGGAGTACTGGAGCATAGCAGAACAGAACCATCTGCATATTTAAAAGCATGTGTCATGTATGTAGTCATGTTGTGAAGTTTGTGATTCTGTAGCCTCTGAGCAAGTGGTCTATCAGGCATTTACAATGTAAGGCTGATGAGAGACCCATGTCATAGCAGATCAGACCCATGATGCACAGAGCAAAAGAACCACCAGGTGGCATTCAAACACCATCCATCCATCGGTGCACACGCAGCAAATGTATGAAGATTAGTGTGCTAGTGTGCATTGGTGTAAAAATAAATTTTGTTGAAAAAGTGCTTAATTTTAGCATCATATGTGGGTGAACTCTAATATTTAAACAAAATCCATTATTAGAATCTATCTAAATCAAAATAAAATTTTATCAATTGTCTGTCAAGCTTTGTTTCTTCTTACATGCAAGAAAATGCATGAGAGAGCTAGAGGGGGGAGAGAGGGAAGAAAAAGGGAGAGGAGAGAGAGAGAGAGAGAGAGAGAGAGAGAGAGAGAGAGAGAGAGAGAGAGAGAGAGAGAGAGAGAGAGAGAGAGAGAGAGAATTATACAAAGAGCAACTGAGGAGGACAGGGCTGCTTGCTGCTTAGATGCATGTCCCCTGGAAGTGTCCCCAGAGGGCTTCTTCTCCCCAGAGTCCGGCTAACTTACAAACTTCTCCCAAAGTATGAAAACCTAGGCTGGTGGTTCCTGCCTGTAATTCTAGCCTCTGGAGGCAGAGGCAGGAGGATCACAAGTCTGAGGCCAAGCTGGTATTCATACAGAGTTCTAGATGAACCAGTGCTACACAACAAGAACCCAAATCTAGAAAAAGATGGAACAAAACCTACAAATACTAAAGAATCAACAGCACATCAGAGTCCATAGTGGTATTCAAAAGAAAGGCCAGGCAAGGTGGAGATGACTGTAATCTCAGTGCTTGAGAGCCTGATTCAGGAGAATTGGGAATTTGAGATGATCTTGTTTTAAAAAAAAATGAAGAAAAGCAAAGGAAAGAGAAAGAGGAGAAAGGAAAACCCTTTTCTACATAGAAAAATGGCAAGACTTTGAAAAGGAAACTGGAATTTAACAGTAACCATTTCAGTAGGCATGGTATTGCATACCTTAATCCCAGCACTGACTAAGGAGATAGAATCAGGAGGAATTCCAGACTGCACAGGGCAAAATATTGAGACCTTGTCTCAAAAAACAAGATAACATAAACAACAAAAAAGCCAATACCCTCACAAAATATGGAGAATTATGAACATGAGAACATACTAGTTTTCTCATAATATTATGTTTTATTGTCATACTTGGAAATATATTTTAAATTGTTATTGCTTTCTTTGGTGTGTGTGTGAGCGTGTGTGTATACACTTGTGGAGTTTAAAGGACAACTCTGTGGAATCCACCTTTATGTGGATTCTGGGAATTAAACTCAGGTCACCAAGTTTACACTGCAAGTGCCTTTACCCAGTAACCTGTCTTGTTGGCCCCAATCTTTTTATTAATTCATTAGTTAGTTAATTAATTAGTTTGTTGTTTTAATTTCAGCACGGTGGTTGCACCCTAATCTACTGCTGTTTCAGCCAATAATTGCAACTATACAGTTGCCAGCCTGCTTCTCTAGCAGTGGGCCTGGTGGAAATTCTGTTCCCACAGGCACTAGCCCTGTTGCTGCCGCTAAAATAGCTTTAACTAAATCTCTATTGTTCTATAAATAAGACTGGGGTGAAAACCTGCTAGCTCAGAGAGGTTGAGTAGCAGCTAGCTAACCTCTCTCTTGGCTGGCAGCTCCTGAAGACCCTACTTCTGCTCTGTCGAACCAGAAAAGGCTACACCACTCCAAATCCCTCCTTGCTACTTCCTGTGTCTCTCTGTCTCTCCTGGATACCCTCTGATGCTCTATGATTGCTTTCTATCAACTAATTGCTAACTCCACCCCCTGACCCAAGGTTAATTTTGTTTAATTAACACACATGCAAACTCGGGGCTCGCAGTGTGATCGAATATCCCCCAACACGAATTAATTATTTTTTCCAGCCTGATCAGTTTCCCCTTTCTTCCTCTTCATTTATCAGTCCCTCCCTACAACCTCCCCCATCTACTCCTCCCTGTCTCTTCAGAAAAGGGCAGACCTCCGGTGTAGATCAGCCAGTTATGGCATATCAAGTTGCAGTACCTCCTCTCCTATTAAAGCTAGTGGAGCTGCCCAGCAGGAGGGAAGGGTCTCAAAGACAGCCTCTGCTGCCGCTGTGAGGAGTCCCACAGCTACAGACCTGCATCACATGTGCACAGGTCCTAGGTCAGTCCTATGCACGCTCTCTGGTTGTCGATTCAGTCTCTGTGAGCCCCCATGAACCCAGGTTAGTTGATTCTATGTGTTTTCTTGCGATGTCCTTGACACCTCTAACGCCCACAATTCTTCCTGACCCTCTTCCACAGGGTTCCCTGAGGTCCACCTAATGTTTGGTTGTGGGTCTCTGCATCTGTTTCCATAAGTTGCTGGGTGAAGCCTCTCTTATGACAATTGGGCTAGGCAACAATCTATGAATATAGAAGAATATCATTAGGAATCATTTCATTGACTTTATTATTACTATTATTGCAAGTCATGTTTTATTCTATGCTACATCTATAGGCTGTCCAGCCTCTGGGTCCTGGTTCTCCAGGCAGTGCCAGGGGTGGGCTCCCTCTCATGGCATGGGTCTCAAGTTGGACCAGTCATTGGTTGGCCCTCTCACGATGTCTGTACCACCTATACTCCAACACATTGTGTAGACAGGGAAATTGCAGGTGAAATGTTATGTGGCTGGGTTGGAGTCCCAGTCACTGGAAGTTTTGCCTGGTTATAGGAGATGGCTAGTTCAGGCTCTGTATCCTCCATTGCTAAGGGTACTAGCTAGGTTACTTTCATGAATTCCTGGGAGTTTCCCTTGCTTTAGGTTTCTAGCTCATCCCAGAGATGCCCCCTGAGTCCAGTACTCTCTTCCTCCATCCTCTCCAAACCTGATCCTTCCTGTTCCAATGCCCACCCCCTATTCAGACCTCTCCCCTGTCCACTGATGCCTATTCTATTTCCCCTTCACAGTGAGATTCAAGTGTTCCTCCTTGAGTCCTCTGCCACTTAGCTTCTTTGGGTCTGTGGATTTTAGCATGGTTGTCCTTTACTTTACAGCTATTATCCACTTATAAGCGACTGGCTACAATTTTTGTCGTTGTGGCTCTGAGTTACCTCACTCAGGATGATCTTTTCTAGTTCCATCCATTTGCTGGCAAATTTCATGATGCCATTGTTTTAAACATTGTTTTTAATACTCCATTGTATAAATGTCCCACATTCTCTTCATCCATTCTTTGCTTGATGGACATCTGGGTTGTTTCCAGTTTCTAGCTATTATGAATAACATTGCTATGAATATAGTTGAGCAAGTGTCCTGATATGGTAGAGCATTCTTTGAATAATATGCCAGGGAATAATAGCTGGTGTTGCGGGAGCTCCTTCTGCTCCTTCAGCCAATAGCTGCTGAGATACCAGCCCATTGGGGCGTGGTCTCTCTTTTTAAAAATGTGGCCACTTCCCTCGGCTCGGCTCGCTCTCTGGCTTCCTGCTCCGCTTCTGGTGACTGCTATGGTGACTGCCTGAAGCGTCTCCTCAACTCTGCTTCCTTTCTCCCACAATTCTGTTCTGTCTACTCCGCCTACCTAATTTTCTGTCTCTTAAAGGGCCAAGGCAGTTTCTTTATTAATAATGAAAGTAACACATAGACACTCCTCCATCAAGCTGGGAATTGAGGAGAGTCAGTTCCTAATTTTCTGAGACACTACCATATTTATTTTCAAAATGGGTGTACAAGTTTTCACTCCCACCAGTAATGGAGGAAACACTCCCTTGCTCCACATCTTTGGCTGGCCCCAATCTTTAATTTAAGATATCTTCTTCATGTATAAATGTGAGAGAACCAATTCTGAGTGCACAAAAGCAGGAGAACTGGCCCTGCCTCCTACAAGGATTGAACTAGCCAGGGCAGTGCAGGAGAGCCCCCCCCCCCCCCCCCCACTCTGATGATGAGGGCAAGGGAGAGCTGGCAGGCTGACCAACCCTGCAACTACCCAGGCCTAAAACCAGGGTTATGGGTTGCTCCACCCCAACATCCACTCCATCTGTGATCTGCTGGAGCTGCAGGATCTCCGCAACACAGGGCAAGAGCAGGATAATCGAGAGGAGTTCCAGGGAGGGCCCAGGGTTGATAGTGTAGCAGAAACCAGAGGCCTTGAACCAGACCAATGACTCTTCACAATGAACACTTGCAAATAAAGATGTATGGACATAAGGGTTTACGGTGTGACTCCCTGTGTGACTCCCTGTGTGACTCCCTGTGTGACTCCCTGTGTGACTCCCTGTGTCACACCAGAGCTTCCATGACAAGACTGACTTTTTCCTTCTCTTCTTTCTTTTTTTTTCTCTTAAATTTTATTTTTGGGGGGAGGTTGCAAGGGCAGAGGGTAGATACAAAGGGAAGGGGTAATAAATGGGATGGAGATGCATGATGCGAAAGACACAAGTAATACATAAAAAGAAAGTAAAAAAAAATTAGGACAGTTTCTTCATATAATGAGGAAAATTTTTCAATTTGACTAAGCTGTTAAAACATTTTTTAGAATGAATTAATAACATCACAAAATATCTAAGATAATAATTGTAAAGCATAAAATCTAAATTATACCATCTTTCCTTATATTTAACTGTATTTTTATTATAGGATAGCCTACATCCACACTAAGAAAGAGGGAACATATGCGCACCATTCGGCTTTGGTGACATCAGCATTCTGGGTTACTATTCCATCTATGGCCCATAATCTCAATTTCCCCAAATTATTTGGAGGTTTTTCTTTTCCTTGCTTTTATTTTTTCTTTTATTCTATTCTATTTTGTTTTGTTTTTCGAGACAGGGTTTCTCTGTAGCTTTGGAGCCTGTCCTGGAACTAGCTCTTGTACACCAGGCTGGCCTCGAACTCACAGAGATCCACCTGCCTCTGCCTCCTGAGTGCTGGTATTAAAGGTGTGTACCACCACTGCTCAGCTTCTTTTCCTTGCTTTTATAAAAGGAAATCCAGTAGAACCTACGAGCATTTGCTTGTAAGTACTCAAATTTGTATAGCAGAGAACTCACAGTACTGTCCCTGGGGCATCGAGTGAGCAGCTCTGTTAAGGCTAGCTAGGCAGGTAGCATCCTCAAGGAAAGCCTCCCCATCTTGACACTTTAGAATAAGAATATGCTGTAGAAGGTTAAATGGGAGGGGTGGTGGTGGAGATTTTAAAGGTGAAAGTTGTTTAGCTTATATATATTCACCATTTCATTATTTAATTAAACTTTATGTAACAATATATCTGTGAAGGATATTGGACAGATAAAAATCATGTGTTTCTGCAGACAGACTAGGTCCTTTTGTTCGTGTGTGTGTGTGTGTGTGTGTGTGTGTGTGTGTTTCCAGTGTGGTTATCTCTGCCTGTCAGCTGGGTGAGTTTGTAATTCCAACCTTGCACACTGTGTTTTACAGTCTGTCTTCATCCTTGCTCAGACTTAATGTGATGGAACATTCCTTACAAACATCTTACATCAGTAAGGGTGGAAGCTGACTCATGGCACTGCTAAGGACAGTTGGAGTTTCAGCCTTCGTATTCTCCCTTGTGCCCATCCTACTGACGTCACACTCAGCTGAAGCAGGCATGACATAGACCGCGTTTCTTTACCTCAAAAGGCCAGTGCTTAAGATTGTGTTACATGGTTCAGCTGACCAGTGCAGGAATTCAGTTTCCAGGGTTGTGTGTGGGTGACACTGAGTATCTTCACAGGAATGCAATTTCCAGGGTTGTGTGTGAGTGACATTGAGTATCCTCTTAGGAATGTGATTTTTTTTTCTTTTTGAGATAGGGTTTCTCTGTAGCTTTTTGATGGCTGTCCTGGAACTGACTTTGTAGACCAGTATTGTAGGGAGAGGCCACTTGCTCGTCCCGGCAGCCTGGCTATCTTAGCCCCAAAATAACAACACAGAAACTGTATTAATTAAATCACGGCTTGGCCCATTAGCTCTAGCCTCTTGTTGGCTAACTCTCACATCTTGATTTAACTCATTTCTATTAATCTGTATATTGCTACGTGGCAGTGGCTTACCAGGAAAGATTCAGCATGTCTGACTCTGGCGGCTCCATGGCATTCTTCCGACTCTGCTTTCTTCCTCCCAGAATTCAGTCCCATCTTCCCCACCTACCTAAGTTCTGCCCCTATCAGGCCAAGACAGTTTCTTTATTTATTTACCAATACAAGTAACACATGGAAAGAAGGACCTCCTACACCAGACTAGGCTGCCCTCAAACTCATGTAGATCTGCCTCTTTCTGCCTCCTGAGTGCTGGGATTAAAGGTGTGTGCCACTACCACCTGGCCAGGAATATGGTTTTTAAAGTCTATCCAAAGGTGCTAAAGAGTAAACAGAAAGCTACTCCAAATGCTGTTAAGATCTTGATGTGCTTTCATGCTATTTATAAAGTGGTTTTTTTTTTTTTTTGTCTCTGAATGTATGGTATGTGTATGAGTATCTAGTACTGATGGAGGTCAGCAGAGGGTTCGGGCTAACCTGGAGCTGGAGTCACAAGTGGTTCTGAGACAGAACTGGAGGCTTCTGAAAGGACGATAGGAACTCTTAACCACTGAAACATTTCTCTGGCTTCATGATCATTCTCTTAACAGAGAGTACTTCCCGTGTGTGACAACTTCACAGGATTTTTTTCTAGCCCCATTATTACCTTAAAATATGAAATATTGTAGAGATTAAACTGTGACTGCATTAAGGGTAAAGATTTTGTTGTTCTTTAAGTATACTTGCTTTTTTTTTTAAAAAAAAATATTTATTTATTATTTATACAGGCAGGCCAGAAGAGGGCACCAGACCTCATTACAGATGGTTGTGAGCCACCATGTGGTTGCTGGGAATTGAACTCAGGACCTTTAGAAGAGCAGGCAATGCTCTTAACTACTGAGCCATCTCTCCAGCCCGTATACTTGCTTTTTTAAACATAAAACTGAAAAGCACAAGATAGGTAACTTTGTTTCTTTAAGAATCTTTAAATTCCATTTGTTGACTAATCATCAGAATTCTAGGGGTTGCATAGATCCATCCTTAGTTCTTTTTTCAAATGCAAATTCAAATTTTGCTGTGCCCTCTTTGCATTATTATGAATGACTTACATCTCCATATATATTTCCCTGTTCTATTCTATATACAATCTCAACAGGCAAGTTCATAGATCCTATTGGGAGGAATGAATGCAGATCATTATAAGGAGACTTGTTCAACAGAGATAGCTTTGGCCAGAAGTAGACTGACTAAAAATAATGTAAAATAAATTTGTGTTAGCAAATGGCCTAACATGCCTCTTCCCCCTCTTTAGGCTTAAAAAGTTTTGACCAAACAAAAATATGATCAGAGTTTTATTTACTACAATGTATCTATCTAATGCATATCAGTTTTGTCTAAGTTCCCGTGAAACTCTCAGCTTTGCCACTGCCAGAGACTTGTCCCTGCAGAAAATGGAAAACTTCCATTTTCCAAAAGGTAGGGAGTCCTTTTGTTTTGGAAGGGTGGAAACTTCTGAGATAGTAGCTGGTACTATTTTTCATCCTGACACTCAGCCTTGTAAAATTAATTAGACATTGTATTTATCTATTCATAGTAGTAGCTAATATCATCTATAATGGTGGCTATATTGAGACTTGGCTTGGGCCAAAGAAAATTAAGATTTGTGTTTTTTCCAGAGACTGCCTTTGTTACCGGGATCTGACATCAAAGTTAGTAGATTATCAGGTAGTTGGGCATGTAGGAGGAGGAAGATGCTCCGGCTTCTTTTCTATTGTAGAGGAGAAGAGGCTTATTGTGGCTTACAATTCCAGAGGGATAGAGGTCGTCCTGGCAACAGGCAGGGGAGGCGTGCAGGCAAGAATCAGAAGCCTGCTGACCACACTGCACCTGAACACAGAATCAGAGAGAACAGCATGTGGGCTGTGCTATAAAGCTTTAAAGCCCACCATTAGTGATGTACGAGGATCCATAACGCTCCCAGACATCACCACCAGTACCAAGTATTCAAACACCTGAGCATTGACAGGATATTACACTTGACCTTGTGTGATGAGTTAAAGCACGGACATTTTTAAAAAAATAAAATAAAATGACCTCCAGCCTAATGTGTGCAAGATGTATATGAAATATACATTAATTTCATATGTAAACTTGGATCTTGTCCTCCAAACATATATATGAATATGCCAAAATGAAAAAAAGTAAAATATTTTAGTCACAAGCATTTCAGAGAGGGATACCCGATCTGTACTAAATTTAAAAAAGACACTGCTACTAACACCCTTTATACAGTGGTAAAGAATAAAGATCTGAATACAATGGTCTAGGTCAGTATGGCAGTCACAAAGTGACTCAGGGCCTTGGATTCCCTCTACCTTACTGCTTGATCAACCAGGACAGCGCTTTTGTATTACTGGGGAAAATATCACGTTCCATATCTAAGATCCCGTCCGAGGGAAGAAAAAAAAGCAAGGAGGAATGTGTGCTCGTTATCCTGGGCCTAGCTCCTGAGTGGCACACAACACTTCTCTTCAAAAGGGAAGACCTTAGTCACAAAGCTGTGGATAACTGCAATGAGTTGGGGAAAAGTCAGCTAGTTAGGTAATCGAGTGCCCAACAAAACGGAGTTAGGCTTTGGTGGACAACTGTCACTCTGAGCCACATCCTTGTACTTTATATCTATTTTAGACTTTGTTCAGGTTCTTATACATCTCCCACAGAAAGTGACAGGATGAAGCTGTCACCTTGCCTGGCATCCTCCTACTTAAATCCAGTCCCAGAGCTAATCATATACTAGTGGACGTTCAGAGATTTCACCTTATCTTTCATCCTCACCCAACCACATTCTTGCCAAGAAATGCAACTACTCCACTCATAGTTTTATATATTTTATTGTTTTGATTTGTCATAGTAGGTATTCAGATTGAAGCTCGCCTAATTCTCCCCTCCTCTGTCTTCTACTGAATAATGTCTGTCTTGTCTCTGAAAACAAGAGAAGTGAATGAGAATGAGCAAAAACCACTGCAGGAAGTTCCACGCTTCCAGTGACTACACCAGAGCAGCGTTTGACCTGGCAGGTGAAGTGGGAAGAGTCAGGAGTCAGAAGCCAGCTTCGTGAGTCTGGGCCAGCCTTCCTTGCATCATGAGCCCTTTTCTCAAGACACATGCAATGTTTGAAGGTCTTCAGTATATGCATATAATCTATTTTCAGAGATATGTCATAATGTGTTACTTATAAGTATATTTAAATTAAATATTGCTTTCTCCCCTGCCCCCTATTTAAGAAAACCAGATGGTAAGTAAGGATCTTCCAGAGTGTAGTCTTCAATATAAGATTATAGGTCAGATGGGGTCTTATGTTTGCCCGGGAACGACAAGTCAAGTGAACTGTATAGGCTAAAGGATGTTCGGATATCTGGAAAACATTATTTCTCAGTATGTTTGTGAGGGTGTTTCTGGAAGAGATTAGCATTGGAGTCAGTAAAATGTGTAAAGGAGGTCTTCCTCAGCCGACGTGGGTGAACGCCATCTAATGTAATGAGGCCGCTGTAGAAACAAAGCCCAGAGGAAATCTCTCCCTGGCCCCTACTGCAGGCCAAAAAGATCTTCCATCTTTTCCATCCAGAAAACACTCCCAGGCCTCAGAATCTGGGATTGGGCCAGGTTTACAATATTTCCTTCCCACACTTTAATTCTTAGAACCAGGATTGAATTACACCCCTAACTTTTCCAGTTCTCCACCTTAGCCAGCAGGTTGGCGACGTCTCTGTTTCTATAATTATGTGAACCAATTTCTATATTAATGTCTTTATTCCTTTCTATGTCTTTTTCCTCTCTACCTATGAATCTACTTTCTATCATATATCTATCTATCTATCTATCTATCTATCTATCTATCTATCTATCTATCTATCTATCTCTATCAATTATCTATCTATCTATCTATCTATCTATCTATCTATCTATCTATCATCTATCTGTCTGTCTGTCTGTCTGTCTATCTATCATCTATCTATCTATCTATCTATCTATCTATCTATCATCTATCTAATCTTTCTATCTACCTATCATCTAGCTATGTAATTGGTTCCATTTTTCTGTAGAATTTTACTTCAGGTGTGTGGCTTTTGTCAGTCATATAATACTAATGGTGGTGCTTCTGGAGTCACAGGTTACAGGCATAAGGGAATGAATGGTCCACAGCTTGCTGTTTAGATGGAGACCAGGCTCTCTTGTCTACAGACAATAGCTTGTATATGGTACCACTTTGTTAGAGCTCAAATGATTTTTAGTCAAGTGACTTAAAAGACCTTGCTTTAGGCTGAAACAATATATAAAAGTTTGAGATGCTTGAAAATTCATACACACACATATCTTCTAGATGTATTTAAATCACTTATATAATTTCTGTACTTATAATCATGGATAATTGGGAACTGGCTAGTTTCCATTGTATGTATATCATATACTTGTTGTTTACATCTCTGATTTATCCAGACCCTTCCAGGGAAGGATTATTTTCCTTATAAGTTCTTGCATTTGGAGACAGGTGCTTCTGATTCTTCATCATTATATTATTTTATTTTGTTTTAATATAATTTGTATAAATCCTGATTATGTGTTTGTTACATCCATTAAATGATATTTGCTGAAGTGAGGGATAACATTACAATTCTTTTTATTCCTAAGAATAAACCTTGCTCATGCTGGTCCTCAAAGACTGTGTGATAATTAATGGTTTACTCTCTTATTTAAAGACAAGTTCTCATGTAGCTTAGACTGGCCTTTATCAAACTCTTTATCTAGACAAGGGTGATTTTGAACTTCTGATCCACCATATCTGGCCACATATTCTTGGCAAGCCAAATAAACAGCTGCCCTTTATGAAATTGTCAGAACTGTTAGACTTCAGAAGATGAAGTTCAGCACTTGTAGCTGTAAAAGTCTTGTTCTCAATGGTGCTGGCATAACTGGATATCAACATGTAGAAGAATGAAAATAGATCCATATCTATCACCATGCACAAAACTCAAGTCCAAATGGATCAAAGACCTCAACATAAAGCCAGCCACACTGAACCTAATAGAAGAGAAAGTGGGAAGTACACTTGAACGCATTGGCACTGGAGACCACTTCCTAAAATATAACCCCAGCAGCACAGACACTGAGAGAAACAATTAATAAATGGGACCTCCTGAAACTGAAAAGCTTCTGTAAAGCAAAGGACATGGTCAACAAGACAAAATGACAGCCTACAGAATGGTAAAAGATCTTCACTAACCCCACATCAGACAGAGGTCTGATCTCCAAAATATACAAAGAACTCAAGAAATGGGTCATCAAAAAAATAATCTAATAAAAAAATGGAGTACAAACCTAAACAGAGAACTCTCAACAGAGGAATCTAAAATGACTGAAAGACACTTAAGAAAATGTTCGACATCCTTAGCCATCAGAGGAATGCACATCAAAACAACTCTGAGATTCCATCTTACACCTGTAAGAATGGCCAAGATCAAAAACATTGATGACAACTTATGTTGGAGAGGTTGTAGGCTAAAGGGAGCACTCCTGCATTGCTGGTGGGAATGGAAGCTGGTACAACCCCTTTGGATGTCAGTGTGGCAATTTCTCAGAAAATTAGGAAACAGCCTTCCTCGAGATCCAGTAATACCACTTTTGAGTATATATCCAAAGGATGCTCAATTGTGCCACAAGGACATGTGCTCAGGTATGTTCATAGCAGCATCGTTTGTCATAGTCAGAACCTGGAAACAACCTAAATGCCCCTAGACTGCAGAAGGAAAATGTGGTACGTTTACACAATGGAGTACTACACAGAAGAAAAAAATAATGACATCTTGAATTTTGCAGGCAAATGGGTGGAGCTAGAAAACATCATTTTGAGTGAGGTAACCCAGACACAGAAAGACAATTATCACATGTACTCACTCATAAGTGGTTTTAAAAACATAAATCAAAGAAAACCAGCCCAAAAATCACAATCCCAGAGAACGTAAACAACAATGAGGACACTAACAAAGACATACATAGGTCTAATCTATATGGGAAGTAGAAAAAGACAAGATCTTCTTAGTAAATTGGGAGCATGGGGACCTTGGAAGAGTGTTAAAGAGGAGGGGAGAGGCAGGGAGGGGGCAGAGAAAAAAGTAGAACTCAATAAAAATCAATAAAAATATAGAAAAAAGTCTTGTTCTCAATTTGTTCTGTGATTTATTTTTAATCTCTGAAAGGCCAGTGAATATTATATATCAGATCTCCACTTAGGGCTTTGCTTGCCCTTTAGAGTAGCTGCCACAGAACTGGGAGTCTTAATGTTTTAGAGTGTTGTGAAACGATTTCCCAACAGAGAGCAAGGATTGCAAGCCTGAGATACTTCACGGGGGTGTTTTAATGGATTCACATTGTATTTAGCATATTTAGTGGTGCCAGACAGCAGCAACAAAATGCATATTGTTACTTCAATTGCTTTTGAATAAGTCTAACCGGAAGACTTCTCCACAGTATCGTGCAGTTTCCTAACAAGTCTCCAAGTACAGAGTGGTCTGGCTGTGCAGATACTAAGAAGACGCCAGGTGGGATTTCCCAGGAAGGGTTTTTTTTGTTTGTTTGTTTTTTTGTTTTTTTGTTTTTCGAGACAGAGTTTCTCTGTGACTTTGGAGCCTGTCCTGGAACTAGCTCTTGTAGACCAGGCTGGCCTCGAACTCACAGAGATCCGTCTGCCTCTGCCTCCCGAGTGCTGGGATTAAAGATGTGTGTCACCACCGCCCGGCAGGGTTTTTTTTTTTTTTTTAAATCATGCTTTTATGATTAATAAACTGAAGTAAAATGTCAGAAACTTCTCTGAAGTGTTATGAAGGCACTCTTGCAGAGCAACTGCTTTTCAAAGACTAGAGGGCATCTTCAAGCACGTTCACATCGGGAATGGAGGTGGAGCAGATGACGGGGCTAGCGGGACGTTGTGATGGATTGATAGGAGATGCATTTTATGTGGTGTCTGCGGTGGTCCCTTCATTGCCTCCCCCCACATACACGTTATTCAGAAAAGAATAAAAGGCCAAGCTCAACTTGCTACGCAAATTTCTATTCTCTCCTTAAGCTAGTCCCTCTTAACTTAAATCCTGGAAACAACTTCTTGGGAGTTTGTGTTGCACAACCCCATATTCCCAGAAATACAGCTTCTATTACACATCCAGACTAGATGAGATGTAGCAAAACGAAACCGTAAGAGAGTACAGCTAGTTCTGCAAGAATCTCTAACTACTTCATCCTAATGAAAACAAGCTTACAAGGCCACAAAATGCAGGGGCCATGGCTCGGCAGTTGAGAGCACTTGTGCTTTTGCAGAGAACCCACGGGGTTTGGTTGCCAGCATTCATCTTGGAAGTGAGGAACCACCTAGAACTCCGGCTTCAGGAAGACTCACTGCTTTTGGAATCCAGAGGCACCTGCACTTCTCTGCTTATATCAATACACAGATACCTATAATTAAAAATTAAAAAAAAATCTGTTTTTAAAAGATACCACATAGAAACGGGGCATGAAGGCAGGTACCTATGATCTCAGCACTTGGGAGGACTGCTGTGAGTTTGAGGTTATCCCAAAATAAAACTTCCAAGCCAGCCTGAGTTGCAGAGTGAGATACTATCTCAAAACAAATAAGACCACATCAAGAGGCTTAGTTTTGAATGTCATTTTAGTGCTGACAGAATGGGAGTAAGGATAGATGGCTCTTGGTATATTAGCTGAGATTCTCTCTTGCAACTTTTTAAACAAGCTTTTTTATTTCCACCCCTCCCTTAAATTGCTTTTCATTCATGGACCCTTGTAAGATGCTCTTCAACCTTCAGCAGCCCTCCTGCTTCAGGAGCTGGGATTTCCGGCATGAACACCATGTCCCACAACTGACTTCTGAACTGAGTCTAAGGGTAGGAAGGAAGACCATGAGCCTCTAACACGGCAGCAAGGTTGAAAGTCGGGCTTAGTCGATTTGGAGAGTTGTTTCCAACTCTTTTGATACTGATTTTTTTTTTTTTTTTTTTTTTTTTTTTTGTCAAGGGGGAAATTCTGGGGAACTTTCTTGGTGGTATCCCATAGCTCTTTTCCATAGAAAAGAGGAGGAACAACTTCTCCTCTGGCTTCTAGATATTTTTCCTCTCGGGGCTTTGGCCGAAACAGCAGGAGATGTGCTAAATGGTTGTGCGGAAAGCTATATAAATTTTGTATGAGAAAGATAATGCCTTTAGGGTGACCCCCAAACAACTCATGTTCCGTCCATGAAAAAGTGGACTTGACCATTCAGTTTGACCAGGAGGCATTCTCAAGGGTTGACTTCCTGGGTTAGACCTTGCCTTATCCCTTAATCTTAAGTAGGACCCAGGAGTCCTCAAAACTTCTGGAGGGAAATTTGCAAGCTAGTGGTTGATGGTTGAGACCAGTGGGCTTGTTCTCTGTTCCCGGTGGAGGCTATTCTGGCTTGCGCTGTTACTCTACTGTATAATAATGAGCTTCTTCTGTGAAAGGTTTTAAGTTTGAGATTCAAGGGGGAAGTGGAGGTGGATTGCCACTTGGAATAAGATATTTATTAGAAAGTTAATAACGCCATAGGCAAGTAGCCAGCAGCATGGCATGGGCTTGGAGCAGAGATCAGGCCTGTGTTATAGTGTGTGTGTGTGTGTCTCTTCTTATAGGTGTCAGAGGAAGGAGACACACTTCATGCCATGTGATTGATGAGTAGGCTGTGTCTGAGTTAGCTATGAGGCTGTGGAGGACAAGACTGTAGATAAATAAGCCCCTTTAGTCATGGAAACCAACTTAATGTAGTTTTGGAAATTGTCACAATTCAACCAAAATGGAGAAACTTTACAAAACCCAGAGGGCTGTGGGCCAGGTCAAAGTGTAAGACTCTGTTCTGCACCAATGGGCTCTTAACAAGCTTTCCAAGCTTCTCTCCATGGACTTCTATTGGCTTCTTTATGTTTCTTGAAGGTTCTGTGCTCTCCCACAATGTAACACATGGACAGATTATTCCCTCTGCCAGAATTTCTCTGTCCATCTACAGTTTGCATAGCCTTCTTTCTCATTCAGATCACTGTGGATGGCAGAACTTCAAACAGACCCTCCACTGGGGATGTCTTTCACTTAACCCAGGTACCCTAGAGAGCAGATGCTGAACCAAGATGGTGATAATTATTCAGAATAATTATTCATTATTCTGGAAAATGTAATTTCAAGATAGGAAGACTAGAGAAACCAAGAAAATGTAGAATGATAGAGGGTGGGAGCCCTGGTGTTGGTGCCACTTCAGGATCAACCATGAAGAGACACAACTCTTATGTGGTTCTGAACATCCAAAAGAAAATTTTGATTGTGTGGCTGTGGTGACTGCAGGAAGATCCTGAGTTCAAGGTCAAGCAGAGATCAACATAGAAAGACTGTCTCAAGCCGGGCGATGGTGGCGCACGCCTTTAATCCCAGCACTTGGGAGGCAGAGGCAGGCAGATCTCTGTGAGTTCGAGACCAGCCTGGTCTACAGAGCTAGTTCCAGGACAGACTCCAAAGCCACAGAGAAACCCTGTCTCAAAAAACCAAAAAAAAAAAAAAAAAAAGAAAAAAAGAAAGAAAGA
Source organism: Arvicola amphibius (assembly GCF_903992535.2). Lineage (NCBI taxonomy): Eukaryota > Metazoa > Chordata > Mammalia > Rodentia > Cricetidae > Arvicola > Arvicola amphibius. The sequence goes on along the minus strand of NC_052049.1, from coordinate 148,265,710 downwards.
CTGTCTCAAAAATAGACAGACAAACAAAATCCAACATGGGGGGGGGGAGTTGGAGAAATTGGATGGGGACATGGGGGTAGATATGATCATGTTTCAATTTATACATGTATAAAATTCTCAAAAAATAGATAAAAATTTAAAAAAGAAAATATAATTCAGTATTTCTTTTTCTGCTAGGTGTTCTGGGCCATTTAACAATGGTGAGCTTCCTGCTGCAACATCTTGCATTAGGAATTCTTGGAAAGATGGTGATGCTTATATGCTCACTGAACTTGAGGAAACGAAACGTGGCTTGTGCTAAGGAATTTTCAATGTGCCCTCTTCCATATGTAGAACCAGAGCAAGTAGGTAGGCTTCCTTCTTTGTTTCCGGTCTTTATCATTTTAATTATTCTTTTACTTCAAAGATCCTAATGTATCTAGAGCTTGAGATTCTAATCGTGTGTGTGTGTGTGTGTGTGTGTGTGTATGAGAGAGAGAGAGAGAGAGAGAGAGAGAGAGAGAGAGAGAGAGAGAGAGAGAGAGAGAGAGAGAACTATAAGAATCGAACTCAGGGACTCATTTGCTGGGCCTTTGTTTCCTACAGAATTCAGTACCATTGTGGAACAGAGCAAATGTTTCTGCACTTATTTAGTTTATTTATATTAAAAAAGAACTTCAAATATCACTAGCTGCTTTGGCTTGGCATGGTGGCACAGCTTTCAAATTCCAGCACTTGGGGCAGAAGCAGGAGGATCACTGTAAATCTAAGATCAGCCTGGACTACATCTCAAACTTCCATCTCAAAAGGCCAGCCAGTCAGGCCTAGCTAGTGTGGTTGTGCACTCCTTTAATCCCAGCACTAGGGAGGAAGAGGCAGACAGTTCTGTTAGCTGAGGCCCGTCTGGTCTAATATAGTAAGTCCCAGGACAGCCAGAGCTGTATAGAGAGCCCCTGTCTCAAAAAAACAACAACAAAACATCCATTGGAACCACTACCACCACCCAAAACCCCCAATCCCTCCATTGGCATTTAAACTTACTTTAAAAAAATATTAAGATGGATATTAAGTTTATTTTTTATTGAACATTCCTTGACCTCAAAGCTAAAAGAAGTTTTTAAATCTCTATATTCCTTTCTTCCTCCTTGGTGGTGGTGCTAGGGATCAAACCTGGGGCTTCATCCACACCAGGTAAGACCTCTACCGCTGAGTCCTAGCTGCAACCTCATCTTTGTACTTCCTCTTCTTTGTGTTTTGCCTGCTTTTCTTATGTCTCTGTCTCATCACTGCTGCCAGACTCTAAGCTCTTGCTGGTCGTTTGTCTGATTATTATTACCACTTCAGTCCTCTAAGAGTTCATCAGCCTCAGCACTGCGGATATTTTGGGCAGGGTTATTCCTCTCTCAGGGCAGTGCTGGCATTGGATGCCAATTTAATCCTCTATGTAAAACTGCAAAAGACCTCTGGACATTGCCAAATATCTGCTGGATGGTGACGTTTCTCTCAGTTTGAGAAGCACTGCGTTTGAGAGCCTTGCATTAAGTTAGTGTTCACATCTATCTATGACATAACTTCTAAGGCAGAGTTTAACTGACTCCCACAAAAAGACTATGTGAGGGTCACTTGGTCGAGGGACACTGATTGGTATTGGGCGTGTCCTGTCAGCAGGTCTGGACTGACACTGAGATGAGCTGTGCTCCCTTTGTCACTCACTGCCACCTCCCCCCACCGAGCCTGTTCACTCATTTTTTTAAAAAAAAAAAAATTATTTATTTAAAAGAAAAAAATCTTTTTTAATTGTACATACCAATCCCAGTTCCCACTCTCTCCCCTCCTCCCCTTCCCTACACCTACTCCTCACCCTACCCCAATCCACTCCTCAGAGAGGGTAAGACACATTGCTTTGGAGAAGGTCCAAGACCCTCCCTACTATATGTAGGCTGAGCAAGGTATCCATCCAAAGAGAACAGGCTTCAAAAAAGCCAGTACAAGTAGTAGGGATAAATCCTGGTGCCACTGCCAGTGATCCCACAGTCTGCACCAGCCATACAACTGTCACCCACATTCAGACGGATTAATTTGGACCTATGCTGATTCCTATCCTGTCTGGCTGGAGTTGGTGAGCTCCCATTAGCTCAGGTAAGCTGTTTCAGTGGGTGAACCCATCATGGTCTTGACTTCTTTGCTCATATTCTCATTCCTCCCACTCTTCGCCTGGACTTGGGAGCTCAGTCCAGTCTGTTGGCACATTCTTATTTACTTATTTATAGTTTGAAACATCTGGAGGTTTGCAGTGTTGGTGTAAACCTCGCTTCTGGAACATGCAGATTCATTTTCTGACAAATGCCATGGTCAGTCTGCACTCCAGGGCACCTGCATTACAGATGCCTCAATTTCCAAGCATGCAGAAGCATTAAGGGCTCCAATAGTATTTTGGGGGGATAAACAATTTTGTCCTGGAACTCTAACATCTTTTTTCTCTTTTAGCAAAGCTACAGATAATTAAGTCAGCAATTTTTTAAAAGAAACATTCATGCTTTCTTATGTTCACATATTTGACAGTGTTTTCAACAGTTTAGAATTATGTATAAAAACCTAAGCAATAAAATATGTTTTGCAAAGAAAGATGTTTACGTTAAAACAAAGCTTATAATGAGCAGCACATGTTAGGTAATGAAAACTGGCCGGATTGAGCCCTCCGCATACTGCCCTCTGTGCCTCTCACACTGCTTTCCTAACCTCGGGGCACTGATGTCCCATGATCCACAGGAGCATGGGTAGGCACAGAGGCGGAGGTAGAGAGGGCAGAGCTGTGGAGGTAAAACCCCATCGTACTTCTGGGCACCTGAGAAAATAGGTTTAAAGGGGTTAAATCATTGAAAAGTATCATCCCACTAGTGGGGTCTGGCGGTCTCCTCTTCCCAAGGCTCTGTGTAACTTCATGGTGTATTCAGATACGGATGCCATGTTCTAGCTCTTGGTAAAGAGAGGAAAAAGAATTTCTCTGTCCTCTTAAGGTCAATCGCAGCAGAATAACCACACTCTTTCCTTAGGTAACCCTCAAAGGAGAACATACCTCCTCCTTGGACCATGCAGAATTTCTATGTAGATCCTAAACACAGCCCTGTGGCTTAGAAGGAAATGTCTGTAATCGGAGACAGAGCTTCTGCTTCCCAACCGCCCAGACCTGAAAAAAATCACATAAAACTATATTAATTACAACACTGTTTGCCCGATGGCTCAGGGTTACTTTTAGCTACCTCTTACATCCTAAATAAATTTCTATTAATCTGTGTATCACTACAAAACTTTGGCCTACTGGTAAGGTTCTGGTGTCTTTCTCCAGCAGCAGTTACTTGGCCTCTCTCTGACTCCTCCTTCTTTCTTCCTATATTCAGTTTATTTTTCACCACCTAGCTCCATTCTGCCCTTCAATTGGCCAAAGCTGCTTCTTTATTAACCATTGGTAATAAAACATATTCATAGCATGCAGAGGAGAATTCCACATCATCTTTCCTTTCTGTCTAAATAAAAAGGAAGGTTTTTAACTTTAATATAGTAAAATTATAACAAAACATCTATCAAGCAAGAATTATAGTTAGAATAATCAGTCTATTTATATCTGGCAAAATTAAAGAAAATGTTCTATTTTTTATTTTATCTTTGTGAGTCAAAAGTATATCTAATTTATTGTTGATCATAACTAAAAAAACTATAACTAAGGAAAACTATAGCTATAAATATCTGTCTTCAATTCCATCAAAGACCCCAGAAGTTATCTAAGTAAGCATTTATCTAAGTAGTGTTATCTAAGTAAGCAGGAAGTGCATTGTAAGCAACTTCCAAAATTTTAGATATGACAGAGACATCTTGCTGCCTGAACAGTCACCCAAAGTTGTTCTGTAGCATTGGAGCATCCATCTTCAGCCTACAGGACCATATTATCTGGCAGACTTTTCCAGGAAGCAGGAAATTTGAAAGACTGTTTTACCTGTAATGGCTCTACCCTTACTCTGGCTAAAACTGGCTTTGCTTTTTTGTTTGGATTTATCTAATTATCTACATAGCATTTTGATATAAGCCTATATGATTTGTGGGGGAAAAACATGATTTTTTAATTGTTTTTATTGAGCTATATATTTTTCTCCATTCCCCTCTCTTTTTCTCTCCTCCCCTCCTACCCTCTCCCATTATCTACATAGCATTTTGATATAAGCCTATATGATTTGTGGGGGAAAAACATGATTTTTAAATTGTTTTTATTGAGCTATATATTTTTCTCCATTCCCCTCTCTTTTTCTCTCCTCCCCTCCTACCCTCTCCCATGGTCCCCATGCTCCCAATTTACTCTGGAGATCTTGTCTTTTTCTACTTCCCATGTAGATTAGATCCATGTATGTCTCTCTTAGGATCCTCTTTATTGTCTAGGTTCTCTGGGATTGTGAATTGTAGGCTGCTTTTTTCCTTTGCTTTATGTCTAAAAGCAACTTATGAGTGAGTAGTATGATATTTGTCTTTCTGGGTCTGGGTTACCTCACTCAATATGACGAAAACCATGATTATTATGTGTTGTATAGCCCATTCCCAGTTTTCAGAGTTTTTTTCCTGTTTCTTAGAAAGTTCCAATTTTTTTTTTCAAAAATCATTGACCAAAGTGTAATGGTGCACACCTGCAATGCTGGTACTCAGAAGACAGAGGCAGGAGGATGGACAGAAGCTGGCCTGAGAAACGTAGTGAGATCTTGCTTCAAAGAATCAGAAGCTGTTGTCAGGGTTTCTGTCCTGCCTGGTTCCTGCAACCATTAAGTCTCAAAGAAATCACCCAGAGGTCTACATTAGTTGTAAACTGATTGGCCCATTAGCTCAGGCTTCTTATTAGCTCTTATAACTTATATTAGCCCATTATTTTGTCTATGATACATGGCTCAACACCTTATTCAGCAAGGCAGTCACATCTTGCTTCTTCTGTGGCAGGGTCAGGACTGCAGAGGAATGGGCTTCCTCCTTCCCAGAATTCTTCTATTCTCATTGACCCACCTCTACTTCCTGTCTGGTTGTTCTGCTTATACTTCCTGCCTGGCTACTAGCCAATCAGCATTTATTTAAAATATAATTGACAGAATACAGACTATTCTCCCACACCAAGAAGCAATAGCAACTACAAATGTTTAAAAGTCATGATTACAGTTAAGAATTAGTATTGAGTAAGAAAGGGGCATGACTGAGCCGTAAGGAGTAGAAGCAGGAAGTATGTGCTAGGGAACATTCTCTGAGCTCATTGAAAGTGGGATACCGGTATCTGTGTCTGCAGAATGTGGTTATGTCGTAACATTCATTTTTTTTCCTCTTTCTTTTGTGCTCACATGCTTCATTGTTTTCTTTTTAAAATGATTCACATTTTATTTTATGTATACGAGTATTTGCCTGAATGTATGTGTACTATGTGCATGCATGGCACATGCCAAAGAGAACAAAAAAGTGCCTCAGATCCCTGAAATCGGAGTTAAGGACACCATGTGGTGCTGGCAACTGAACTTGGATCCTCTACAAAAGCAGTCAGTGCTCTTGGCTGCTGAGCCATATATCCAGTCTTGCTTTATTGTTTGCTCATATTCTTGTCTTTTTAAATTATTATCAATTTGGAAGAATAAGACAGGAGGAAAAAAGAGTTTGAGGCCAACTTGGGTGTGGTGGTTTGAAAGAAAATGGCTCCCAAAGGGAGTGGCACTATAAGAGGTATAGCCTTGTTAGAGTGGGTATGGTCTTGTTGGAGGAAGTATGTCATGGTTGGGGCGGGCTTTGAAGTCTCTTTTCTCAAGTGTCACTCAGTGTGACAGTCGACTTCCTGCTGTCTTCTGGTCAAGATGTACCTAGCACCATGTCTGCCTGCATGCTGCCATGTTCCCCGTCTTGATGATAATGGACTAAACCTTTGAAACTGTAAGCCACCACCTCAATTAAATGTTTGCTTTGTAAGAGTTGCTGTGGTCATGGTGTCTCTTCACAGCAATAAGAACCCTAACTAAGACACTGGGTCATATCTGGTTCTCTCCTCCATTATGTGGGTTCAGGGAATGAAACTCAGGTTGTCCGGCTGGTATCAAGTGCCTTTATACCTGAGCTACCTCCCTGGCCCTAAAGGTCTGCAGAGCCTTTTAAAATCATTTTACTTTTTATGTGTTTGAGTGTTTTGGTTACATTCACGTGTGTGCACCACATGTGTTCCTGGTGCTTATATAAGTCAGAAGAGGGAGTCAGATCCCCTGAAACTGGAGCTACAGATGGTGGTTAGTTGCCATGTAACTGGGTCCTCTGGAAGAACAGGCAGTGTTCATAACCTCTGAGCCATCTCTCCAGCCCTAAGTTCCATAAAATCCTAGTAGAACTGTAATCAGATTAATAGAAAATGGAAAACCTGATTATATCCAGTAAAAACAGCATCAATCAGACTCCAAATAACCGAATATGAATTCCTCTCCCATGCTTTGTTTTTGTTTTTGTTTTTCTTGTTGTAGTTTGTATCTTTGTGAAGTTTTGGTTACAAACAAATAACTCATAAACATTTAAAAATTCTTATCTAATCACAGACCCAAAGTGTGTTTTTAAAAGACAGTCTTAGAATTTCACTACGCAGTAAATTAATACATCACTAAGCCACTGTGAATTGCTCTTTTTTTTTAGAGAAATTGATAAACAGTTCATACCTGCAGTGTTTAAAAATAGGCTTTTGTTTTTATTTTATTTACTACAACAATTATTTCTTTACAGTCCAATTTTCTCTTCTTTGGTATTCAACAGAATTGCAGTTACAATGGGACTTTATTTTACTATGCTCTGTAGTGAGAAGCATCTGTAGTGTGAAGCAGCGGGGCCGTGTCCCGCCACCCGGCAGCGGCTAGCTTTACACCCGAAATAATTACACGGAAACTGTATTCTTTTAAAACACTGCCTGGCCCATAGTTTCAGCCTCTTATTGGTTAATTCTCACATCTTCCTTTAACCCATATTTAGTAATCTGGGTAGCACCACGAGGTGTGGCTTACCAGGAGAGATCTTAACCTGCGTCCATCTCGGAGAGGAGCAGCATGGAGACTCACTATCGCGACTGCCTGAAGCGTCTCCCCCACTCTACTTCCTTGTTCCCACAATTCTGTTCTGTCTACTCCACCTACCTAATTTTCTGTCTCTTAAAGGGCCAAGGCAGTTTTCTTTATTAATTAACCAATGAAAGAAACATATACAAATAACTCTCCTCCATCAATGCTCATCATGAAATTATCTCATTTTCTGTCTTCAAAACTATGGGATTTTGAATGTATTTTTCTTTTTCTTTTCTCTTTCTTTCTTTCCTTCCTTCCTTCCTTCCTTCCTTCCTTCCTTCCTTCCTTCCTTCCTTCCTTCCTTTCTTTCTTTCTTTCTTTCTTTCTTTCTTTCTTTCTTTCTTTCTTTCTTTCTTTCTTTCTTTCAAGACAGGGTTTCTCTGTATCTTTGGAGCCTGTCCTGGAACTAGTTCATGTAGACCAGGTTGGCCTTGAACTCACAGAGATCCACCTGCCTCTGCCTCCTGAGTGCTGGCATTAAAGGTATGCACCACCACAGACTGCTTGAATGTATTTCTTTAGGGCCATAGCTCAGGATAGAACACTTGCCTCACATAGGTAAGGCCCGGATTCAAGCCTCTAGTACCACAAAACAAAACAAAACATGCTTTTTTTTCAAAAGTTTATGCATTCAAAGATAGAAAATTCAATATGGCTTAGTGGTCAAAGATCAAGTAAGTACTTACTGTATTTACTTTAATTATCCAACAGAGGAGGTAGCTAAGTGGTTTAAGCCATACATTTTCAGAACCATATTCTCTGACTTAAGTTCTGGTACTACTATTTAATGAGCAGTTTTTGACCTTTGCTTACTTACTTTATGTCCATGCACCCAGGTTTCTTTATGTACCAATTGTAGGTAATCGTTCTTACATTTTATGGTTGCTATAAGAATTAAGCAATTCAATATATGTCAAGTTCTCAGAACTTCTCAGCTTACAGGAAGCTTTCAATAGATGATCATTTTCTTCTTTTTTTTGCTTTTAGAAATAAAACCTCTTTTTGATGATGATGATGATGGTGTGTGTGTGTGTGTGTGTGAGTGTGTGTGTGTGTGTGAGTGTGTGTGTGTGTGTGTGTGTGTGTGTGTGCGCGCGCGCGTGCATCCTTGTGTCCATCCTTGGAGGCCAGAAGAGGGATCTGGATCTCCTGGAGCTGGAGTTAGGGAAAGGTAGTGTTGAGATGCCTGATGCTGAGAACAGAACTCTGTTCCTCTAAAATGCTTTTTTATATGACCCAGGACCACTGGCCCCGGGGTGGCATCTTCCTTGGTGGGCTGGATCTTCCTACGCCAATTAACATAGTCAAGACAGCTGTCCACAGACATGCCTACAGGCTACCTTTGTCAGGAGAGTCCCTCACTGAGGTTTTTTTTCCAGGTGGTTCTAGACCTGGTATGGGAGAATTGTCTGTATTCTGTCAATCATGTTTTGAATAAACACTGATTGGCCAGGCAGGAAGTATAGGCAGACTAACCATACAGGAAGTAGAGGTGGGGCAATGAGAACAGAATTCTGGGAAGGAGGAAGTCCATTTCCCCCATTCCAGCCCTGACCACAGTGAAGCAAGATGTAACATGCCCGGCTGAAAGGTACTGAACCATGTGGCTAATATAGATAAGAATAATGGGTTAATATAAGTTACAAGAGCTAATAAGAAAACTGAGCTAATGGGCCAATCAGTTCTATAACTTATGGAGATCTCTGTGTGATTTTCTTTGGGGCTTGCTGGCTGTGGGGTATCGGGCGGGACAGAAACCCCAACAAGGCAGCCCCTCATGTTACATAGACCATGCCATGACTACGATGTTTTTGCTTGTATCCTGAAATCTACTGTTTTTGCAGCAAATTTTAAAAAAAATTCAAAATGTTCAATTCACAATTTTGAGTTTCTTCTTATCATTTATTATTATTATTATTATTATTATTATTATTATTATTATTATTATTATTTTGTTGTCATTTTGAGACAAATATCAGGTAGCCATGACTGGCTTCAAACTCAGTATGTGGCTAAAGTTGGTCTTGAATTCCTTGCCTTAGTCTTCCAAGTGCTGGGGTGACAGTCATGTGCTATAACACTTGACTTTTTTTCTCCACGTTTGTCTGTCTCTAATGAGTTGAGTGTGCAGAGTCTAGAAGCACTTATTTTATGCTCTAAAGATTCCTTTTTCTTTAAAAAAAATCCTAATATGTTAACTTGCTCATCCAGTCATTCTTATTTATTGACTATTAGTGAATGGTGTTTGAATATTCAGCAACAAAAATTATTCTATGCTACTCATAAACTTATACTTAAATTTCAGAGTTGAGCACTGAATATCAACAGGGCATATCTGTATGTTCATGATACCTCTCCAGTCCTGGTCATTGCCAGTGTAAACATCATGCCACTTGTTCACTAATATATTGAAGAATGTAATAACTTTTTGCTTTTGAAGGTCTCTAAATCACTATGGTTTTTAAAATAAACAAGAGGAGAGATTTGGTCTCAGAAACGAATTTAGAGAGAGTCTGTTGACAGATTTTTCATTCTCTTGCCCTTTTTCCAAATGATAGCAATCTATGAAAAAAACTTCCTCATGACTCATTGCTGAAGTTGGGAAATTGAGCTTACTTTTCCAGAGGTTCCCAGAGAGATCACCCTGAAGACTGTGGGAAAGGATGCAGCCGAATGGTCATATATGAACAATATGTGCTGAATCTCAGTTCCTCATTGACAAATCACGAATTTCTAGTAGTCTTTAGTGGCAAGCTTCCTCTGTGGATTATGTAGGAAATACTTTATTTAGGCTGAATAATTGTTCCTGAGGGAGAAGCCTTCAAAATGTCTTGCACGTGCGTGCATGTGTGCACACGCACACACACACAGGAAGAGCCAGAGCCAGATAGAGATAGAGACAGACAGAGACACAGAGAAAGACACAGAGAGAGAGATACAGAGACAGATAGAGACAGACACAGACATACATGCATACAGACAGAGATAGACCATGAGCAGGGACTGTAGAATACTAATCAGTTATGTTCACATGTCTAGTATAACTAAGAACAACAGTTCAGTTAGTTTGGTGTGGTGACTCGCGCCTCCCCTCTTAGTTCTCGGAAGCCCATGAGGCAGAGGCAGGCAGAGCTCTGTGAGTTGGAGGCCAGCCTGGTTTACATGTCCAGAATAGTCTGTCTATTGCAGGAGAAAACAAGCAAACAAACAAAAACCATGCTTCTAAGGTAGCAACAGTACCTGATTATAAGCCTCATCCTGTGTGATCTTGCTAATTACCACATTGTTTGAACATAATGGCAATAGTGGCCAGCTAATCCAAAGGCTAACGTAAATAATAGCAGGGGATTCACTTTCCATAACACAAAACAAAACCCGAAAACTCTTTCTGGATATTTGCGGCAGAAATAACCCCATTTTTCTTTAGCTGGAATGATCTAGGCTGCTAACGGAACAGTGGTTCCCTCTCTTCTTTGCTGTGTTGTGGATTGGAACCATCCGTAAAGAAACTCCGTAGAGGTGAAATGATACATTCCCAGAATTCTCTTTGGTGGTTTTCAACTTGGAGCTGTTGTGTGTGGTATGGATGCTAGGAGTGTGTGTACTTTTCAAACTTATCTCAGCCTTTGTAATGATGATGATGATGCCAGGTTGTATGCATTTTTGGAGTTATCTCTGCCTTTGTGATAATAAACAACAACAGCAACAATGCAACCGATATTCTCCTGATGGTTCTGAACCAGAGCATCACACTTTCCCTCTGTATCAGAACCACTTTCAGGGACTGTGAATAGGCAGACAATCCGTGGTAGGGACTGTGAATGAAGTATCCATTACTATTCTGTAAGACACAGCTAACCTCACATAAAAGTTTAATAGCAGTTTTTCCGTTGAAACGTTTATTTATTGTTAATATATGCACGTGTGCCAAGGCACATGAATAGAGGTCAGAGGGCAACTTTGTGTATTCCTTCCATCTTTATGTTATCAGGCTCTATACTTTTCCTGCCAAACCATCTCACCTATGTACTCTCTCTCCCTCTTCCATTCTCCCTCCCCCTTAATTACGGTTAGTTCAGACCTAGAAAAAAACTGAGCCTAAACAAACGAACTTTTGTGTGCATTTCGTAGTAAACAAAAGGGGAAATGATGTGTTATCTGCGTGCTGCTAGTATGGGATAACTGGACTGTTTTCTGGTGGCTTGAGATGGGGGTGACAGTTAACCTTGGAGACGAGGTTAAGAATGAGGACACCCCCACACCATATTCATGGTCTGCTATATTAAAGTGGCATGCTTTCCCAGATGGACAGCAGGGTAACTTAGCAAAGAAGGCATGTACTGTACAGTGCGACTATTAAAATATAGCGCCTCCGTCTTTGTGTGTCTCTCCGGTCTCACGTCAAAAAGAAGGCATCTTTATTTTTTTACGCTAAGTGAAACACTCCCAGGTTACCTTGAACCTGCCGTGTAGCCAAAGACGACCTTGAACTTCTGATCTTCCTGCCTCCTCCTGTTTATCTTCTTTTTTTCTTTTTTGTTTTGTTTGGTTTGGTTTTGGTTTTTGAGACAGGGTTTCTCTGTGTAACATTTCTGCCTGTCCTGGAAATTGTTTTGTAGTTCAGGCTGTCCACAAACTCACAGAATCCACCTGCCTCTGCCTCGCAAGCGCTGGAATTACAGGCACGTGCCACCATCACCCGGCTTAGTTCCATTTTGTTTTATTTATTCCGTTGAGATAGGATGTCGCTCTATAGCCCAGGCTGTCTCAAACTCCACATCCTCCAACTTTAGCTCCCCGAGATTAGTATCATAGACACATTCCCCTGAACCTAGTTCAAACGGAAGGTTATTATTAAAATGATGAATTGATTTTGGTACTAGAGTCAACATTTAAAGGGATATTGCTGAGATTTTTGTCAGGGCAGTATTTTCAGAAGGCTCTCAGCAGCCCCTAGCTGTCATTAATTTCCTGTATGTGCTTAGTAAATCAGAGTTGACTAAGCGCACATTTTTATGAGTCTGAAGCTTGGCAGACTTATACTTTTCTGTGATACAGAACGATGTTTAAGCTGGAGCTGTTTCCTCGCTGGCTTTGGAGAATGGAGGGTTAATGATGACTCAAGCTTGACAGCCAGGAACGATGTCTCAAGTCCTGGTGTTGCTGGGGTGTTTGCCTGCCATGTGCTGCTTTGAATGAATGACTTGAGTCGGAAAAGTAAGAGTTTCCTTCCTGACTTGACTTCTTTCAGAATCCTAGTGCTGTCGACATTCCTTTACAGTAGCCTTATTTGAAAAGCACTCATATACGCAGCAGGGCAGGTCTTTTAAGAGTGAGGATGTGATCGAGCTATAAATGTAACTCTCCAATGATGAAAGCTGCTTGGAAATGGTCTCTGTGAATCTTCTCAACCGTTGTAGCGCACTATTAGATGCATTTAAAAAAAATCACAACACTTATCTAAGAGTCTAATTGAGTAGAATATTGCCTTGGGAAATTGCTCTGCCTAAGACAACTGCTGCTCTCTTTCTGTTCAGATGAAGAAGCCTAAGTCCCACTTCGCTGTCTGCAAACAGTAATTACCTCTGTGAAATGAGCAGAGGTCCTTAAAAGGGTCTGCCGGCTTCCTGGGATCTTTCCGGGGTGAGCGGGATGCGGGGCTGATAACCCAGCTGCCTAGGAACTGAGCAGGGCCGGCTGCAAACTCCTCAGCTGTTGACAGGCTGGCCTCGCTGAGAACACTGGTTAAATATAGCACGCGCAGCTCAGCGCCCCAACAAAGTCACCGCGCTGACAGTGTGCGGGAGCCGCAGAGGAGAAACTTAATCTCAGAGCCCAACAACACCTAGCAACAGTTGAAAAAACTTTGAAACAAAAGTCGGGGTGGGAGATAGGCGGCTTCCAATTCCTGCTGATCCCGACTGTTGAAGGAGAAGCTGCAGCTACTCTGTGCCGTTTCCTGTATGACTTCAGCTACTGGCTAGTCCCAGCAGAGTGGGAAAAGCGTTTTCCCAAGTCTTCTTTTGGCTGGCTAGTTTTCCGGGACCCACTCTTGGGCTGTGGGACAAACCACTGGGTTCGTCAAGGGATAAGCCCTCCGAGAAAGGATACTTCTTTGGTTAAAGGAGCCGCGAGCAGGTAAGACTCCCCACTTCACCCCAAGAATATATTTACTCTGTTAAATCTGTTTCCACAAGAAAACGATTCGCTCCAATTCTACTTTGTCTCTTGCTTGGACTTCTCTTGTTCTGTGATGGGAGAACACGTGTAGGGATTTTAGAATCTGTGTGAATTATTAAAAAGAAATCAGAAACTTCTCTTTCTCACAGTTATACTGCGTTCCTTTTAAACACAACATTCTGTGATGTCTTAATAGTCGTCAAGCTAGCCCTGCTGAGTGAGTCGTGTTCTTGCAGGTAATAGGAATATGATGGACTCCTTTCACAGCCAGGGTGGCTAAACCACAGAGGGGACATTTCCTCGCGGGCGAAATAGCTTTTATTTATTGAAAATAACCAAGCAGCTTGTGTGGTGACTGAGAAAAATCCTGTCTGGTGTCCCTGTTGCTGTGCTGTTGACCCGCTTCCTTGCGCCGCTGGGGTTTGCCGGATTCTCTGATTGCAGGGACACCTTGTGCTGGGTCTGACCTCATTTGCCTGCAGTTGCCCAAATGTATCTGACTCGCACAAGATATGCCCGCTGCTGATTCACTGCTTTGCAGCAGTTGAATATCCAGGAGGATGTTGCGTTAATTAATTAAATGGAGTGATTGCTTTTGTGCGGACACAGTGGATTCTGCTTTAAGAAACTTAGACCGAAGTTCTTTAGGGGAAAAAAAATCCTTTCATAAACTGCCTGGGTGAAAGAGTGCATTTCCAGCACTGTGAAGGAAGCTCTGTGTCCTTTGAGGTGTATTATCGTGAGGTGACATGCGCCTTAATCAGAACTGTCTACAGTGGGCACATCACACTCAGTCTCTCAGCTTGTGGCTACAAATGGTTGATCTAATCAGTACTGATTCCTGGTAGTCTGGAGTTGGGGTTGAATTTGCATAAGAAGATGAATTATTTCTTCAAATAATCCAGAGAGTTTGGATGAATAAACCTAAGGACAATATCAAAGACCACACTAAAGAACATTTTTTCAAAGAAATGATTTGAACACTAGTCATGGAGACTCACGCTTGTAATCCAGCACTGGGGGAGACTGAGGCAGGAAAATTGCTGTGAATTCAAAGCAAACCTCAGCTACACAGTAGGTTTTAGCCCAGCCTGGACTACAGAGTGAGACTCCGCCTTCAAAACAAGGCAAAACAAAACAGAAAACCCATTTGTGTCACGTGAAAAAGGAATTTCCATTATCCAGTTTGGAAATTTTTTTCTTTGACAAATGAGAATATGTAGGCCTTTTTGGTAAATGTTCCAATTCTAAGAATAGTCGATTGATGATCATACAGTTTGTGTTTAGGAAAAAGAAATAATGCTGTTCAATCTACACCATGCTACATGGTTCTGATGATGTGATTAGTGTGCAAAGTAAAAGAAGCTAATCCAGTATAATCAACATATACAAATAATAGTGAGTGTGTGTGCATGGCTTCCGGGTCAGAGAGGAAACCCATGCATGGTACTTTGCTGTAGATGAAATATCTTTGTCTTGGAAGACTTATGAGAAGTCAGGACTAGATGCTCTGCATTTTTCTTGTTTAATCCCAGGAAGGGTCACATTGCTGGCTTCCACATACCTCAGGAAGGCCGGAATCTACCACTGGTTTGAGGCATTTGATTTTCTCTGGAGTCAGCAAGACAGCTTTTAGATAACAGCACAGGACTTGACCCTGAGTGAAAGCCATGTCTGCTGAAGTGGAATTTTGAGTATCATGAATTGCTTTCATGGTTCCAAGTTTCCCCATGAGAATTAAGAGGTGCTAAGTTAAACCACGTGGTTGCCTCCACTGCCTGAACAAAATACCGCACTCCATGAGTACACGGACCCATCCCCTCATTCATTCAAGTGCATGTTTGTGTGCTGATGTGGAGTGGCCCCCTTACCTTTCACTATAGGAGCGGTAGGACTCCATTCTTGTTCTCTTCAGCTCTTGTCTGCATATGCTACCCACTTTCAGCCTCATTACCATACAAACCATCCCCTCCCATCTTCACAGAGATTCCGGAAGTGGCTCCTCAGTTTGGACACGCAAATGCCGTTTATGTTAGGGCTCTTCATGGTAGGCGTGACCTCATTAAAGCTGGGATTGTTCTGTAAAATCTTCTGGATAGTTGTGGAGCTTCTTGGCCCCATGTATACTGTGGACAATCTAGTAACTTCTTAGGTTCCAGATTTCTAATGATGCGTATGTGAGGATGTATAAAGTCAAGAAACCAACTAGAAGTATGGCTGATAGTGTTTTACCTAGAATTTTTCTCAGTGAAAAACCTTGATAGTTTTACTAATTTTCACTGTGTTTACATGTCTGACTGTAGAGATGTGATTGCATGCCTCACAAATGATACAAAAAGGACTTGTATCCACCTCCTTCCTGTATGAGAACCCAGACTTCTAAAGCTCTAAATTCTGTAACTCATAGTTTTTTAAATCATCTTTTAGGGACAAACTTCTTATATGGGTGCATTTGGTCAGTTTATTTAAATCATGACTCTTTCTATTTATGAGTCATGAATTAAAATCTTGCCATGAACAATAAAACATTTAAAGTATCATGGTCATTTTGGAGATCTTCTCCCTAGGTACAGAAAACACAGATGTTTGTTGGTGCTACTTTCAGTCACCCATGAGATCTGCAGCCTGAGAGACAGCAAGACCATAAAAGGCTTTTGAGGCTATTTTCTCTGTGTTCACCAAAACAAAAGCGTTCTCTTTATATTCTAAAGTGGTTTCCTACTGGGATTTGTGAGATAATTAATATAGTCATTAAGCAATGGTCTCTTCATGGTTTATAGTTTTTAATTATGAAATGTTGGGGTCTATACATTCTAAGTATTGTATATTGTGGTTTTCATTTTAGATGAACATTTCTCTTTAAAATATTTTTATTTTTATTGTTTTTAATGTATGTGCGCGTGCGCGTGCGTGTGTGTGTGTGTGTGTGTGTGTGTGTGTGCGTGTGTGTGTGTGTGTGCGCAGGTGCTTGCTGAGGTCAGATAGAGAGCTCCACTGGAGTTAGAATTGCAGGCCACCATGAGCTGCCTGACTCTGGAGCTCAGAGTTGAACTCAGATCCAATGCAAGAGAAATAGGTTATCTTCCCCAGGTTTATTTATTTTTGTTTATGTGTATGTGTTTGTATCTGTGTGTGTGTGACCATATGCCATATGTGTGACGATGACTGAGAAGGCCAGAGATGGCATTTGATTCCGTGGAGCCCTGAGCCGTACACCATGATTATTGGGTGTTAGGAAATGAACTCTTCAAGAGCAGGGGGCACTTTTAACCACAGCGCCTTCTCACCAGTTTTCTGAAGATTATTTTTTTTTTTAAAAAAAATAATAAAAGGTATAATAGGTGCCTCAGACTTAGGGTACTACAGAGTTTAATCTACACTTTAGTTACTTCCCTAACTTTATTATTTTAAATAGAAAGCTATGGGGTCTGGTGAGCAAGCTTATGTTACTATAAACCTTAACAAAAATGCCTAAGAGAAAAATCATTGGTAACAACTTTAAAAAGATATAAAATCTACATTATAAATTAATTCATATGGCATTTTAATACTTGTCAACAAAATAAAAGATAAGCCAATGAAATAATATTTGTTCCCTTGAATCTGATTGAAGTTCTAGCAGTGAGGATATAGTCATGGAAGAAGGGTCGAGAATATCAAGTAATAGACAAGGCTGGTGACCCGGACTCAGGTTTCAACTCGCTGTGGCCTTGGACAGATTCCCTGTGCTTCAGCTTCCTTACCTGAGTGTTACAGTATTTTGTGTTGTTTGAAGATTAAGCAGCGACTGGCATAGGCATGTGCCTGATATGTTCAGTCCATTTAGTGTCTCCTCTACGGTCACGTTTTACGTGCGATTGTCTGTTCTAATCCTACTTGCACACAAAGTCCTCAGATGGTTCGTAGACTGCTGTTCACCATTGTAAGTAAGAGAAGGCTCATTCTTTACATTGGAATCTGGGTTGGGACATCGTACTGCTGCTGGGCGCCCTAAGCAGACAGCCTGAACAGCAGCCAATAATTGCAGATGGAATTTGGGCTGCAACCCCCACCCCCACCCCTGTTATCACTCAGCAGTCCTGTGTCTTCTAGAAGCATTACTAAAAAGGTTAAGAAATCACCCACAGGATAGGCTGTTCTCGTTTCTATATTTGCACTTGGAGATAAGATGTCTTTATACTTAGGGCTTGGCTGACTCTTCCCCAGCCAGTTACACCGGGTAATGCAGAGCCAGGCAGACTTCCATGGAAGGGATGATATTGAATTCATTAGTCTCTACTTCTTCCCTCAGATGATTTGTTTTGTTTCACTAACTTAGTAACCGATAAAGTGAAAAAGACCAAAAAAGGTCATCTCAGGCTAACATCATTCTTACCGAATAGAAATGAATTCCTGCTATTCATTGCTCTTAATCCTAGTCAGTCTTAAAAATGACAAGAAAATCAGCCACAAGACAAACAATAACGGTTTCACATTACAAAGATGCTTATGCATAATCTGTATACACCTAATTAATAAAATATAGGAAGCATTCTGATGGGGGGGTTCTAAGTAGTTATCGTAGCAGTAAACTTTGTGTGGGTGACTACAGTTTAGACCTGTCGATTCAATTCCATTTTTGTAGCTGACAAGAGGAGTCTGTATGCTGAGTTTGAGAACTCTCATTCTCCAGTGAAAACCTGGTTGTGGAAAAGAAGAGAAGGAAGGATGGAGATAGATAGATAGATAGATAGATAGATAGATAGATAGATAGATAGATAGATGGATGATAGATAGGAGAGAGGGGGAGAGAGAGAGAGAGAGAGAGGAGAGAGAGAGAGAGAGAGAGAGAGAGAGAGAGAGAGAGAGAGAGAGAGAGAAGCCCTTTTTTGGCTTTGCAGATTCACTGCAGAGGCTTTAAGACCAAAATATAGGAACTTCAGGCAAGCATACTGAAGTATATTATATTTTTCCTTAAATGGTCAGTTTTACTCTTTCCCTAGTAAGAAAGAGAAAGGCTGTTGGCAGAGTACAACTGTCTCTGGTAGTAGCTAGGGCAGTTTGATTTCAGAGGCCAGGCATCCTTGTGGCAGAACTCAGGAGGAAAGTCAAACATGAATTGAGTCATTTTACTGTTAAACCTCTGATTGACAACGTGAGAAACTCTGGACCGAGAAATGAAGTAATGAGACTACTCTAGCACCCCATGCTCCCCATCCCTGAGGGCCTTGTTTAAGCCACAGCGACACCAAGGCATGGGGTAGGTTTGTGTCACTTTTCCTTTTTGGGAAATGGTGTCAGTGTGCAATACTGGATGATTTATATGTTTCTGGGGCCGGTGAAAGACAAACCAAAGGATACTTTAAAGCTAGGACAGAATTTATCTCAAGTAATTTGCCTTTAATGGAGCCCTTAAGGTGAAGGATTTTTCTGGATTGAATTTTTTGCTTAAATGCTCCTACCTTTGCTTTGTCTCAACATGGTGAAAATCATGCTTCCTGCTTTGTGGCTGAGGACTTTAAATGTCTACGCTTAGGGATAGTTGGTCTTTTGCCGTCACTGTCAGCGTGTCCCTCCCAGGTACGACAAATAAATCATCTACCTCTTACTTTCGTAAAGAAAATCTATAGGAAAGCCATGAAATGAAGATAGGAGGAGTGGTTAAATGCGTTCTTTAAAAAAGTAATTTTTTTAAAGATCTGACACCAGACGATGATTTGATTGAAAGCAGTAGATTGCTGACGTCACCAACACAATCAGGTTATGGCTAACTTATCTTGTGTATCTGCAAGACTTTCTCAAAAATAACTCCCCCCCACAGACGCCCATGAGTCACAGGCAATACAGTAATAGGGATAAATTAACTTTCTTTTTCTTTAATATACTTATGTCTCAACTAACTCACTTTAGAGCTTTCTGCTTGGGCTGGAGCGCTACAGAACAACAGGAAAGGAAGAGGCATTGCTGAGTTCATAATGCTATTTCGGTGTGGCAGTAGAAGCACATGAGGAAATGACACCCAGGGCCTGCGTCTGGAGCCTGCAGTTACTGTGACGACAACACACACAAAAATGAAAACAAAGATGGCCTGCTCCCCAGCACAGCCAGCAGGTTCTGCCAGCCTCACACTTTCCCTCATTATTCTATAAGTCTCGAAAAGTGACACCGGAGGTATTCAGGGCTCTCTGGGCTCCATTAGCTGTTAGGTAAGGGACCCACGCATGAAGAGCAGCCTGGTATTTGGATCATGTAAGCTTGGTGTGCGCATTCTGTCTCTTTAGGCATCGTCTGCTGGTTTGGGCACCACCAAACCGAATGCTTGATTCGCAGCCTGTTGCTTGTTCTGCTGGCTGTGTTTGTGGTGTTTACTCCTTAGGGGGTTCGCCAACCTTGTTAAGACATTCTCACCTTCAAAACTCTGCCCATTCAACAAATCATTACCCAGCATAACAGCAATTTACCAGGAACTGGGACACTTACGCCCCAAGTCTTGATACATAATATAAAGATATCAATAGCTGTATGTATTTCCATTTACATACACTTGTGTGTAATATTCGCAAATGATGTTAATACAGCCAGTCTACACTCGAGTGCTTTGAGCTAGGCGTTATGCCAAGCATATCCTGTAAATAACTTTATTTTCTTCTCATAGCAACTCTATGATGCCACCTTCAATTGGGGTTTGAACTCAGGGCCTCAACATACTAGAAAAATGATCTACCACTTTTAGCCCCATCTCATAGATTAGGAAAATGAAATTTCTACATGTTAATTAATTTGTCCACTGGCAGATATAAAATCCAACGTCAGGGGATTTGACCATTTTTATGCCTTATTTTCAACCGTGTTTTTGAAATGCAGGAAGTGGCTCAAGGAGTAATCCCTGCCCCCAGCAGCTGAGTCGTGTTTACGGGAGAGTATAGAATTCAACACTAAAGGGCTCCGCTGCACCTGTGGATGCAGAAGGTTCACCATAGTCAAAGAATAAGCAGACTGAAGGGCCTTTTCCCAGGGTTCCCAAAAAGCCTCAGTGGCCAGTGAAGTCTGGATGTAGAAGCAGGATGTAGAAGAGCTGGGGCACAGAGTGCAGTAGCAAGTCTAGTGACTGGTTTTTTTAAAAGACGTTCTGGGTGAAGGGTGTCAACTGGCGGCAGGCTGTCCCATCAAAACCAGAGACAAAACAGAGTAGAACAGAGCAGAGAGGCTGCTGTAGTTTACAAACAATTACCTGACAGTTTTCAACATTTTTCTTTTTGTGAGACAGGGTCTCGCTATGTAGCCCAGGCTGGCCTTGAAGTAGTGGCTCTCTTGCCTCAGTTTCCTGAGTGCTGGGATTAAAGGTATGACTACCATACCTATATATGTACATGCGTACATACGTGTGTACACACACACACACACACACACACACACGCACTCGCATGCACATGCACTGTATAGCTGGGATTTGTCTACTGTGCAGCACTGCCAAGACATTTTGCTGGATACCCTTTTCATTCTTTTATCTGTTTAACACAAGCGTTACATGATGCTAAATATCTGAATGTTCTGAAGTGGGAACATTTTAGATTCTGTTCACCGGTTGGCATTTACCTCCTGGATTGTCTGAAATAAAAGGAGAACTGTTTGAAAAGGGGAGCAGTTATAATATAAAGGATATTTATTTTTATTATTTTGATTTATGCATATATGTATACACTTGTATGCTGGTATGTTCATATGACTTCAGGTGCCTATGGGAGCTCCAGGTGCTGTAACTCCCCGGAGCTGGAGTTCCAGGCCGTTGTAAGCAGCTCTATTTGAGTGCTGGGAACTGAATTCAGGTCCTTTGTAAGTGCAACAAGTACTCCTAACCACTGAGTCTTCTCTCTGTGTCCCTAACAACATTTTGATGGAGTATATAATGCTTTGCTTTTTCTTATGCAAGAGTCTGTAAATAGTTTATTTTCCCAGGGAATCAAATAATTCCCCCAAAGAGAATGTCTCACATAGAATGAAGATGCATAGTAGAGTTAATTTCTGCCTTCTGAGAAATTCTGAAGTTGAAAGCAGTGTCTTGGCAACTATGTTAGCGTAGCTGGGTGCCTCCTCCCAGTACTCTCTTGGCTGATGCACAGGACTTGCACTGTGCCTTACAGGCTGTACGTCTTCCTGAAGCAAAGCTGCGGCTTCCTTTGTGGCGTAGACCTGTTTCATACAGAGCAATGGGGGCAAAATGGTAGAGATAGTGATTACTTTCATCAAGGCTTTCTGCTTCATTTGTAGATTCCTTTATAACAAATTTAGAATTCCCCCTTAGTCCTCCCTGCCTTTAAGTTAAAAGACCTAATATTGTCAAAGTTGGAGAATACTTAGTCTTCTATCCTTTGGAGATAAAGGGCTTGACTGGGTGACTTCCAGAAGCTTTTCCCTGTCAGTCAATTACCCTAACTTTCTTTTGGCAACAAAACTGAGTGATAATTTCCGTACTGGTCTTTGGTGAATGTCTCTTAAGTGGAAGATATGAACAATTTGTCATACTTACTTAAGAGTGACTGAGATTTCTGTAAGAGTTGCTAATTTTCTGTGTCTGGTCGGATAGCAAATAGGAATGGGGTTTTGAGTTTCACACTGCCAGTGGTTTTGTAGACTGGGGCCATCTCTCCCAAGATACAGAAGAGCATGGGTACCTGTAGACTCACTTCAGGTGGGACCCATCACAGCCTCCAGCTGGGTGGGTATAACTATGCTCTGTCCCTGTGAAGAAATACAGAATCACCTTAAGAGGAGAGGTTTTCTTTGGTTCACAGTTTCATCATGGCCGTGAAGGCATGGCGGCCACAGTGGCTTGGTCAGTGGCGGTGGGAGCTTATAACATGGTAGAGCAAGCAGATGAGCACTCAGTCTGGAAACCAAAAGTAGATACCACCGTCAGGGTCCAGCCCCAGCAACCCTCTCCTGCCAGTGAAGCCACAGCCCCAAAGGTTCCAGGCACCCAAGACAGGACTAGCACTAGCACCTGGAGACCAAGTGTTCACGTAGACCATTTTGCATCCCAGTGGTAACAGGACCCTATGAATCTAGGTCTCTTGGGAGTACTCCAAGAATGTAAGTGCCTAGACTATGGCCCCACAGGTTCTAACTCAAATTCATCTGTGTGGAGGCTTTCACGTGACTGTAATTTGTGTTCCTGTGGTAGAACCAGTTATTTATGAGGAGGAAGTCACTTGGCAGAAGCTTCCAAGTCCTCTCAAGGTTGAATTGGGCTGGGAACAGAGCATACCCAAGGCTTGTTAGTGGGCACTTCCCATACCTCCTAGTGGCTGCATTTCTGTCTTCTGTGAACTGACCCCAGGATCATATCTTGACTTAGCTTTTAGGGTCTGGACTCAAGATTAGTAACAGCTTCCTGGTTCATTTCTGTGATTGCATCTCAGTTTTATAGAAGTGGTACAGAGGTAGGCTAGATTCAGAGCAAGGACCAGAACTCAAAGCCTTCAAGTCCTAGTGTATTCCTCTCTGTCACACAGGTCTAAGAAACATTCTAGCAGCTAGCGATTATTGATGCCTTCTGTAAAGTAGATGGATAAGATAGGTACTCACACACACTGATTCCACCCATAAGGAGGCCTCTGGGATTGCATCTGCCTTGCTCCCCAGAGCTAGCAGGTGGCAGGTCTGAAAGGAGTCCAGGCACTCCCCAGCCTGTGCTCGTCCACTCTTAATCCCTCTGCTATTTTGGAGCTTGCTCTGAGAGTATAAGGTGTAACCACAGCTGCTCCCTGTTTCAGCGTCAGAGTCTGGTGGCAGCTGGCTTCGGTGCGGTTAGCTCTCACGCCTGGGATTTTGCTTGACTAGGGATGAAGTCTGTGTCTTGACTTCTCTTTTCCCACTGAGTAATCTAGTTTGAGCATCCCCATTACCTTCAAGACTCCTCCCAGTGACTTTGCTTCTTAGATCCAGCCTTTCCTTCTTTGGAAGTCTGTGCAATTCTTTATGTTTTTCTCATGGGAGTGTGTTCTCGTTACTTTGCCAGTCGTTCTAACAACACATTTGACTCCTGTGCAGATCCTTGGCATTTCTGTGCCTCGTGAGTCTGGTTTGTCCCTTCCATTCTGCCTAAGAGCCCTTCGCCTGCGCTTCCATACCACTCTCCAGCTTCTCAGACACTATTCATAACAACAGGAAGGGATTAATCAGTTCCCTTCTATAGTGGCAGGTGCGTTGGGAGCAAGCTGCTCCACCACGTGAGACCGACAGGTCAGTGGGTCAATCCAGTCTGAAGAGCTTGTAAAATCAGCATTTCTAGGTAGTACGCGTGGAACTAATTTGTAATGGATTCTGTAAGTTTCAAGTTCCATGGAGCAGACTTTTGAATACCTATAAGAAAATTTATAAACATTACCTGGCTAACTGAACTTTTCTTAAGATAAAAATCTACGACACACCTTATAGCGTAAATTTTTTCTAAACAAGAGAAACCAAATAGGAAGCAAGAGATTATTGTGATTATTTTATAATAAACAAATAAATGCTAAAAATAGGCTCAATTATGATTTGAGAATGGTTTTAGAATCATCTACGAGTATTGAACAAGTGCTTGTTAAACTGAACTCATTAAATATCATGAACTTGAGAAAGTATTCCCGATCAGTTTTTCTGATTGAAAGACTCTGCCTCCTTACCCACCCCAAACCAGGAAGTTAATAAAATAGCCACTGGCTCCGGGCCTTTCTCCTGCTTCTCACTCTAGTGATGACATTAAACTAAACATCAACCAACACTCTCTGAGCAGCTGATGTTACAAGGTGAGTGAGGGTGGCTGTCTAGGGTACAGATGCATTTCTGGTAGCCAGCTAGAACGCTATTTGGCATAACTTCATACCATAGCTCAAGCCTCAACCCAGGCTTAATAGCAACTGTTTGCTCCTCATCTTTTCACACAAGCTCATGAAAAATCCCCACAACCAGGCTTCTCCTGTAGTCATTAGCTGGAATGGCTCTCATCCTCAGAAATCTATTTTGGAGTTCGGATTGCTCCACTCCCCTACAAGTGGTGAAGCAACAGCTGCCATTTAATGAATGTCCCCGCTGACAGTTCCAGCTGATGGATACCACCGAGTCCCCCCACCCGTGTGCACGCTCCCTGGGTCGCTCCCAGAGGAAACGCGGAGCGGACTTGCTTGATCTTGCCTTCTCTGCTACAGCTTATTTTTTTTTCCCTGTTGCATCACTTCCTCCAGATTTTAACAATGCCGTAATGGACATCAGTGTTCCCAGCTTCCAGGGAAGAAAGTCCCAGGGCACACATGTGTTCCCGGTGATGCACTGTGGTGGCCTCTTACCAAGACGAGCACGTGGAACTCTGAGCTCAAACAGAAGACAGGACAAGGGTGGGGAGCAGCCAGATGAAAGTGGCTTGTGGTTTCTCAGAAAGTGAAGAATTTTGTCCGTTTGAGAAACCAATTAGACAAAAGACAGAGAGAGCTTTTGTTTACCGCGCAGTGCTAATGAAAGAGTACAATTGGACGCCTAGCTGGATTACATCTCGTTTCAGTTTGTTTCTAGACATTTTCACAGGAGTTGGATTTCTCTACATAAAGTGGCGTCTCTATTACTGTGTGAGATTTCAAAGGATTTGGGTTATGTGGAAGCAAGTGACTGTAGAGGGGGGGTCTGCTCCACCAGTTCCCATTGAAGAACGTGTCCTTGGGTTCAGTTAGACTCCTGTAGCCAGAAAAGAGGCTAGACTGACGCTGAGCTGGAAACATGACAGATGGAACATGGGATCACAATGGCATGATGCTGGACGGCAAGCAGTGGTCTCATGTAGCGGCTGGCCTACATGGGTCTGACGTGCTTATGGCTGGAGCGCAGTTCTGAGTTCTTAGAGCATGTGGGAGAGCCTAGCAGAAGGAGCAGGAAGGAGGGTTGGGCGGGGGGGGGGGGGGGGGGGATTCAGGAGCAATGGAGCTGTGGAGGAGAGGTAATCCCGGAAACTGTAAAGTGCCGCAACTTGAATGCAGCATCAAAGCAGCTGGGTGATACCAGGTCCGAGAACAGAATGGGAGGTTGTCGCGTCTCTTGCTTCATTCAGTAGGCATCTTACTCAGAAAGTCATAGTCGCTAAGGGTCGTGTGTGAGGCACCGTCTTCATTACTTCCTCGTTGCTATAATAAAATACCCTGACCATGGTAGCTTAGGGATCAAAGGATGTATTTTGGCTTATTTTTAGGAGATAAAGGCCATCATGACAGGAAAGATATGGCAACAGATAATAAAGGCACAGTAGCAGGAACCAGAGTCTGGCTGTTCATTCTCATCTACTTCTAGGAAACTGAGTGTGGACAGGAAGTGAGGCTAAAGGTCTGTCCCTGTGACTACTTCTGTGAGGATCCACCACCCAGGTGTTCCACAACCTTCCCAAACAGCACTACCAGAACAACCATGTGTTCAAACACATAACCCTTAGGGGACATTTAGTATTTAAAGCACAGTGGGAACCAAGGTTGAGATGCTCTATTGATATTGTGTCATCTGTACTCTCTCACAGGGGTACAAGTGAAAACAGCCCAACCTCAGTACCATGTAACCAGGAAGCACTTGGTGTTGTGGGATCCCAGAAGCAGAACCACTTACAAGTTTAGGGGTGTCAAGTGATATATGTGGTAAATTGATTCTTGCTGTGGTAAAATACGAATGATAAAGCCAAAAGGGAAATAGGGCTGGCCAGAGAAGAACCCAGGGAATGCAGCAAAAATGAACATGATTGAAAGGTGCCAAGAGTTGTTGGGACAAGCTCACATAGCTTAATCTGGGGGGGGGGGGGGGGGCTGGGAAGTCACACTCTTTCCCCTTTGTGATAATTTTAATGTCTTAGAAATATCGTGAAGAGAATCCACTATAGACACACATTTTCATTACACTTCTGACTGCAGTGAACTTAACGAGCCCAGAAAATAAGCATTTGTGGACTGAAAAGTTCCTGATCCGCACCATGCACACTGCTGGCACTCTTACAGAACGGTGAGCGTACTCACCGCGTTTGAGAAGGGTGGAGAAGGCATCCTACCAAAGTGTTTGCTTTTGGCCTTTTACAAGTTTGTGCACTTGAACAAAATATTCAGACAGATCGTATCCGCCAAGCACCTCACTGCTGTTTGAGGCCATGAACTCCAGACCCAGCCGAGAAGGCTTTAAAGCAAAAGTTTAAAAATATTGACCTCGCCATATATTAAAAATAAAACTCGAGGAACTGGAGATTATGGCTCAGGGAGGAAGCTTCCTGCTCTTTGCAGAGGACTCTGGTTTCCAGCCCCCTCTTCTTTGGGTGGCTTACAACTGCCTGTAACTCCAGTGCCAGGGGAGTACACCATCTTCTTCCGGCCTCTGTGAGCCACCTGAATGCTTGTATACACAGAGATAATAACACATAATAAATATATAAAGCTTTTAAAAAATTGAAGACACACAAGTTAAAACATTTTCATACTACCGGTATCAAGATCAGTTTACATCAGTTGAGAGACTTAGGAAAAACTCAGACCCAAAACCAGGGCTGTGAGTTGGCCCACCCCCACTTCCATCCCATCTATGGTCTGCCCGAGCATGTGAAAGGACCCGTCCTGCAGACACAAAGGTGCAGGATCTCCCTGACAAAGGGTAACAACAGGATAACCAAGAGGAGCCCCAGTATCCAGGGTAGATTAGAGCAAGAAACCAGAGGCCTCGAACCAGACCAATGACTCATCGCAATGAACACTTACAGCTAAAAAATGTATAGACTAAAGGGTATGCTGTGTGACTAACTCCTGGTGAGAATTTTTTTCTTTTTTCTTTCTTTCTGGTTTTGTTTTGTTTTGATTTTTGCTTTTCTTTTTAAATTTTATTTGGGGGGGGGGTAGGGTTGCAAGGGCAGAGGACTGATGTGAAATGATAGGGAGATGAATGGGATTGGGATGCGTGATGTGAAATCCACAGAGAATCGAGAAAAAGTTAAAAAAAAAAAAAGGAAACACTTTCATAGTGGTATCAAAATCAGTTTACATCAGATGAGGAGACTAAGGAAAAATCACAGAAAGTAAAAGTCAGAACAAAACAACCCCCTCACACCTGGCCATATGAAAATTGAATGTTGGAACACAGGCATATCAAACCTCCAGGGGCACTGTCATTGAACCAACAGCGTTGAAATAAAGACTCTGGAGAAGTGAAGTTAAATTTCTATGTCAGACTCAAATACATGTTAAATAGATCAAAAATTTAAGTTAGAAAAAAATAGAACAAAAATTTAAAATCCTCAAATATGTACATAGAAGTAGATAGATTGTTTTAGGGGAACCGTCCTAATCTAGATTTTAAAACAAACAAACAAACAAACAAACAACAAGCAAGCAAGCAACACTCCAGGAAGTTGGGCCAGTCAGATAGCTCAATGGGAAAAGGAGCTTGCTGCCAAACCTTCTGAACTAAGTTGGATCCCTGGGGCCCACCACGGTTGAAGAGAGAACCACCTCCTGCAGGTTGTCCCTCTGACCCTCCCGTGCACTCTGACACCCGTGCACACCCCAGTACCACCCCACGTAACAAGTGTCAACCGAAAAGGTTTAGAACCCGGTGATGAAACAACATAGTCAAATAAAGGAGACTCTGTTAAAACTGAGGAACATTCTTAACAAAAATAAAATTAAAAAAAAAACACCACCGCATATACCAAACAACAGAGTAAGACATGTATGCAGATAGATGCTGAAAACCCAATGCTTTGGGAGATTGCAGCAGGAGGAGGATCAGGACTTCAAGACCAGTTTCAGCTACGTAGTGAGTTCAAGGCCAGCTACTTGCAAACCTGTCTCACCCCAAGACAAACAAAACAGAAATAACACCAACCTTCATGAGCTAAAATTTAAATAGCAATTTGTGATTTAGTAATCAAGATCAATATCTTTAGAACAGAAAGCTCTTTTAAATAAATAAAGGAACCACTTTATTTCTGTAATAGAGAAATGTATAAATGACATAAATAATTCTAACAAACTTGTGGAGATTGTCTAACCTTACTGGGAGTTTGAAGCTTCAAGTTAAAAGGATTTGATATGATTTCAGCCAGCATGGTCACAAAAGACTCGAAAATTCCGACACTAGTGTGGTAAGGGCAATAGGAAAGGGATGCTATATATTGCTGGTGGGAAATGTGACAGGAACAGGCTTCCTGAAAGGCAATTCAACCAATATGTGACAGAATGCTTATCTAATCAGAAGAAAATAAGCATATTTCTAATCTGAAAAAATAGGAGAGTCCACACACATGTGATGCTTCTGAGAGCATATTGTTTTCTTTTCCTCCCTATTGTTTTCAAATCTTACGTCGACTCTTGAAAATTTGGCCAGACCTAAAGACTCTTATTTTTTTTAAAAGGCAGCATACTTCTCACTCAGTTGCTTGGGAGATTTCCTAGGACGGAGCTTTCTGAACTGGGTAGTTTTGAAGCAGGCTCGCAAGCCCATCCTCTGTAATCACTGAAGTGGCAGGACTTCTTGGTGGTATCTTGTTTCCTGAGGAATATTATTGTCCAAACATAAACTGATTAGCTCACTTTATACAGTGTCATCAAGGGTGGAGTGCCCCATAAGGGGAGTCCCCTCCATAAGGGAGGTGATGATTCCCAGATGTTTGACAGTTAGTGAACTGTTATGGAGCAGGGAGTGAGGGGACAGTCCCTTGAGACCTGTGAGCTCACATTCCTCTTTTCCGGGCGTGGGATGGGAGGCAGCCTGCTTTGAGAGAAGCCTCTCCTGTTGCTAGGCACTTCATGAAGACAAGCCTGCCATTGCATCATCTTTGTTTGCTGTTTGGTCCTGGGGCTGAGGTCAGCAGTGGTGTGTTGTGCTTGCCTGTCTTCCAGATGTAGTGACAGTACTATTTATACTTGTTTATCTGTTATGTGTGCATGCCCTGGTGTGTGTGTGTATGTGTGTGTGTGTGTGTTTGTCTGCAGATGGAGGTTCGCGGAACAACTTTGTGGAGTGGGTTCTCTCTTACCGTTCATGCAGATTTCTAGGATTGACTCGAATAGACAGATATGAACAGCAAGTACCTCTACTCACTGAGCTGTCTGCCAGCCTGAGATCGTCTTACCCTTTCTCATACCCACATGTGAGGGCTGAGGCCAAAGTATCACAGAGACATTCTGTTTACTAGAGTGGGAGTCTGAACACCAGCCTATGGGTGCACTCCGCTGCCACCTCTCTTTGGTGACTGCTAGACAAAAACGCAGCTATGCCTCTGTCATGCACCATTTTGCTTCTCCTCGCTTCTCAGACACTTACGTATCTCACACAGCGCCACCTGAGAAAAATTGCTAACCTAGAAACGCCATGAGAAATGAACAATTCATAGTTTTCGAAGTTCAGTAGTATCTGAGTTGGTCCTTGGTACCTCCTTGTGCCCCTCCCATATTTGTCCTACCTGGGGTTATGGATCAACCTGGCTTGTACAGACACTTCCGGCCCCAGGTCATCATCAGTAGCCACCTCTGTTACGGATCAGTCGTCTGCCAAACATAGTGTTATGTTGCAAGGAAACTGCCGCCATTTTTACTGGGTAAAACTCCCCCAAAGCATGGGAGTAGTGAAGGGCAAAGGTAAGTCAGGACGTGCTTTCAGAAGGAGAGAGAGACAAGACAGGGAGACAGAGAACACAAGAGAGACAGATAGCGACAGAAAGAACGGGATGATACGACTTTATTATGATCGTATATTGTTTTGTACTTATTTACATATTGTTATTAGCTCATATTGTATCTAATGTACATTATTAAGCTTATAATAAACATACCAAAGGACGGACAGCGTCTGGAGGGTTGTGTGGTATGATCAGCCAGTTTCAAGAATCTACTGTTGGAGTTATAGCCTGGCTCTTCCTGTCTACAGGGGTTTGCTCCAGTTTAGCTAGCAATGACGTCATCCCTTCCCTTTAAAAGGCCTAGCTCTAATAGTCTCGCGTCTGTGTTTTGTACTATCTCCTCTTGTCTCCCTTATCTAGTCACATTGTGATGTGGGGGAACTGTTTTGTTGAGGCTGAGTTTCGTGTATTCTTGTACTTCCTATATAACTGGAATCCGCTTGAATCCCTGGTCTCCCTCAGCCATGCTGCCCTCATGAATGTCACACCGGGTCTGTGTGCAAGCCATGCTTCCCTTCTCCATGTGAACGTCTCATGTGGGCTCCTCTGTCAGGCTTTTTAAACATCTTCCTCTTTTCCAAGTCAGCTTCCTGTTGTCTCATTTAAAGTCAATTTGGAACATCCTTTACCATTAGTATATATAAAAATTGTGCAAATCAGGCTACATTTTTCCTTCTGTCTGGGTGTATTGACTATTCGTAGAATAACAATAATTTAGCTAGTGTACAAAGGAACAAGTTTCACGTTGACATATATACACATATATATCATTATACTTTGCTTATATTCACCTGTCACTACCCTCCCCTTCTCCTTCTGATCCTTTTCCTCCACCGCAATATTTCTCCTGCTTTCATGCCCTATGTGTGTGTGCGGTAGCTAAACCTAGATTCTACATATGTGAGAAAACGTGCAGTGTTTTGTCATCCTGCCTTCCGTTACCCTCTATCATCCTGCGTCTCCCTTCAGACCCCTTCCTCCCCATCTCATTGCCTCCCCCGCTCTATTTTATTGTCATATACATATAAGTATTTGGGTCTAGTTTCCACATGGAACATTTAGTATCTGTCTTCGTGAGTCTGACCAGTTGCACTTAACATGGTTTCCATTTCCATCTACTTTTGCATAAATGATGTAACTTCATCACTCTCTGTGGCTGAATAAAATGTACATACACACACATGCATATTCTCTATTTTTCTCTTTATGAGCACCTACACTGATTCTGTATCTTGGTTGTTTTGAATAGTGCCTGAATAAACACTGATACTGAAGTATTTCTGTGCTATGCGGACTTACATTCCTTCAGATATTCCTGACTTATACTCAGGGGACGTATAGATGAATTCTATGATGGCTCTGCTTTTAGTTTTCTGAACAGCTTTAATAGGGATCTCCATAGTAGCTGTAGCCGTGTGAATTCCAATCAGCAGTGGAGAAGTGATGTGGGATTTCCCTCTGTATTCTGTGAATACCATTGGTTAATAGAGAAACTGGCTTGGCCTGATAGGGTAGAACAGAGCTACATGGGGAAAACTAAACTGAATGCTGGGAGAAGGGAGGTAAAGTGAGGAGAAGCCATGGAGCTGCTGCTGGAGACAGACGCGGTGGAACCTTGCTGGTAAGCCACGAGCCTCATGGTAAAATATAAAATAATGGAAATGGGTTAAATTAATGTAGGAGTTAGCCAATAAGAAGCTAGAGCTAATGGACCAAGCAGTGATTTAATTAATACAGTTTCTGTGTGGTTATTTTGGGAGTCTGGGAGGCCAGGAAATGAACAAGCAGCCCCCTACAACCAAGAAGGGGTCCTCTTTCCCCACATGCTCATCAGCATCTTTGTCATTTGTTTTCTTGGTGACAGCCATTCTGTCTGGATTGAGATGGATTCCCAAAACATTTTTGCTACACCTTTTCTCAATGGTTGAGAATGTTGAAAACTTTTTCAAACATTTATTGGCCATTTCTTCTTTTTTAGATCTAACTTTTCAGTTTATTTGCTGATTTACTGATGGGATATTTTTATATATTTGGATTTCTTTGTAGATTCTAGGTCTGTTACTACCTATCAGGTGTATAATTGCAAGAATTCCCTCCTATTCAGGAGGCTGTCTCTTCACTGTCGATATCTTCTTTTCTTTGCTTCACAGAGCATTTGAATTTCATGCAATTCCATTTGTCAATTGTTTGAATTGTCAACTAAGGTACTGGAGCTTTTTTCAGATATGTCTATATTTTGAAGTGTTTTTCTCCTGGTATTTTCAGAGTTTCCAGACTTTCATTAAGGCCTTTGATCTATTTTGAGTTTATTTGGGCAGAAGTAAGAGGTACTAGTCTAGTTTCATCCTTTTATTTGTAGATAATAGTTTTCTCAGCATTATTTGTTGAAGGATCTGTCTTTTCCCCAATGCATACATTCAGCTGTAATTGTGTGATTTGCTTCTGGGTCTTCTATTCTATTGCAGTGTCTATGGTTTGTTATTATTGAAAGCATAAAGTTGCTGTGTCTGACATATGGCTACTTACCTCCTCCTTCACTTGGCCCTGGATTTGTTTGAGGTGGTAATAAATAGAGTATTAAGTTCAACTGAAAACATTGACTGGGTCATATTTATATGGCTGCAGCATTTTTGTTATAGTAAAAAAGTATAGGCTAATATGTTTAATAAGAGGAAACAGCTAGCTGAACAATTTGTGTTGCTTTCAGTAATCCATATAATTGTCAACTCTATAGACAAATTTGACAAGAAATAAATATTTAATAAAACAATGTTAAATAAATAAGTACTCTATAAAATTTTCTTTAAATTATTATTTTTTATTTTGTCATGTGTGTGTGATGGGCATGAATGCAAGTAGGAGGTCAATGAACAACTTTGAGAAGTTGGTTTTCCCCTTCCGGTGATGTGGGTTCCAAGCATGGTTACCTTCAGAAGAATGGTTTACTTTATTTGCTTGAAAAATTAAAAAATCACAAATTCATTGGAAAGTTTGCAAGTATACTTTTCCTGAATGCTGTATGAATAAGCTCATCCATTCTTCAGGATGGAGTGTTTTATCCTACAAAACACTGGCATGCTTCCATTTGCCACAGTTTAAACAAGGTACTACCATGACAGTGACCTCTGTGCTGTGGAAGCCTCACCTCTCTTCTTGGTTTCTGAACCTTCTACGCCAAAATGATATAAGTCATAATCTTGTGATAATCTTGCATGAGTTGCATCTCTTTAATTTCTTTCATTCTACAACATTTCCTTAGTCCTTTGCTGACATTTCTGAAGATTACAGGTCATTTTGTCTTGTAAATGACCTTCATTCAGGGTTCTTTCTAATGGTTCTTTGTGATTAGACTTAGTATTTCATCTTTGGCAAAGCATTTGTCTTTTTTTTAAATGTCAAAACTTTTCTTTGATTCTAGAAAATATAACTTTTGGTATAAAAAAGGCCATGTACTGGGTTTAGATTTCTGTGAGAGTCCATCCTTTATAATGCTAAGACTTTTTTTAACCTTGACTTAGCATGTTGTTAGGCATAATAACTGTCTGGTAGAATAGAAAGTCATACTGCTGACTGTTGTGATGTTGTCCTTTAGGGCTTCATAATCTCAACACAACTGACTTTTGGACTCCATGGACTATCTGCTTGTAGAGGTCTGTCCTGGGCACCATAGATGTTTATCAACAACTTTTACTTGCATCCAGTAGGCACAAGTACACTCACACCTGACTTGTGATAAGCAACTGTGGCTTTAGATATTGCCTGATGTCTCCTGAGGGATAGGATTGTTGTCAGAGTTTCTGTCTGGCCAGTTCCTGCAATTGTTAAGTCCCAAAGAAATCACACAGAGGTCTACATTAGTTGTAAACTGATTGGCCCATTAGCTCAGGCTTCTTATTAACTCTTATAACTTATATTAGCCCATTATTCTTGTCTATGTTAACCACGTGGCTCTGTACCTTATTTGGCGAGGGCAGTCACATCTTCCTTCTTCTGTGTCTGGGTCAGGACTGCAGACTAGGAACTTCCTTCTTCCCAGAATTCTCCTGTTCTCATTGACCCCACCTCTACTTCCTGTCTGGTTGTCCTGCCTATACTTCCTGCCTGGCTACTGGCCAATCAGTGTTTATTTAAAATATAATTGACAGAATACACACCATAGGATTACTCATGGCTGAGAACTGCAGCATGACTCACTTGATTCTATGGCCTGAATCTTGTTGGTCCTTAAGTCTTTTAGGAAACAGAAAAAGAATAGTTGAGACAAACTTTTTTCTTTTAGAGATAAAGTGGCTTTCAAGAGAGGCTATCAATTTTTCATTCAACACAGAATCATAAACTCAGTTCTCTCCATTTAAAATTTAGAGTCAGTTTTTTTTTATTAGCTTTTCATTATTGATAAAGTTTCCTTTTTTCTTACAAGTCTGTGATGTATTTAACAAATGTTATTTATTGGACACACATTTTAAGGACCTGCGGTGTTCTTGTATTATAAGTAGGCACTTTTGCATGTCAAAAACTGTGATCTTAGAGCTTATCTAGGGAGTCCAGCAGCAGCACAGGATCTTCTGCAGTTCAGGGAGTCTGGGAGTAGTCAGACTTGACCAGACCCAGACCTGACTGCCTGAGAAAGTATGTGCTCATCATGCCCCAGGCTTCCTTCCAGAATCTAGAAACCTTTAATTAATGACATGAAAAAAATGTTGAAGAGAGCAATGAGAAAAGAAAAGAAAAATGTAGCTAAAAGACTTTAAATGTAGATACATACTACTTCTTGTACTTGTCATGGTCGCCGGCTGGGTTTGGGAAGAAATAGAATACACTGCATTCTCTGTATAAGCTGTGTAATTTCAGTGTGCTATAGATGCTGTGGATATGAGCTGATGCTTCCAGGGCTCTAAATACTTCTTCGTAAATAAATCTATTCAGTCCATTAACCATAGCTAATTTTTCTCACTGGTTTGAACATGTCACAGCTAATGACCAATGGGCAACGAGAAAGAAAAATAAGTTCATTCATGAATTATTCTCTGTTCTCACTTTAGACAAGTTAATTTTCCTTAAATTATCAGGTTCTATCTTAACCAGAGGCCATTTGTGGTTATCAAGGATAAATGTTTGTATGTTTGACCTTCAGTTTTACATTTCACAGTAAACGTCAAATTCTATTAGCCTGGCAGCACAAAACACTGAATGTGCAAATCAAAATGTTGAAAAAGGAGTAATTCTTAGATTGTATGTTTGTTCTGCCTGTTAATATGGTATGAAGATTTGAGCAAGACTTTTCTTTTAATTAACCTGTGAATATACTAAACTAAGAGGACATATTCTCTTTCCAGAGTAGTCAGATCAGAAATTAAATTAAAGGACATGTCTCCTGGGGAGGACTGGGTGGATGATTCACACTTGACCCTGAAAAGCAGCCACAGAAGCAGGGCACCCAGGATACCTGTCATCTTTATGATCCTACTGCGGGCAAGGAATGACAGGGCCAGTGTGTGACTGCAGCCCCTTTGGGTTCTCCAGCACTGCGAACGAGGGAAGAAATAGCTTAGATTGACAAAGACTGTTGTCCATTGACTTTAACTCGTCATTGTCAACTGACTAGACTAAGAAACAAAACACCCTGGTACTTAGAAACACACACATCCAGGGGTGTCTGTGATAGTTTCCAACTGGGTCATGAAGGCTCTGACCAATCAGTGCATTGAACTCTTGACGGATTTGTAGTATAATGGTGTGGTAATGTGACACTCTGCCTGAGCACCGTCTCAATTGTGAGCTAGAATACAACATCCCTCCTTTCAGCTGTTCCTCTCGGGTCCTTATTCACAGCAATGGGGAAAGTAAGCAGTATACTGCATCTTAATATAACTTCATTTTCTTATGTTTCACACTGATGGCATTACATGATTTGTACATTAAAATTAAATTACCACTGTACTAAATGCAGCTTATTAAACATTGTAATTTGGCAGACTATACTGGAGTATAGAATCTTTGACTGTCTTTCCCTCTAATGCTCTCTTTCTTAGTCATCTCCCTAGAACTAGTCACCACTACCATTGTAATGAATATACTTCTGGACTTTTCCATAGTTACTCATAGGAACCATTGTGTGTGTGTGTGTGTGTGTGTGTGTGTTGTTGTTGTTGTTGTTGTTGTTGTTTTCAATTGAATAACACAGGAGCAGGGAGTACAGCTCAGTTGATAGAATGCTTGCTTAGCAGGCAGGAAACCCTAGGCTTGGATTCCAGAACCACATGAAAACGGGTATGATGGCACATGCTTGTAATTCCAGAACCTGGCAAGTACATGCAGGAGGATCAGAAGCTCAAGATCATCCTCAGTTACATAGTAAGTTTGAAGCAAGACTGAGATAGCCGAGAACCTGTCTCACAACAACAATGGCAACAAAACTGAGATCAATGAAAACAAAATAATGTATGCGTTATTGTACTTAGCAATGCCACTTATATAATTCTTCCTTCAGTACAAATAGGTTCACCTGACTTTAGACAGTTGCAACCTGGCACGTGAATTTCTTCATAGAAGGAATGCACAACTATTTCTTTAGTCATTCCTGTTTTTAGAAATACATAAACTGTGTTTGATTTTTCACAGTTACAAATACCGTTGAAATAAGGATCCATGCACTTGACTCTTGGGGCTCATGGTTAAATGGCTGGGATGGATATAAATAGAATTTCAAGGTGATGAGGGCTGCAGCTCAACCTCTAAGTGGCTGTAGTTGCTCCTCTGTCCTCTCCAGATGCGTGTGAACATGCTTAGTGAATCTGAATTTCCCCATCAAGATGAGGTTGAGGAGCAGTCTGCTTGTATCTTGACTATAGAAAAGGTTTTTCTGTGAACTGCTGGTTTATGTCATTGCCTGCTTCTTCCTCTGGTTTTCTCTATTTAAATGACTTGATTCTACCCTTTTATTGTCACTTAGGTTAGAGTGTCTTATGAAATTCCTTGGGTTAGTTTCCTTTCCATTAGCCTGATGAAAGCAACTTAGGGGAGAAAGGGTTTATTCTGACTTACAGATCATGAGCCATGTAGTCTGTCATGACCAGGAAGGCATGGAGGCAGGGGCCTGAGGCTGACTGGCACACTGCACTGGACTACAGGTTGAGATTCTGTCTCAAAGAACAATATGAAACAGCTAACAATTAAAACCAAGCAAACAAACCTGAAAGACATTGTCACTGGGTATGGTAATTCATGCCTATAATCCTAGAACCCAGGCAGCTCAAGACAGTTTACAACTTCAAGACTAAGTTGAGCCAGTCACTGTGAGGTCAGCATGGGATGCATAATGAGATATTGTCTCTAAAAAGAAAAGAAGAACAAGAAAAGGGATCAAAAACATTGTAGCGGGACAAGGACAGAAACAAAAGCAGCAGCTTTCGTTGGGGACTGGTATGTTGCAATATACAGGCCGAAGATGAAGCTGGGTCCAAAATGGAAGCAATGCAAGCTGTTCACATACGCAGTTCTGAGATCTGAGGATATGAGGGTGAGGAAAAGGATGAAATCAGAGTCTCACATAGCAACCTGAAGGCTGAAGTCACCATTGATAGTATGGGCACTTTGCGGGAGTAAGACCAGAGACTGCACATAACATGTTGAATTTGGAATGTCTGCTTAAACACAGAATCAAAGATGTTGAATAGATGGTTGTAGGTGCAATTACAGGCTGGTGAGAACTATCTAGGATGGAAACAGTGTTATTGACAGTGGGCAGATACATTCTCTGTTAATGAACTGCAAGTCTTTGTACGCCTGAAGGTGAGATTTAGCTAGCTGTGAAGTGGGATTAAAAATACCATTTTGTTCTTAACAGGAACTAGGAGAACTATTCATAAATTTAGCTTTACAAATACTTGCAAAGTAGGTGTTAATTCTGACATTAAGAAAAAACAGTACTTCTTAAAGGAATGGATGCTTTGTATGCAGGATTTTTTTTACTTTTATTGATTCTTTGTGGTTTTCACATCATGCATTCTGATCCCACTTATGTCCCCATCCCCCCACATCTGCTCTCTGCCCTTGCAACCTCCCCTGACAAACAATACCAAATTTAAAAGAGAAACCAAAACAAATAAAACAAATAACCAAAGCAAAAAAAAAAACAAACAAACAAAAAAAAAACAACAGCAACAACAAAAGAAGAACCTGTTGTGAGCTGTTGTGTAGCCCAGTGAGTCACATGCTGAGTGTTCATTGCTGTGAGGTCTGGTTCAAAGCCCCTGGTTTCTGCTAAACCACTGGTAATGGGCTCTCACTGGGGCTCCTCTTGGATATCTTGTCATTGTCCTGTGTCATAGAGATCCTGCTGTTTTGAATTTGGAGGTTCATCCATTTCAACTTCAAGGTGAAGTAGAGCCAGTCAGTTTGAGGTCAGCATGGGATACATAATGAGATATTGTCTCTAAAAAGAAAAGAAGAACAAGAAAAGGGATCAAAAACATTGTAGCAGGAAAAGGACAGAAACAAAAGCAGCAGCTTTTGGAGCACTTCATATGCTCCAACAACTCATAGATTGGGTGGATGTTGGAGTGGGCCAACTCATAGCCCTGGCTCTGGGCCTGGGGAGTAGCTAGGTTGGTCAGCTTGCTGGCTTTCCTTCATTGTCACTACCCGGATGAGGTCCTAAGCTCTGCCTTGACTAACTCCCCCAGTGCAGCCTACAGCAAGGAGCAGGGCCAGTTTTCCTGCTCTCGGGCCCTCAGATCCGGGTCCCCCTTACTCATATCGCCAGGTGTAACATGAAGGAAGCCAGGCCTGCTTGTTT
The DNA here is from genome assembly GCF_903992535.2 of Arvicola amphibius. NCBI lineage: Eukaryota > Metazoa > Chordata > Mammalia > Rodentia > Cricetidae > Arvicola > Arvicola amphibius. The sequence continues at coordinate 148,227,009 of NC_052049.1, read as the reverse complement.
GGGTTTCTGTCCCACCCAGTACCCCATAACTGTTTAGCTCCAAAGAAAAATCACACAAAGATCTCTGTAAGTTATAAAGCTGATTGGCCCATTAGCTCTAGCCTCTCACTGGCTAACTCTCACATCTTGATTAACCCATTTTCTGATCTATTTTAGCCATGTGGCTCAGTACCTTTTTCAGTGGTTCAGATCACATCCTGCTGCTTTGGTGATCTGGGCAGGAGTGGGAGCAATCAACTTCCTCCTTCCCAGAATTCTCCTGTTCTCATTATATCATTTCTCCTTCCTGTCTGGTTTTCCTGCCTATACTTCCTGCCTGGCCAATCAGCGTTTATTTAAAACATGATTGACAGAATACAGACAATTCTTCCGAACCAGCCAGGGCCAGCTCTGCTGTGTTGCCCAAGCAATGTGCAGAAGGGCCAGCTCTGCTGTGTTGCCCAGGCAATGTGCAGAGCCCTCTCTCCCAGTTGCTGTAGGACTTACACAGGGGAGCTGTGGCAGGGAGATTCATCTCTATTGTGCTGCTCAGACAGGAAGCAGAGGCTGTTTCCTTGTGCACTGAAGACGGTGATGTTCAGGACCAGCTCTCCAACTCTTGTGACCCCAAGGCCAGCTTTCTTACCTGCCACAGGTGGTAATAGGTATGGGGGAGTCATCGCTCCCTCACCCCTACCACCACATGGCAGATGGGGGAGATAGAGTCAACTCTCCTGTTCTCATGCCTTCAGGGATGCCTCACAGGTGTCCCTGACCACAGGGTCAGCTCTAGTGTGCTTCCCAGGTGACCTGCACACCTATGGTAAGAAGTGGGATCATTTTTCCTGAGGGTAAGAGGTGGGAGGTGAGATTTCCCCTGAGGGACAGGGCCAGATAACCTGCTGCAATATCCAGCAAGTGGCAGGACCAGTGAAGGGTGGGGCTGGCTTAGCACAGCAAGGTTCCAATGATCCTAGTGCTAACACAGGCCATGGGTATCACTACAGACCTCAGCTGTAGCAAGGCCACAGACCCCAGGCAGTGCTCTCGGTAGCAGCTCAGGCCCCTCAGATCAGCACGGCCTAGCAGCCGTATTACCCTCTGGACATCAGCATGGTTCCAGGTGGCTGTCCAGATCCCCAGCATTTACAGAGCCCTCGGTGGAAACTGGAGCCATGGATACCACCCGGACCCCAGCCTCTGAAGGGCCATGGACCCAGTCATGGTCCTCAGTAGCAATGCCCAGAAGTCTCCAGGGCTCCAGATGGCAGCACTGGCTGCCCACATCAGCATGGCCCCAGGTGTGGCGGTGGTCTCACACCCTGATACCATAGCCATGTCCAAGGTGACCAACCAGACCCTGGTTCTCTGCACGGCCCTTGGTGACAACAGGAGCCCTGGACATCAACTCAGACCCTGGCTTCTGTAGGGTCACAGACCCAGACATGGCCTTATGCAGCAGTCCTGGCTTGGATGACACCATGGCCTTGGGTGACAGACAGCACAGGCCTCTCAGATCAGGATGCCCCTGGTGGCAGCATGGTTCTTTGACATCCTCACAGACTCGGGTTGTGACCCAGACCTCAGATATCTACATGACCTTTGGTGGTGACATAGGCCATGGACATCAATATAGACCCTAGCTGTGGTAGGACCATAAACCTAGTCAAGGTCCTAGGCAGTAGCCTGGGCCTAGATGTCACCATTGTCCCAGGTAGCAGCACTGGCTGTTATGACTGGTGTGGCCCTTGCAGCAGCAAAACTTTCAGATACCAACATGGCTCCAGGTGGCAGCCTAGACCCCTGACATCAGCATGGTCTTCAACGGTCCCAGGAGCCACAAGCATCAACACAGTCCCTGGATGGCAGGATCATGGACTCAGACATAGCCCTTGGCCACAACCCTGGTCTAGACCATACCTTGACCCCAGTTGGTAGTATTGGTCACCCAAGACTGCCTGGTACCAGCAGCAGTACAGCCCTCAGATACCAACATGGTCACAGGTTGTGGCCCAGATCCCAGGCATCCATGTGGGCCTTGACTGCAACATGGACCAGGGACATCAACACAGGCCTCAGCTGCAGCAGGACCATGTACCCTGACGTGGACCTCTGAAGCAGCCCAGGTTGTCACCATGGCTCCCAGTGGCCATGCAGGCCACCCAGACTGATATGGCCCCTGTGGAAACAGAGCCCTCAGACACTAATGTGGCCCCATCACAGGCCCCTGTACAGCCAGGCTCAGGTGGCCAGCTGGCCATTCCTGTCAGCCCGTTCCTCACCGCCCTCACCTCTCCAGATCCACCTCTCTCCTCAGTCAAGAAAACGATTCCACCTCTCCGTTTATTCCACCTGCCCACCCTGCACTCTCTCAGTACAACGGTGCCCAACTGCCCAGTGCCAGGGCCCTTGGCTGGATCACAGGTGACACTTGGTTGAGTACCGCCTACCCAAGTCACAAGGAATGGCATGAAGCTCTTGCCTTTCCTCTCTCCCATGCCCGGCCTCTGGCAGTACTTGGTGTGGTGGAGGGTGCCTGATTGCATGGCGTCAGAGGCACCAGCCAGGCTCCTGGTTGATTGTGGACCCCACAGACCCAAAAGTCTGAGGGGTGTCATCTGTGTCCATCGCCACATAGGATTTTCTAATTGTCATAGCAAGCCCTTTGGCCTCTTTTGTTAATATCGGTGTTGTGTTGGGGGAGAAATTCTGTCTGAAAGAATAATGCATGAACTGTAAGCTTGTGGGCATCAAGCCTTTGTCTCATGATATAAGCAGGAGTGGACCTTTGTAATCAGAAGAATGACATCAAGGTCTGATGTCCTGGGTTCTTCAGGCCAGACATGGAACAACCCGACCTCTGTGCCAGAATGACCTCTACGAAGTGTAATATTTCCACTTGAATATTTAGTCATCATGATCGTTTTCCATGGTTTTAATTCATAAAATATGGTTGTTGTTTTTTCAAAGCCACAGGAGCACAGCAGTTTTGTTCAGCCTTTTCCTCCTTTCTCTACACTGATTTATTTTTACTCCCAGCTAATCTTTAATGTGAACAATTCAATTACCACTTTTTTTTTTCAGAAATAAAAATATGTACATGTATTCTGAATAAGAAAATAAGGCGATATCAAAACACTAGTCCAGCTCAGGAGTAAGGGCTATGGGTATAAAGAAACTATACAGGTAAATGGAGATAAGACATATCCAAAGGCTTACATTTATAGTTCATTCATGTGGGGCTCTTTCTGTGCTGGATATGTTACAGTGACCATGCCATCATGTGGTTCCCAGAAAATAGCTCTGAAGGAATCGCCTGGGTCACCACCGGAAACTATCTCTGCTTATTTCAGCTGTTCGCAGTCTTAACTGAGGAATCCCAAACTATATATGTATGTGAGGAAAGGACATTTTGCTGTGTTTACCCTTGGGAAGGATTAGGTGCTTTTCTTTCTCTTTTGTCTCATCCCAATCACTGAAGCTAATTGAGTTGTGATAGAACAGGATAATTTCATGATTTCAGTGACCTCTTCATTAATTTTTTTAGTGTACCAAATAAAGTGCATCTGTGTGTGATCCTACATATCAGAGAAAATATACAATGTTCTCCCTCCTTCCTCCCTCCACTCACCCCTACAGTTCCCCGTCTGTTTCCATAACACACACACACACACACACACACACACACACACGTTATGTGTAGATTCAACATATGAGAAAAACATTTGCCCGAGTCTGTCTTATTCAATGTGACTACTATATCTGGTTCTACACATTTTCTTGCAGATCATAAATAATTTTGCTGTTCTTTAAAGCGAATAAAACTCCACTGTGCATATGCACATTTACTTACTGGTGGGTGTAGAGGCGCCCAAGCATTGGCCACTCCGAGTAGTGCCATAAACACAGGAATGCAAGCATCTTCTCGGTAGGCTGATTTAGATTCTTTGAATATATGCTCAGGAGTGGTGTTCATGAGTCATATAGTAATTCCATTTTTAATTTTCTGATGAACCCCAGAAACCTCCATGGCGCTGTTCTAGTACACAGTCCCAGCAGCAGGGAATAAAAACTTCCCTTTCCCCGTATCCTTGACAGCATTTGGCTTTTTTTTTTTTAATAATAGCCATTCTAACTGAGGGGAGATGGAATCTCGAAGCGGTTTTCATTTTGCATTTCCCTCAGGGCCGAGGATGTTGAACAGTTGGAATTTTTTTGTGTGGTGTTTAACTTTTGGAGTTTTTTTTTTTAGACTCTAGAATCTAGATATTAATTCTCTGTCAGATACATAGTTGGTAAAAAATTTTCTCTTCTATAGAGTGCCTCTTCTTTCCCTGGCAGATGACCTGTGAACCATTACTTTTTCTGTGTATTGGATGCTAAGTGCCAAGAAGTATCTATCAAGGAATACAGCAGTCCTCTCTTCATGTGACTGGGATTTAGATACTGTGGGAGACAGCGGTGAGCATGAGCTGAGACTCAGGGCAGCAATGCCCTGCACTGAGGTAGCAAGTTCACAGGCTTCACCCTAGCCTTAAAGTTCTCTCGTCTCAGGGATGTCTTTTTCTCATTGATACAATTTGTCTACTCTGAGCCTGGCGGTGGTGGCGCACGCCTTTAATCCCAAGAAGCAGGCGGATCTCTGTGAGTTCAAGACCAGCCTGGTCTACAAGAGCTACCTCCAGGACAGGCTCTAAAGCTGCAGAGAAACCCTGTCTCGAAAAAAAAAAAAAAACCCACAATTTGTCTACTCTGTGCTAGGAGATAAATATTTCAACTTCCCAGTTTTCACACGCAGTCTTATACTTTTATTTTTCTTTTCTTTCTTGTGTCATTGTTGTTCTGTTTCTAGAAGATTTTGGGTTGTTTGGTTTGGTTTTTCAAGACAGGGTCTCTGCGTAGCTCTGATTGTCCTGGAACTCACTCTGTAGACCAGGCTGGCCTTGAACTCATAGACATCTGCCTACTTCTGCCTCCAAGTGCTGGGATTAAAGGTGTGCATCACCACTGACCAGCTCTGTTGTTCTGTTTTTTGTCTTATTGTGTTTTTTGTTTGGAGTCAGGGTCTTACTATGTAGCACTGGCTGACCTAGAGCTCATTACGTAAATCAGCCCAACTCAAACATATATTCACCTGCCTTGGCCTCCCAATGCTGGGTTTAAAGGAACGTCTCATCATGCCTGGTTTCATCTTTATTCCAATATATGAGAAATAATTTTAGAGAATAGAAAAATTCTTTGGCCAAGCCAGTAAATATTCTTATTTGGTCTCATGAGAAGTAATAAATGGGTTCTGAAGTCCTACTTGCTTGGGCTAAAATTCCAATACTAAAATACCTTTTTCCTCTCTCTACCTCCGATTCCTCAGGGGTAAGGTCTGATGATGCTGCAAGATGATTCAGAGCAATGGCAGGCACGTTCTTCACGGGACGAGGTTCTCTATAATCTAGATTTAAAGAGAGATTTAGATTCTTTTAAAAATTTATTACTACTGGTATGTGTGTGCATGTGTGTACGTGTGAGTGTGTGTGCGCGCGCATGCATATGTGTGTGTCTGGTTCTGAAAACTGAACTCAGGTTGTGAGGCTTAGTGTCAGATACAAAGAGAGGCCTTTGGGATTATTAGGGTAAACTCCAACATGAGCTACATGCCCAACATACTTGCCACAACATACTTGCCACAGAAAAACCTTAAAAGTATTAAATGGTTTTTTTACAAGTTAGCTTGTTTTGGGTCAGTTCTATTTTCATAACTACTATATTTTATCTCTCTTATAAATGATTAATGGCTATTGGAGCTACGGGTGCGGCTAACAAGCTGTCCAAGTCAGTGGACTTTTCTTTTTCTGTAGCAGTCAGAAAAGCTCAGTCTGTTCTGGTTTCTTTGGTCATATTGTCTTGATCATGCCAAATAAGCCACATGAAAATGTATGATTAGAACCATGATGCAGAAGTTGAGGATGAAGTCTCATGACTTAGCATAAGGGCTCACCCTGGATTCAGGTGGAAAATGGAAATAATTTTCTAGAAAATAATTCTGGGAATTATTTCAAGATAGCTGAAATTTTAAGATATCTAGCCTATATAATACTTTTTTTTTGACACAGAAGCTCATGTTTCCCAGGCTGGCCTCAAGCTTGTGTCCCTGAGGGTGGCCTTGAACCTGTCTCTCCCTTCTCTGCCTCCCAAATTCTAGGATTACTAGTCTGTCTCACCACATCTGTTTTGTTTGTTTTATCGGAACTGGGGGTCAAACCCAGGGCTTCATGTATGTTAGACAGGCATCTACCAAGTGAGCTTCATCCCCAGTCTTTAGGAAAAATTCTCGATCCCAACCTTCTCATCTTCAAAGATAATTCAACATCTAACATTACTTATTCCAAGAAAAAAAATTAAACACTTTCAGAACATCGTCATTTTCTATCAATACAACAGTTAGATTCTGTTAAAAACTGTTAATACACATACGTGACCTTGCCAAGGGGAAGATGTGACAGCTGAGAGCCCTTCGAGCAGTGACTTCCTTCTAAGGATGCCATCACATTCCAGGAAGAGTGTCTCCATCCTTCTTTGCTTTCATACATTTGCTGGAACTTAGCAAAGATGGCTTGCTGGTGCCTGTCAGCATGACAAGGTCTAAGATTTTCTGAAGGTTTCAGACGAGCCGTCCATGCCAAATTCTTAATGGAGTTTCAACGGAAGCCTCTTACGAGATGTGTTGTGACTGACCTGCTGGGAGGTTTTCTGTTGTCTCTAGGGAAAAGCTAATGACTTGAGGGTTCTGGGGACTGCAACTCCTGGGATCTTTGCTGGCTGTTGGCTATGGCAGACTCTAAGCACTTTTGGAAATCAGAGCCAAGAGTCAGTAGCATATCCTTCCTCAAAATAACATGGCCTTGAATTACTTATAATTACTTAACTTACTTGCAGAGACTAATGTAAATATTTGGGAAAGCCGACTCCCAGGAAACACATAGTGGTTTGAAATTCTGAATGTTATCTTGTAATTCTCTTATGAACGCAAAGTGTGTGGGAAAACTGAATGTGGAAACAGGAACCGTGTGTCAGTTGGTGAGACTGCAAATGAACGCCATCTCTGCTACATGAGTGGGTCAGAAAGCACCAAAGCATGCTGTGCCTGTGGGGGAGTGTGGGCTGTATCGTCCATCACAGGGCGGGGTGGATGTCCCAGGGAGTGTTTGAAAGCATCAGTCCAGAGATTAGGAGACCTGAAGTAAGAGCAGTGTTAAGGGCAAAGTCTTTCCTCTTTCAAAAGGCACACAGCAACTGAGTAATAAAGCCAGGGGTCTGAGACAGCCACGAGAATTTCTCACCATCCTCCCAACAGAGTGCATCTTAAAATTCATTTTTATGTCTCGTGTAAGATTTCTTTTCATACAGCGAGTAGTTTCTTAAATAATGTGGTTAAAGCAATTGTTCCCCTAAGTCCAGCCCTGGCACAGAAAAATAATGGTAGTAACTAGCACACTGAATGTAAAATTTAAGGACATTCGGCTCCTGAGTTAAAATATTTCTGAAAGCAGTGGCAAGGAAACATTGAGGACACTTGCAGAAGAGAAGCAATAAAATTCGGTCTGTTAAATAAAACCAAGCCGGACCAGAGACAGCGCGCAGTGTCGTCGGAGTCTTAGGTCATTAGATTATCTTGGCTGGCTCTTTACTTAGATGAGCCATGCCGCTTGCTTTGGAGCCTCCGAGCAAACCGTATGTGGCAAGAATTGACGTATGAGTACATTTTCAGGACACCGCTTAGTGTTATTTCGTAGGCCTCTGACATCTGGCCTCCTCCCAGAACAGACCCTAGTAGTCCTGTTCATCTATGCCTTCATTTTCCTTTTGTAATACTTACTAACTTCGCAGAGTGGCTTCTATTTCAGTAACCTCTCCACATCTAGGAGCAGTGAGACCCTTGAAAAAGGAGAGTTAATCTCTCCCAAAGCCGAAAACAATGGGTCTTTGTAAGTCAAAGGAGTCGTGAGATTAGAGGCTAAAGATAATCAGAGCTCATGCCACCCCTGGGTTTCCTCTCCCCTCCTTTCCTTTCAATAAAATTAGAAGTGGGGGGGAGAAAGATTTAGAAAAATATTTGAAGGAGAATTGTATTCCAAGAAAAAAAAATGGCTCTTTATTCCTGGGCAGAGGCCACCCAGATGTTTAACTGGTGCTGTCTTGGAGACTTGGGAAGGCATCTCCAGTGCATCTCCTTCAGTGGTGAGGTTTCCGGGCCACACAGAAATGGAATCAGCTTTCTGGTTTTGCCTCCACGACGAACGACCAACTTTGCAAGTCATTAGCTGTAAGGTTTACACTAGCTGCGAATTCCCTGGGATTCAGGAGCAGAATGCGTGCTTACCACGTGTGAGGGCTTGGGCTCAGTCTCCAGTACCTTTCCCCACAAAACGGAGTAGAGATTAGTTGTTCTCAAAGGTCATTCTCGAACAAGATTTTTCAATTTTGTCTTTGTTTTTTTTTTTTTAAATATATACTTTTGGGCACTATGGAGGAAGTTAAAATCATTGTGGATGACAAATGGGATTAAGGTGGGAATAATCTTTTCTGGGCATTTTGTGTCTTTTTAGAAAAAATAATTTTTTGGTTTTGTTTGGGGGGATTTATATTTGTGTGTGTGTGTGTGTGTGTGTGTGTGTGTATCTCTGTGCGTGTGTGGGGGGGGTGTTATTTAAACTTGTGAGTTCAGTTCATTCTCTGCTACTTACTGAGCTGAAGGCTCAGCAGGACTACAGGTTACCTCTCAGTGGAAATAATGTAACCAAAGAAAACAACAATTGCTAAACTCCAGCTTCCGGGCTTGCAGAGGCAGAAAGCACTGACCTGACTCTTGAGATACTGTTTTGAGAGGACACCCTCAAGAGTCAGACCTCCTCAAGGTCTGGTTCCTTGTCTGCCAGGTTATCTCCATGTAGTTAACCAGGGGTGGGAGTAAAGGCTGAGACACTGTGAAAGTGTTGTGGGGAGCTCAGCTGGAGAAGACCGAGGGGGGCAGGAGCTCCAGACACGGGTCACAGAACTTGCTGCTCACTGCTGGACAAGGACTCCTCCAGGTTCTTGAGAAGGAGCCTGGCTCAGCAGCCTCGTGATTGGCAGCTGTGAGACAAGGGGTGTTATGGGCAAAGACGATGGGCAGGGTAGTGTAGTGCAGGCTAGCCCTCAGTAGCTTCTGCTCCGGATCCTGTATGTGCAGGATGAACCACAGCTCCTCCTTCAGCTTGAGTCTGCAGATAGGACCTTGGATGCATGGCTAAGGAACCCGTCATGCAATGTTCCTCTGGCTCTCTGCTCTTGTGGGTCTTGCAAACCCAGGGCAGAGCACTTTTGGCTGCAGCTCAGGTTTTGTTTTCCAAGAGAGGAGCGTTTAAAGAAGTGTATGTGGGTTTGACTGTGTGGTGGTGCATGTGTGCCTGTAATGTTAGCACTCAAAGGCTGAAGGAGGAGGATTGCAAACTTCAGGCCAACCTGGGCTACCTAGGTAGATTCCTGCCTCAAACAAGCAACCAAGGGTGTGTGTGTGTGTGTGTGTGTGTGTGTGTGTGTGTGTGAAATTGATGATCAAATAAAGATGGGTTGTGTTTATGTCTTGTATTGGGCCAACCTTTTTCAACTTGAACTCACCTCATTTTATCTATAATCTGGCATTTTTTTCTACTGACATTTCCCATCTTCATGGGAGCAGAGAATTTGAAGATAGCATGAATGAGAGAACACTAAGGATGTTGGAGCTTATAAGACTGATAGATCACTAGCCTGGAGCACATGTGCCCTACAGAACAGAAACATGCTTTATCATGGCTACCAGTAAAAGTTTGTTTGGGGTTTTGGTTTTTTTTTTTTTTTTTTTTAATGTTAAACATAATGAATTGAAATTTTTTTCCACAATAGCTTTCTTTAAATTTTATTGTATTGATTTTTATTGTGCTCTACAGTTTTCTCTGCTCCCCTCCCTGCCTTTCCCCTCCCCTTCAACCCTCTCCCAAGGTCCCCACGCTCCCAATTTACTCAGGAGATCTTTGTTTGTTGGTTTCTACCATATCACTTGCCATGATTTTAGAGTGTTTCCCTATTTCTAGATATCTTGTTTTCTGTGTCTAGATCAAAAGGCCATCTCGAGCAGTTGACCTCCACCATCCAGTTTTGGATAAGTCCACTGTATGCTGTTAGTACCATGAGGACTCACGCAACTGTGTGTTTCCCAGAATAGATCCCTTCCGTAGTCAACCTGTCTAGACCTCTGTATTAGTAGTTGGTTTAAGTTGAAAAGCAAATGTGTCAAAATGGGGAAGTTTTGAATGAAAGTCTAAAATGTGAAACTGTTTCTGGCAGGCAAAGGAAAGCCTTCTGAGCTTTATGATCAAGGGACTTCATGCTCTTGAGAAAAAAGAAGCTGTTCTTCGGCTGTTTCCCCCATTGACGAGATGTAGGTGTGAGAATCGAGAATTGTAATAGCAACCGCTGTTAAAACCTTTTCGGTTTACAATTTACAAAGCATCTCTGCCTGCATTTTCTATCCATTGCATAACATTTTTCTTTATTTTTCTTCTCAAATAGCACTAAGTCTTAGACATTGCAGAAAGATGAGCTTTGGGTGTATTTCCCGTTATGAAACAAACAAACAAAACCTTCTGCAGTTTGATTTTTTTTCTCCTCAAGGTGCAATGTCATCAGGGGACCTGGCAACTGTTTGATTTATGGGCAAAGAAGAGCCTTGTGTCCTTGGCAGAGAGGGATGTGTAAACCTGGGCTCCCCTCTGTCTGGGATCCAGCTTGGAAGTCTTTTACCTCCTCAGATGAGTGTGGCACTGCACAAACACTGAAAGAGTTGGCTGTCGTTTCAGCTTGGCATTGTCCCCGCTACAATCTCCTCAAAGTTCATTTGTGCTGCTCCAGGGTCACTCTTTGACCACTCTGCTCCTTCCGCCCTCTGAAGGCCAGCTCCCTTTTTCTGTTGCTCCCACCTCCCAGGTACTGTTTCTGGTCACTGCGGGATCTGAACTGTGTACTTTGAAGAAGTTGCATATTTGGGGCGTTATGAGGTAATATACAAATATTCTCCTTCGCCCTCAAACCAATGTCTGACTTAGGTTAGGACAAAGTTGAGAGTAAATGAGTTGATCCAACAAACATAGAAGGAATAACTGGCCCTAAACTCTCTCTGTAGACCAGGCTGGCCTTGAACTCACAGAGACCCATCTGTCTCTGTTCTCAAGTCCTAGGATTAAAGGCCTGTGCTATCACACCCTGTGAAATCCTTTTTAATTCACAGAAATGTGTGCATTTTAACCTAGAATCGAGACCAGCCTGGTCTACAAGAGCTAGTTCCAGGACAGGCTCCAAAGCCACAGAGAAACCCTGTCTCGAAAAACCAAAAAAAAAAAAAAAAAAAAAAAAAAAAAAAAAAAGTTTCTAACCTGTTATCATGCTACTATGAAGGAAATTCCAGATTCCATGATTATTTTTAGGGAGTTATAAATACTTGACTTCAGCATTTAAGTTATAAATTGGGAGTAAGTCAGAATTTCTGCCAAAGTAAGATAACTATTATTTTTCAAACTTTGTTGGCACATTATTTTACCCATTTTGAGTTTAATCAAATAGACTTATCCAGGCTCACAGAGGAATTTAATAGACTGATTTACCTTGGTGCTGGGAGTTGAACTCCATGTCTCTTGTATGCTAACCACACATTGTAACATTGTTACCTTTTCCCCTCATGTTAGAAAATATCCCAGACCCTTGTACATGCAGGCAGGCACTCCATCCCTGAGCTGTATCCCTGTCCCCGCACTTGTTTAAACTATTAATTTATGCCTGTTTATTTATTTATGTGGTAGGATCCACACATGTGGAGGTCAGGGACAGCTTGCAGAAGTTGGTTCTCTCCTTTTGCCACATGGATCCTGGCATCAAAGTCAGGTTGACAGGCTTGGTGTCGAGTTCTTTTACCCACTAAGTGATCTTGGTGAGATAAACGATCTATTTGTTACCTCATTTATACGGCACAAGCCCACAGTTGTGCCTCATTCTAAAAGATTTGATAGCAGAAATGCCAAGCACGTCTTGCAAGCAGAAATGCTGATCTGTAAGTGGTTGAGATGATGTTGAGCAGGAATCCATGGATGCCTTGGACTTGGCAGCTGAAGGAAGTCAAACCACTTAGTGTTCTAGGAGGAGAAAATTCATGCTGTATATTCACGGTCCAGGTTCATGGAAATTTAGCCTCTTGGAAAGGTGAGTTACGAATAGATATTTCAGAGTGACTTAGTGTCTGGAATGCTGTCTTGAAATAGAATTACCATTGTTTTCTCTCAGGGGTGTGGAGGGCAGTTCGCTGTTTGCAAAGAATGGCTCTCTGCGGCAGTGGTTTGACGGCACCCTTACGTTTCCTTCCTCTGAGAAATGCCAGGGGGAGTTGGGGAGAATTCTATATTTCACATATTAACCCTTGGTCTGTTTTTTTAAGGGCGTAGTCTTCAAAGACTAGGAGAGGCAGAACGGATTGTTTAGGTTTAAAGATGCGGTCTTTTCAGATGGATCCCCAACTGGGTCTTCCGGTGAGGACACCATGGAGATGGCGGCTGAGAAGCAGCTGTCCTTTCAGTTTCCCAAGCCACACTGGTGCCCAGGATACAGACAGAACCCTAGCGCTTCCCACCCTCACCAGCAATCTTCTGAGTCAATTGGACAGTTAGCCGCTGTCTTTTGTCACCTCCTGTGGGTGTTCAAAACCATCTCAGCTTGGAAAGTAAATCTCACGGGTATAAATACACCAGGGGACAGTGCTATCTCTCCTCACCAGATGCCCCCAGGCAGTTTAGGTGACCTTGACTTTATCCAAACTGCTGAGGCCAGAAACATTAGTTCTTGACTCAAAGGAACACAGATGATGAGTCATTGAATTCACTAAAAATGTTTCCTGCTGATTAAGAATCAAGGAAATAAACGTATATTACAACTGATTTTCAGGGAACCCAAGTTTTCAGTTTTATTACTAGTATCCCTAAAAGAGAACAATGTCTAAAACAGCAGCAACTTTAAAAAAAAAATAGAGAAGACTTTTAAATATATACAGCTGTTTTCTTTACCCTCTCAGCCGTGGTCAAGCTTCCTTTCAGCTAAAGTACGCCCTTGGAACCACTCAAGTTTATTGGCTTGTTCACACCAGCTGTGTTTTTATGATTTCTTCATTGGTTCTGACCGGATGCCTCCTCAGAAAAGCATGCTGCTCCACAGGAGGCAAGCTGTCTCCTCCCCCCTGAGGCTGGTGACTTCATTGATATGGTACCAATGCTGACCAAGGAAGCGAAGTGTAAGGACTGGGAAACCAGAAAGAAAGGTATTTTTACTAACTGGACAGGCTTTTGGCATCAGATTTTGAGAAGTTATTGGCTCAAGTAGCCAATGGAGGAAATGTGCCACATCGGGTGTAAAGAATGTGACTCTCCAAATGACAGCTGGCAGAAAGTTCCCCTTGGGTTTGCATTTGCCGGGGAACGTCATCCTTGGCCACAGTGCAATGAAAGATTCATCATCTTCGTGGGTGAGATGAGGCAGAGCAAGGTTTAGTCTCCTTTTATTGCCAGGGGGATTGGGAAGAAACCAGGCAGAGGTTGGCAGTTCTGACTTACCGAGCTGTCAGGTCTGTCCAAGTAAAAGTCAAGGGGTGTGAGCCCAGGTAAACGAAATGTTCGCCACTGACGAAGCCATCGTGGGTTTGAAACCACCCAGGCACATCGCGCCCTACCAGGGCCTTGCCCTTCAAGACAGCGCCGTCTCTGTGAATGGTTGCCGTGCAGGTTAGATCATCGACATTCCGGACTAAGAATGCAAGAGGGAGACTTTCCTAAGATGGGCAGCGGTTACGTCCACAGCATTCAGCTCATAAGAAGCACAGTTAGACCACTGTGGAGAATTTGGACTTTGCCTCGTTTAATATAAAAGCCTGTCATATTTCATAATTATTGGAGCTACAGACGTTTCCTCCCCGCATGTGGTTAGCATAGATGCCATGACTGTGGAGAGGAGGATTTGAATAGGAAATAGAACAAGGGGCAGATTTATTCTCTGAAGAACCCAGCTATATCAGTCACGTTAGAAATTCCAAATTCTGTGACTTGAAAAATAAAAGTTGAATTATAAATAGAAATCTCTTAATTTATATCTTTGTGATTTGAAATCTAAATGAAGCATTTAGAAATGTGTATTTAAAGTATGCTGTCATGTGATCACCCTCTGAATTCACAGCAAATGGATTGTAATAGCTGAGATGTTTCCAATTTGTAGAACTCATTAGAGCAATGAGGATCAGATTCATTTGCTGTTGTTAGTAGGTACATACGACAGACTGGTTCAAAAGGAATAAATGAAGAAAGCAGCTGTTTTGAACAGAGTGGTCAGTGAAAATACATCATTCATTAACTGCAGGGTGGTAAGTTCTTGGGATTTTGTAGAATAGAATTTGCAAATGTGTGGGGCACAGGAGTTCAGCAGTTCTGTTTTGTCAATGGCTAACAGTTGCCAAGCGCTATGTTGAAAGCTAGGACACAATAATTTAAAAGTGAGGTCCTATTTTCAAGAAACTCAAACTAGGTAAGTAAACATAGCAGCCCCATGATTACAAGTGAATAACATCTAGGAGAATAAAGAAAGAAACAAATAAGTTAGGAAACCAGCTCAGAGAGAGCTGTGCTTGAGTTGAGATATGATGAAGGAGCAGGGGGAAGGTTCAGAGGTGGGGTCAGACAGAGCAAGGTACTCTCAGGGAATGAAAGCAGCTGGCATAGTTAGAATCTAGAGTTCTGTGGGGGGAGTGGCAAGAGAATGTCCAAACTTTGGTCAGTGTGGTAGTTTGAGTAAGAATGGCCCCCCATAGGCTCATATATTTGAATGCTTAGTCATCAGGAGTGGCATTATTTAAGAAGGAATAAGAGGGGTGGCCTTGGTGGAGTAAGTGTTGAAAGAAGTACGTCACTAGGGGTGGGCTTTGGGGTCTCAAAAGTACAAGCCAGGCCCAGTGTGTCTCTCTCTCTCCCTTCTGCCTGTGGATCCAGATGTAGAACTCTCAGCTGCTTCTTCAGCACCATGTCTGCTTGCATACCCCCATGCTCACTGCCATGATGGTAAGGGACTAAACCTCTGAAACAGTAAGCAACCCCAATTGAATGCTTTCCTTTGTAAGAGTTGCTGTGGTCGCACTGCCTTTCCACAGCAATAGAATAGTGACTAATAAAGCCAGTCTAGGTCACGAGAGACTGCAGAGGGTTTTGGGGGACGGGGAGGGGATGACAGAGGACGAACACAAAGCACTTGTATTATAAAGATGGTTGTGAGAACAATGAAGTGCTGGGGGCTCTGCACTGGGGCTAGTGGGCTCATTGAAGAGGTGAGAGGAAGAGGACACAGGTCAGACTAGAAGAGGATTGTATAGATTTATTTTCACTTGGCAACTTTGCCCATTTAGTCTAGGCTTCAAACCCATGATAATCAATCAAACTCCCTTTATGATTGCTGGGTTCTCTTCAATTAGATGCAAAGTCTGCAGTAATTTAAATAATATTGATACCTTTATAAATAAAACAAAACAAAACAATAAAACAACTCACCAGAAGGATCACAAATTACATTTTCTTAAATTTTGTTGCCTAGAGTATTGTTGGGTTAGAACTGTTTTTCTTCTACAAATTAACAATTTTACAAATCAAAGTTACTTGAAAAAATGCATCTCAAATTTTAGACAGATCTGTGGCGGTCTTACACCTAAGCGAGTCTGTTTCAGCTCCATTACGAAAGCAGCCATAGTCCCAGAAGTGCATGGCTGGTCTTAGGAGCTAGGATGTAACGTGATAGATAGATTTTTCAGCAGCTTGAAATGGTTGGGATACCAAGGACAAAGTTCTCATGGGCCCATGTAGACTCGTCTGTGACTCAGCACAGCTTTCTGCTCAGTTGGGCATTTGTGTTTAACAAGGGTCACCTGTGGTAGACGGCAGACCTACCAAAGGCAATGAATGGCATCACAAATATTCACAGGTGGTTCCACCAGAAGGAGAGACATGTGGAGAACAATGTTTTCAGTTTGCTGCCCACCATGTAGGGATCCCAGTGTGCTCAGGGTTAACAGAGCAGAGTGCATCTGAAAATGAGAGATGTAGCTCTGAGATTTAAAATCATATGGAAGAGAGGAGTCAACAGGTTCATTTCCCTTGGACTGCACTGATCATCGTAGGATTGAGTCATTCGTTATGCCCCTTGCTGCTTGCCTTAGTTGTCACTTCCCCCGTTTATTAAGAACTGTCTACACAGACAGTGAGCCAAGCTGCTCCGGTTCATCGCTGCATCCTGGCCCCGTAATGCTCAGGAAGGAGTCAGAAATGATTACTGTCACTCCCATATTAAACTAAACCTGAGGCTTAGCGAGGTTAAATGACTTTTTGTTGTGTCTGTGTGGTTCAGCTTAATGTAAAAATGTGAAAATTGAAGAAAATTTAAAGTAATGTGTTTCACGAAAACTTAGATGCCCAAGTGATGAGAGGCAGTTAACAAGCCGGGAATGCGTCTAGGGCAATATCAAAAGAGGATAGGAGGTTTGCTTGCCTCTCCTGTTTTATTGCTACCTAGGAGAATGGGCCCTCTATTGCCAACAATACAACTTTTAATCTGTATTTGAAACTGTAATTTCCAAAATTTCCGAACACACTGGGTAATCAGGGTACGTTCACAGGCTGCACGTAGCCAGTGGTCTGCAGTGGTCCACTCCTTGATTTCACAGGGAGAAGGGAAGTGAGCTGCCCAGGACCCAGCACATCATAGGTGCTGCTGGAGCTGACCTGCAATGCACGGTCATCGTCCACAAAACCAGGTCAGATCATATGTTAGCAAAGTGCTTCTTGAAGCTTTTCAGAAAAATTAAAATTGAAAATCCATTTTAATTGTTTACTTCTTTGACACATTCCATTCAAAATAGATTGGTAGTTAAAATGTTAATGCTTTGACATAAACATTTATAATCAGCTTTCTTTCCGCTAGTTGTTTTAGCCTCATTTTGTAAAGGATTTGTGGGGGGGGGGGGAGTGGGGGCATGCATGTGTATGTGCACATGTGTATGTAGATTTGTATTTCTACGTATGTATGCCTGAAGAAGTCGGGGTAAGTGTTAAGTGATTCCTCTATTGCTCACCACTATATATGTTTCCGATTCATGGGAATGAAGGTGAGGTAGAATGGCCATAATACTTTGAATTGAATAAGTTCTCAAGAAATATTCATTAGCTGGTCTCCTGACTATAGTAGGAAAGTTTTGCTGATATTTCTTCTGTTTTTCATTGGGATCTATTTCTTCTTTTTGTTGTTCATTTATCCTTTTACAATTTTATATAAAAATGTACCTTGATTATGTTTCCCCATCCTTTTATCCTTTCACGTCTCCTCCCACCAAACTCTTTTGTCTTCTCAACAAATCCCCTTTATACTTAAACAACAACAATACAAAAAAGCCCAATGATTTATTGAGGAATATATACAAAAAATAAAATCTACTGCCTCTCCAAGAAATTAATATTTTGTTTTATTTTTTAAATTCTATTTATTTTATTTATTTATTCATTCATTCATTCATTCATTCATTCACTCATTTGTTTTAGACCAGTAGTACTTTGTTTTATCCTCTGTCTCCAGGCTAACTAGTCTCTGGTTCTTGGTCAGCTGAGCAGTGTCAGGTATGGGTTCCAGCTCATGATGTAGGCTTTAAGTCAAATCAGACATCAGTTGGTTACACTCATAAGGCTTCTGCCACTATTGCCCAAGCATATTTTGTGGCAAGACAGATTGTAGATCAAAGATTTTGTGGTTGGGTTGGTGTTTATGTTTCTCTTTTGGTTGCCTGCAAATACCTTTCTGTGTCAAAGACACTGGCACATGTGTGTAAAAGTTTTATGTAGACACCAGCTCAAACCTTTCTATGTTCAATGAGTTGTGTGAATGTTATCTTCAGCAGTAGGACCTTGCTGCCAGTTTGTGGAGAGCAACCTATTGTCTTGGCAACAGCCTGAGTTGCTTGGGGATTTCTATGGGATCCTTTTGGCCAGCAATTCAAATGGATGGAACCCAGTTCCAGTACTGGAAACTTCATTTGTGACAAGAGATGGCCAGAAGTGGTTCCATCTCCCTTATTATTTGGAGACTTCATTGGGATTACCTTTATATATTACAGGAAATTTCCATACTGGCCCTCAAATGCCCTTCAATTCCAGCTCTCCTTCCCTTAATTCCTCCTCTCGAGCCCATCTGCCCTCCCCCTTTCCACCTGATAGCTTCTCTTCTTATTTCCCCTGGTAGTCCTGCCTTCCCTGCTCCAGTCCACCCATAAAATCTATTCTATTTCTCCCTCCCAGAGAGATCCATGTGTGTTTCCCCTCATCCCAGTCCCCGGAAGGTATATTTTAAAGTGAATAATCATAACTTTTTATTTCATGTTTGAGACTCACAAACTTGACGAATGATCAGAACGGAAGCTAGGCTGCATCTGAGGAAGAGACAAGGTTAAGGCTCAGGGAGTACGGTTATTGGGTTTCTAACATTCACCACCTCACCAGAGCCCTCTGGAACAGTCATTGTGATCTTTATTTCTCAGACTTGCCCAACGTTACAAACCAGAGATCTTGACTTGTTCCATTCTCCTGGTCACTGGAGACCAGGGTTAGAAGCTACACAAGAGCATGATCTTCATCTGCAGCTACAAGCAATAATATTGTCCCCCTACTCTGCCCGCAGGCACCACAGGTCCCAGTGCCTGGTTGTTCCATTTCCCGTATATTCAATATCTTAAGCTAAGGCAGGCTCTACTGTCCTATTGACTGCAGTGAGCCTACTACTGATGAGACGTGCTGCAGTGGGGTGGTCCGGTGCTGCACTAATAGTCAGGCTAGACAGAAGGAGCAGGAAGTGGGTGCAGAACAGATACGTTAGCTTAAGGAGCTTAATCATCCACCATCACAGAGCAGAGCAGGAGGGCACCACAAGGGCAATGAGGTGCAAGGGTGATCTTCAAGTCTAGGGACCCCAGGTCAGATGCCCTAGAGAAACAGAGGATGGACTTTCCTCTGTAGACCGGAGGAGCCGGAGTCGGAAGTCAGCTGGCTGGCGACACAAAGCTATATCATCTCCCCAACAACGAGTTTTATCTAACTGGCTAACTACTCGTTTTCTTTTCCTTTCTCCATAGTACAGGAATTAAACGTTCTACAGCTGAACTACCTCCCGGCCCTCAATGATTTGTCCAGATACTTTTCTTGTAAGCTTCCCCTTTCTGTGAGCTAGCCCATAGGTATCTTAGGGCTATAGCATGATTCTCATTTCCTACAAAAAGATAAAGATGCCTGGGGGTAGGGGTGCTCCAGTGGCACACCCAGTCAGCACACCGCTCTTGCACAATCACCAGCACTGAGGTCCAAGTATAAAATAATTTTAGGAAGAAATAAAGGAATAAAGTTCTGGCTTGCAGGAAACAATGGGGTTGGGGGGATGGGGAGTTAGGGTCACATTTAAAGGCACATTACTAAAAAAAAATCTAACGGTAACATTTATCACCAGCCGTTATTACATCCACACGAAAGACATTTCAAACAAAGTTTGGTTTCTTGGATGATGTTGATAAAAAATCATCTTAAGAGTTCATGATTCATAAGTCCATAAATATCCATGCATACTTTTACAGGAATAGCTACTGGGAAAAAAAATGAAGGTATTTGTAAAACTCGTGTAGCTGGATTCCTTTTCGTCCTAGCTGCCTCTGTGTTGGTAACATCAGGAGTCTCAGACTTGTCAAGATGCAGGCACCGTCACCCAGCGTGCTTCCTAAGTCTGTCACCGGTGGTGAAACTGTGAGCCATATTGGCGCGTTTCCCTTCTCTCCTCCTGGCAGCAAACGGGGGCAGGCCTTCCTTCAGTCCCACCAGCCATTTCCATCGCCTCATCTAGAAGGCGACATAACTGTGACTCAGGAAGAGGTGAAAGGCCCAGGTCATGGGGAGGGACAGTAGCTGGTCCAGGCTGCAGCTGCCCCACCAAACAGTGTCTAGCCTGGGAGGTGGCACACGATGAACACCGTGTGTACTTTCTGATCAGTCATCCGATGAACTCCAGAAACCAGCTCCGCCACCAAGGTGCTGCCTCCACGCCTGCCATGGCTCCCACCATTCGTCACCACTGCTGCTACAGCCAAGGCCAGCGGCTGTACCTTCCAGCTTCCCCTCCCTCCTTCCTTCCCTCTTCCTCTCCTTCTCTGTCTCCATCTCTGTCTCTGTCTTTGGTGTGTGTGTATGCACACATGTGCACGCATACCCCATTGCATTTAGTTAGAACTGCCTGCACGAATACGAATAGGGAATTATTTACTTGAGGAAGGACAATAACCAGGCAATCCACCACTGACGACCCCAGTCCCCAAGGAGCCATTAACTTGCCTGTCACTCCTCAGGGAAAGGTAGGGGCCTCGTGAGCTCTTCTCCCATCCGTGACGTACTTGTTGATGGGCCCAGACTTGTGCAGGCAACACCTGCTGCTGGGAAGTCAGGGCGCAATAGCCACATTATTTCCAGAAAACTCTTCACTACATTCTGCACCATCTTTCAGCTCTTACATTCTTTCTGACCCTTCTCCAACGTTCCCTCAGCTTTGGAGTGTGGGGGGATGACAACAGAGACGTTCTCTTTAGCGCTAGGTGCTCAACAGTCACTTATTCTCAGTCATAAATCTCTGTGTTACCCATTACTTATTGCAAAAAAAAAAAAGAGAGGCTTCTCGAAGACTGAGAGCAGCACTAACCTATAGGTAATAGATAAATATGTAGAAGACAGTTTAGTGCCATGCATATTTAGCAAGCCAACAATATTAGCTTCCCCCCATGGGGCCTTTGAACTCCCCAGACATGGGCTTTTGTTCAGGTTTACAGTACCAGATAGGAATTCCCTTCCATGGAGTGGGCCTCAAGTCCAATCAGAAAGTGGCTGCTTACCCGCTTCCCATAAGAGTCATGCCATTGTGTGTATTGTATCTCAGAGCCTTCCCAGTGGAACAAAACCTTTGCTAACCTTTTCCCTCCAGCATCTCTCACAGCGCCTTAAAGCATTCTATAGCTAGATGCCAGGGAGAAGTTGCCAGGCCAGTTCTTGCTCGATTTCTCCGTGTCCTGCAACCTGAGTGTGTGCTATCTTCCAGTAGGGTGTTGTCATCCAGTTCTGGAAGCAATGGCATCAGCTTGCATTATTTTGTGGTCTCTGTGATTTCCTTGAACTCATGGGGTGGTAGCCCACACCTGTCACTCTTAGTTTCATTTAATAACCGATGGCTTCTAAGAACAGCATTGCGTACCCAAGTAGGTTACTTTGGGGAGACCTTCTTTCCTTCCTTCCTTCCTTCCTTCCTTCCTTCCTTCCTTCCTTCCTTCCTTCCTTCCTTCCCTTCTTTCTTTCTTTTTTGTCCATATAACTTTACTTGCGAATGTTCATTGCAGAGAGTCCTTGGTCTGGTTCGAAGCCTCTGGTTTCTGCTACACTATCAATGCTGGGCCCTCACTAGACTCCTCTTGGTCATCCTGCTATTACCCTGTGTTGTGGAAATCCTGCAGCTTTGGGTCTGCAAGCCTGGTGCCTTTTTGTGCTTCAGCAGATTACAGATGGGGTGGATATTGGGATGCGCCAACCCATAACCCTAGTTCTGGGCCTGGGCCTGGGCCCCGGGCCTGGGCAGGGTTGGTCAGTCCGCCAGCCTTCCCTTGTTCTCGCCACCAGGGTGAGCTCTCCTGCATTGCCTTGGCCAGTTCACCCTTCGCAGCAATGAACAAGGCAGGGGTGGGGGCCAGTTCTCCTGATTTCCTGTCCCCAGATCTCCCATCTCTACCCCTTCAGGGCCAGCTCTACTGTTGCCCAGGTGTGGCAGAAGGCCCAATCAAGGAGACAGTTCTTGATAGCAGCTTGATTTCTATTTCGGTACTGGGAAGAATTTACTACACTCTTGTTTGAATGTACAGCTGCTACGAGACTTTTAAAAAATGTGGTTCTAGACACTGAATACAGGGCATCACACATAGGCAGTGTTGCCCGAACTACCAAGCTTCACTCCCAGATCCAACAGAGAACATGGATTCGCCTACTCTCGTCCTGCTCACATTTGCTTGGATTCTTTCCCTCAGAATATTTAGTAGTTCAGCTTTTCTCCTTTCCACAGACTGCAAAGATTGCTACCGTGTAGGCCCTCTGTACCGGTGCTGTGGGGGACGATTCAGAGAGCTGGAGGCATTCATCAGAGGTTATATGGGGAGATTAGCCTATCAAGTTGGTCAGCGGCTTGCTCACAACCCAAGCTTTCCCAATGAAGTCATTCAGAATTTATCTGCTTTGTTATTAACCTTTTCATCCCTTTTTGGTTTGCCTTATTTTTCTATAATTTCTTGTAAATCTTACAAATTCTTCATCTTTTTTTTTCATTTAAACATTATTACCCTTTGGAGTTGGTTCTCTCTTTTCACCTTTATGTTCCAGGGATGGAAGTCAGAATTTCGGGCTTGCATAGTTGATGGTCAAGTGCCTTTCCCCACTGCGGAGCCATTTTACCAGCCCTCTTCTCCCCTTTTCTCTTCATCCCACTGGAGATTCCTTAGCTCCTCGTTCTCATAGGGGCTTTAGAATCCTAAGAACTGTTGAGAGATTGTACCACACTTTCACACTCGGTTTCTTTCGTCCTTGAAAAGAGACACCTTTGTAGGAGTCTGTAACGCGGTAGCGTCCACGTGACCATGTGTGCATACCCTGACTTTGGTTTCCCCCCACACCCACCTAATTCCGCTAAACGAAGACATACCACTTGTCTGTTCTAAGCCCCGTGCTAACAGTGCAGTCATCACAAAAGTGACTCAGACAGCTTTTGCCTGCAAGCAGCCTATGATCTTGTGGGATGAAAGCCCTGGTGAGGGTGGCAGAGCTATCACGTGCAGACAAAATTGGTACAATTTCTGCTTTCATTTTTACACTTCCGTTATATTTATCATATGCTTTCTAATCACTGTGCGGTACAGTGATGGAGGATAGAAAGAGAAAGGCAACATCTGCAGCTGAGCACGCTCCTCCATTGCTGTTGACGAGGTGTGCTGCCAGCTACTCGGGGCAGATGTTGAATTCCAACCCCAGCTGGGTGGATGATGCAGTCACGGCGCTACGTTCTTTTAGCTTTGTAGCTGTCCACGAGTTCTGATGAAGCCTTAACCATCTTTGACAGCTATCTCCTGCCCAGAAGGATCCCGTAGAAGGCATACAACTAAACTCAGCTGAAATGCGAGTATTCTGTTATTGCTGACAGTGATACTGGCTGCCTTTCAACACTCACTGTGCCGCAGGGACAACCCGGGACTTGTTACAACGCACATGGTTAAGGCAGTCTTGATGAGGACGGGCCCCTCTCTGAAGTCTCCCCTTTCCGTAAATGTGTTCTCGAATCTCATAGGTTAGCCCCATGAAAAAGACAAGTTAGTGGTTTTAGTGACTTTCTACAGAAATTGAGGGAAAACCAAGCAGTTAATTTCTGAGATAATCAGTTAGCAGTTAATGGGTTTAGAATGCTTGGGTAGCCTGTTAGCCAACCTTACTGATGACTAATTCCTGGTCTTGACAACACTTTTCCCCCAGCTCAAACGCGTTCCTCCCGAATCATGAAGAACCCTGACCAGGGAGCACAGCTCTGTTCCCCCGCACTGGTAGCTTCAAGGTCACTGTTTGTTTGTGTGTATATATACCTTTGACATCATCTCTTTGGACTGTGCTTGAGGCCGTTACCTCATCGTGAGCACAGAGCGATCCCTGACTACATCAACATATCAGTAACTGTTACAGAAATATCACAGGCCCGGGCTCTCACGTGAGGCATCTCCTGCCAAGAGGCCTCCCAAAATGACGGGTGTGAGGAAGACAAGCAGGCCAGCATCCTCGTGAACTGAGCTTTATTTCTAATAAAAGAAAGGAAAACAAGAACAAAACTTTGACTTTGGTTCAAACTCCAGTTTGTTTTCTTTACAGAGGCCATTTGTTTTAAGTTTGCCCATGCACAATTGAGCTCTTTTCTTCCTAGCTTATTGTCACATACTTTTAAGAGAACAGCGATTTCCTTCTGGCTTCCTCCCCTCCTCTTCTGTGCTCCTCCATTGTTTTGGAACAGAAATATGACTTTAAATAACTATAATACTTTGGATTATATTCAGAAGCTTGGCTGGCCAGTGTGAGCTGTTCTTATCCCAGCTGGAGGGCAAAATGAAGGCAGCAGGGAGCGATGCCAAGCTTGTCTTTTCGGTGCTGCCTTCATAATGCCTTACTTGGTGGTGTTGTGTGGGCAAGCTTCCATGATGATTCGGGATTCATGGAGAAGTGAGAGCAGGGAGTTGAGGTCGAGAGCCACTGGGCCTTTGTCAGTGGAGGACTTCAGCCAGAGGGCCATGGTCTCAGGCTGAATGGGTTCAGCTCTCCCATCTCTGTGCGGTGGTAGCTAGAAATGGGTCATGGCAGAGTTTTTACACCATGCAGATCTGCAAATGCTGCCAGTCAAGGCTGGGTGGTTTTGAGGGGGTGGCCTTTGTCTTTCCCTTCCTCCCTTCCTCTCTCCTCACTTCTTCCTTCACTCCCTCCCTTCCTTGCCTTATTCCTTCCAAACCTATACCCTAAAGATGTGTCCAGTTAAACTTCACCAAACAGTCCTCATGTCGTCAGCACAAGATGACAACGCAAATGTGTTAGGAAACCCTCTGGTGTCAGCATTAAAAGGCAGCTCAGGAGCAAGGCGCTCTCTGCCTCGTATATCCAGGAGCAATCTTTTAAAGCTCCACTAGGTAAATCCCAATGTATGGCGAAGGGCACTTTCTTCAGCTGGATTTCCCATCCCCATCAGTAGCTCAGAGGTAGCCACTGTTCCACCTCTGAAACCCTCAGGTGAACTGTGGCGACTCTACTGTTCTTGTGGTTCCTGGGAACCTGACTGTTGGGATTCTGGCTCTACCGGTGCTCCTGGCACAGAGGAAGTTCAGGTGTGTTGGAGTTAAACCAGGGGGGCTTTGGAGCCTTTTCTTCCTTGGTACCACTGATGGAATCTTAGCCACCCAGGTGATGACAGGGAGGCTGCGTGGTAGACAGACTAGGAAAGGAAAGCCGTCTCTCCAGCTATCAGAACTTTCCTCCTGAGCGCTTCTGAAAAAGGCCTATTAAGGGTTTTTGAGTAAAGCCTGGGGATCCTTAGTCATAAGTGGAAGCGGCATTTGAGAGGTCAAAGGTCACGTCCAGGTGACTCTAATACCGGGATCTGCTTTTAATTCTTGTTCTCTGAAACCAAGAGGCAAAAACTGTGGAATCTGTGTTGACTCAGACATGATTTGCTTTTTTAAAATTAAATTAAGGTATCACCATGTAGCCCAGGCTAGCTTAGACTACATTATATAATGGAAGCTGCCCTTGGACTTGTGATTCTCCTGCCTCAGCCCCCTGAGTGCTGGGATTACAGGTGTGGGCAATACCTGGCAGTTATGACTTTATTAATTGAACCCCAGCAACAATTAATTCACTCATATTCCGAGGTAGAAATAAAAGAGAATCTTCCTCTTTCACAAACCTTTCTTCAGGGTCTTTTGAGTTACCACTGTCTTATGATTTAAGTTTGATTTTTGACCAACCAGTATCTAGAATACAGAGGACATTTTCAGTTTGTAATTGATTACACTAAAAATTAAGACCTGTGGATAAAACATATAGTGCCCTGCCCAGGGAAGATACTCTTTAATATTTTTTTGTAGAATTGACTTGCAATAAGAATATAAATTCATTTTTATAATAAAGTAATATAAGAGTTGACATGGGGCTGGGCTATGGTGGCGCACGCCTTTAATCCCATCACTCGGGAGGCAGAGACAGATGGATCTCTGTGGGTTCAAGGCCAGCCTGGTCTACAAGAGCTCGTTCCAGGACAGGCTCCAAAGCTACAAAGAAACCCTGTCTCAAAAAAACAAAACGAAAAACAAAAAACAACAACAAAAAAAAGAGTTGACCTGGAAACAACTCCTTTAGCCAATGAACTAGCAGAAGCAAAAGGTCTTTACAGTTTTTCCAGCTCAGCCCATGACTTCCCTTCTCATCAGCAATGATTTCCCTGGACTGTGAACCCCCGCCCCCCCATGAAATAACCACCAGTACTTTCTTTTGGTACCAAATGCCTGGCACTCACAGACCACCAGTAAGCACAGTAAAGAGGACTTGGACGTTTGCTCTCACAAACCACCCTGTCTGTCTGTCTGTTATCCATTCTGTTCTCAAACTTAGCATAACGTATCAGTGCATACATACATACATACATACATACATACATACATACATACATAGGGCTTGGTGTTTCTCAATATACAGAAGAAAAAACTAGTGAGGAACAGTGTGACTATGTGGGCAAGTCTGAGCCATCTACCAAACACACTGTGTAATGCTTTACATTTTAGGTAAAATCTATCAATAAATGAAAAAACTCTTAGTCCTGGCTAGGATGTTAGCTCAAACAAAAATCTGCTTATAATATTTCTAAAAATCTCTATTTCTACTGTTTCTACACAACTCATATATGTTGCCATCTTTCATTTAGAATAATTTAAGAGATTTTTCATTAAAAAGTCCTCTTCTGAGGTTTTGATTTGGGGAGCTTGTCCTTTATATCTCCTCTTAAACATATTTCTGTCCATCATTGGGCACATTCCCATGGCACCAGGATAGAGGAAGGACAGAGAGGAGTTTGGGCCATTACCTCAATTGGCCTATGAGCCCTAATCTGTAGGCTGATTGGCCTACCGAGGACGGTTGGCTGTGCGGTGGGGGAGACTCAATGTGCAAGCAGGCCACACCTTCTTTCTGGTTGACAGCTGTCAGGTAAATCTTCGTTGGTGGCCACAAGTGTCATTAGGAGAGAGAAAGCGGGTACTGACGGCAAACAGCTCCGCAGTCCCAGAAGAGCAGCCCCCTTTGCATCCTGTGGCTGGTGAGTCATGCCTGTGGACCAAAAACGGAGGTGGCAGAAAGCGAGGGAGGAAGGGAAGGATGCCCTCCCTGGTGACAAATTTGGAAAATGCTCACTTTGGGCATTTTTGTTGGCTTGAATGGCAGCTGATGAACATAAGGTAGTATTGAATTACTGGGAAAGCATTTTTTTCTCATGGCTACATGAGAAACAGGCTTTACTATTTATGCACATCTTAATTTTTAGACATGAAAACTATTGGCATATAGCCAAATTTAAAAATAACCTGTGTTTTGTACTTTCTTGATGCGTAACTATAGAACATTCCTTGACCTTCCTCTGCCCTCACTCCCAGTATTCAGTTGCTATGGTTCCTAAAAAAGCTATTTTTTTCTTCTTGACATGACAGGATGGCAGGGCCATCGAAAGGCTGGAAATTCAAGCTCTGTATTAACCCACTGTGATCTTGTCAAGGCTTGTAATTTTCCTGTGCTTGTCCTCCAGTTTGACATTCCTGTCATAGCTCCTTCTCAGGTACCTGGCACCTGTGTCTCCCTGCCTCAGTTGGAAGGAGCTCATTTATCCCCTAGGGATCTGCTGAATGCCACAGCTCAGAAGCGTCCCGGGATAGGGGTGTAGCTGCATAGGCAGAGTGCTTTCCTAAGGATGCACAAAGTTATATGCTGAGTTCAAGACCAGCCTGGATAAGTGAGACCCTGCTCAAAAAACAGAAGCAAAACTGCAACAACAGCAAAGAAACATCATTCTTCAAAGCTCGCACTCGTGCCCAGCTCTGCAGCCTTCTGTCTTTGTGTGTTTCTGATTTCTTATCATCTCAGGAGCAATTCTGTATCAAACTCACTTAATTCTCAGTTATGAGGCTATTACTAAAGTATGCCTAAAGCTTCCCCTATTTAAAAGAAAGAGTAGACTTAAGTTTCCGTTTGGTAAATTATTGCATGAAGGACATTTAGGTGTGAGCGCCTATTGCATTTGTTTATTATATTATAATGAATTTACTAATGATGGCAGTCTATGCACACAAGTCCTCCAGTGTTGGAGGAGTCTGCTTGCTCGGTCCCAGCTGCTCAGCCCCAAAATAAGCACACAGAAACTGTATTAATTAAATCACCTCTTGGCCTATTAAATCTAACTTCTTATTGGCTAGCTTTTACATCTTAACTTAACCCATTTCCATTATTTTATATTTTACCATGAGACTCAAGGCCTACCAGCAAGGTTTTATTCACTGTGTTTGTCTCTGGTGGGAGCTCCATGGCTTTTCCCTGCCTCTGCCTCCTTTTTCCCAGCATTCAGTTTAGTTTTCCCTGCCTACCTATATTCTGCCCTGCACAAAATAAACTTAAGACAGTTTCTTTATTAACTAATGGTATTCATAGCATACAGAGGGGAATCCCACATCACTCCAGGGATCTGATGGCCTTGGAGCTGGAATGACTCTGCCCCAGACCTCCTGAGCATGATGATACATAAAGGAAGACATCATATTCATGGTCTGAACATCCTTCTATACTTACAGTTTATAAAACCATATGCATTTTCATATTTCAAACCTAAGACACCTGTCCCATCAAAAAAATTTCAGGGCACAATTTTACTACCTGATTTCTTTCTTTGTTTTTAAAATTATATTTATTTTTACCATTGTAATGTTTGTGTATGATGTATATGTGTATTGTATATCTGTATTGTGTGTGTGCATATGCACACACATGCCATGGCACATGTATGAAAATCAGACGATAACTGTGAGAGGTCAGTTCTCTCCTTCTCCCTTGGGTTCCAGAGATTGAAAGCTCAGACCCATCAGCTCCGTGGAACCACCTTTATCCACAGATCCAGCTTCCTGGCCCACTCGCTGTCTCATGACTGGGTTCAACTTTGCTCCTGAGCGCCTTTCTCTAAATCCCTCCTTAGACAGGGAAGTTAACCTGAGTATTTGCTGGTAAATTCACTATTATCGTCTTGACTTAGTCTGAGAAAAATTCCGTTTCAGTCTTCTTGTCTCCTCTCTCAAAGTCCCCTTCATATTTTGGGGTGTAAATGAAGCCCTGTACACTGGTGGCAGGAGAGAGGGGTCTGCTAGAAGCAGCAGGGGGCCCGGCTTTTGGCTGGGCTAGAGTGGCTCTTGGCTGCTGTCAGGACTGCTCGTATAATTAAAAAGCCTTGTGAAAAGTGAACATGTGGGAGGTAGGTGTCCAAGGATAATTAAGAATCTCAAGCTGGGCCTGTAGCACACGCTTGGAATCTTCACCTCTGTATGGTGAAGGCAAGAAGATCAGGAGCTCAAAGATCCTTGGCAGCACAATACATGTCGAAAAAAAAGCAGAAAAAAAGGAAATGAGTAATTATCATTCTCAAGAAGCAGGGGCCTGTGTGGCTGCTCGTCTCACACGACAGGGAAGGCTGCTATGCTCACTGCTGTCATCTCCCAGTATGAGCCCTGGTGACATAACCCCACTACTCTTGGTGAAGCACTCTGCCTCTCCTGACATCCCTGGAGCTCCATCCCAATTCACACCTGCACCACCGGCAGCCAGCACCTTCCATCTCAACCCCAATTCTGCCTGTCCACCTTGAGAGCCCCCTGTACCAACGACTCAGGTGTTAGCATGCCAGCTTCCTATCCAGCCTGCCTTCCAGCTTCACTGAGCAGTTGGCCACTTCTATGTCTCTTACACATGCCCAGTGGTGCTAGCGGCACAGACTGCTAAATCTGGATTAAATGTTTGCATATCTCACGACATAGACCAGTGCCAGTGGGAATCCTCTTGAGTCGTAGCCGTAAAACTTCACGGGAATTCATTTCCTTTTATGTTCATTCCTTCGGCAACGTATCTGAAAGAGGAGGAGGGAGGGACAGAGAGCGCCGTGACAGCCCCTATCTTTTCTCTCACTCTGTTCTTATTTTTTTTTTCAAATTACAGCGACTGGGAATAGAATGGAGAGGGGTGGAAACTGCTCTTCTCCAGCTTAGAGGCACCCCATCAATTAGGTTTGTTACACTGTAGATCACAGTTAGCAAGGTGAGGGCTAGAGATCACACAGAGACACATCTGGCCACTTCTGTACCATCTGTGATGGCCTCTTGCATGAGCAGAGCTAAGTAGAAGCATCAGAAGTCATATAGCACACGAAGTGTGAAATATTCACCGTCTCCATACGCAGCTTGCCAATCCTAGTCCTAGATGCTCACTGCAGAACATAAAGCGGCCCTGTCCCTAGTGCTTAATTACATGACAGGATTCACAGGTATCTGAAACCTCAACAGTTAATCCGCCACTGGGCGGTGCTTTCTGCCATGATACTGCCAGGAAGGACTTTCCCATACACAGAGAGTACAAGCTTGCTACGTCACGCCACTCAGTGAACAATGCGTCCGAACCTTATTATCCCCATTTTACATCTGAGGAAATTGTCACGTGGAGAGGTGACTTGTGCAGGGTGATGACCCTTTTGGTTCTGAAGAGTTAATGGCAAAGAGGATTAGGACAGATGGGAGCACAAACTCCAAGGCTATCAATGCATGAGGTTTTGGGGTTGGTTTGAGGTTTGGGGGTTGGTTGGTGAGCTGAGGTGGAGTGGCTGCAAGGTAGGGAAGAACGGTGTCCAGCAGCCATGTCATGGCACATACATACTTCCTGGACACATGCTGGGTCTGAAATTTCTGTGTCTCTGTGTGGTATTTTACACATGTTAAATTCTTAAGCACCTTAATTAATTTAATCACAAAGTTCTCCAACCTTAAGACCAGCATTCTCAGACACCTACCAGCTAAGTTTATGAAAATGGTTGATTGATAAAGAAGCCACAGTCTCTTGGTCTAGTACCAGAGTAGTAAGCACCATCAATATCTGAGACAGTGAGGTGATTATAGTTACCTTTATAACACACATGTTGATGGGAGTGATTTTTTTACTTTTCTACTTCCTTGGTTTCTAAGTTAGTTCTGTTTGGCTTTAAATTTGGGCACCTTAGATTTTTATCTATAATAGGAATGTTGGAGGACAATTAGAAAAAACAGAGCCTGGGCATCTAAAATAGACATAACTTTATTCCTTATATTACAAATGACTTGGTTACCCTTTCATGTGAATACATAGTCTAAGGATTTGAAGGGCAAGGCGTCCGCAAGGACAGCTGAATACACCTGACCTGCGCAGGCGGTCAGAACACATGGAGTCCTTGTCAGTGTGCACATGGGCGGTCAGATCAGCTTTTCCTTTTTCTCCTTTGTCAGCAGGAAACAATGATATCATCATTCCTTTCCCTAACCAAGGCTAATGCTGGCTATCAAATGGGATTTGCCTCATGTTTCCTCGAAAATGTAATAAAATGATTTAAGAATGTTTTTCCTATAAGACAAACATTTTTATAATGTGAGATTTTGCAGTTATTTTAATAGAATAACTAGCTCATCTGGAAACTGGAGTCTGTCTTCATTTTGCTAACTGAAAGACTGGTCCAACTAATATTCAGTTGTCATAATAGTTATGTCTTTGGAATGCCAGTGACTTTTTACAATTTAAAAGGCTGAATGTTAAGACTATGAGGGCCAAGTTACCCTTTAGGTCCATTGAAAATGAAAGTCTTATGTAAGGCCTGGAGAGATGGCTCACTCAGCAAAGCTCTTATGCAAGCATGAGAACCCGTGTTCAGCCTCCAGTACCCATATTAAAGGCCAGGCTTGGCAGCACGTGCCTGTGACCCCTGCCTGAGGGATGCAGAGACCATTGGCTCTCTTGGTCTCACTGACCAGACACTTGAGCTTAGTCTCTGAGCTTCAGGATCAGAGAGAGACTCTGCCTCAAAACATGATGCAGAGTGACTGAGGAGTTCACCAGGCATTAAGTTCCAGCCTCCACACTCATGAACACCCGCCCACTACCCAGGGTGGGGAGAGACTCGTGCACTGTGGAATACAAAGGCAGTCTTGGAGAAGAAGAGGAAGAGAATGTGGTCTTAGAAGAACAAGGTGTCACATGAGTTGAAATCAGAGAAAATGTCTCAGATTGTGAGGCTTCCCATTGGTCGTTGTTGTGTGAGGCTGTAGACGTTTGTATATTCTGTAAATAAGTGTATTTCAACCCATGGGGGCAGAGCTGTGAATTCCTCTGTATCAGTGTTTCTGACATAGGGATAAACGCTGCCATTTAAACTCTAACTTGCACCTCGAGAATCTGGATTGCCCTGTTCTAGTTAAGGCTTTCCCAGGTACTGACCATAATATACATGCAAATAACTGTACCTCACTTTGCACACTTTTAATTTTGTTTGTCAAGTAGGAAAAATAAAAGTCAAAATAACCAGAAAAGTACAGAGATCATAGTCATATACATTTGAGAACCTTGCCCTTGGTATATAATCAATCTGTAGTTGTTGATCATATACAATGACTAATTAACAATGACTTCAGATTTACAATAATGTAATATTATAAGCAGGCATAATGCTCATGCTTGTAATCCTAGCACTCAGGACGCTAAACCAGGAGGATTGTTTAGTGTTTGAAACCCTCCTGGATGACATCGTGAATTCCAAGCCAGCCAGGTTGGCTTGGTAAGACCCTGTTTCAAACAAACAAACAAGAAACACAAAAAAGCATTCATATACTTATAATAAATATATTTTAAAATGTATTTAAAGATTAATAATTAGCAATTGATGTTGGAAATATATGCAAAACATATTAGAGATTCATTCTGTCATCATTATTGAAC
Organism: Arvicola amphibius; assembly: GCF_903992535.2. Lineage (NCBI taxonomy): Eukaryota > Metazoa > Chordata > Mammalia > Rodentia > Cricetidae > Arvicola > Arvicola amphibius. The sequence continues at coordinate 148,194,235 of NC_052049.1, read as the reverse complement.
ATATCGGTCTATAAATGGATGAGTTCTTTTCTCTTTTATATTTTGACAATGGCATTGTTTTATGTTAAGGAAGAGAAAATAAAATTCTCAAATCCCTGCAATAGATACTATAGACAAATAAAAGGGGCAAATTGTGATGCTCAGGCTGCAGGATCATAGGCCCTTATGGTGTAATTTGCGCATAGGAAATAAGGACGCCCAAAGAGATTCAGGTCCTGGTCCCAACTAATGCATTTATCAGCAGTGTGCTACTGGACCTCAGTGTCCTTGCTTTTAAAGAGAGAGAGAGGTGAAAGGGCTCATGTACAACTTGATTTAGGGAGGCAAGCCAGAAACTATTTGAATGAGCTACAGTTTATGTTCTAGATGAATCCACAAGACTAACACCAAAAACCCATCAGAAACCCAACCCAACAGCCTGTGATGAAGGAAATGATATTTGGAAGTCATGTGCAGCAGAGAACGGAGCCACAGTAGCAACAGTGAGCAGGGAGACTGGAGGTGGCAAGGGCAATGACTGCTGTTGACAAACAACAGCAGTATAGGACTAGAAGCTCTGGCTTCATGTTGGAGGAGTCCACCTTGTCTCTTGCTGTGGCCACTTGCACCCTGAGATCTGGGGTGTCTTGGTTACTTTCTTAGCCAGGGGAGATCATACTTCTAACTTCAGAGGAACTGGGGAAAGGAGAGCTGTTTGCATTTTGCTGCTTTTCTATGCTGCCAGGCTTTTAGTGTCCGATCTGTACCCCTGTGTGTGCTTACTTTCTGTTCGCTGAAATCAATGACTTCTCTCATCCACAATTATTTTATATTCTTAACTTCCTTCCTTCGTTTATTTATTGTTATTTTAGTGTTGCAGATGAGATTGGAAATAAATGCAGTTATTTAATGCTCTGTGTTCCCAACAGAATGCTTTTGTTAACTTCAATAAATTTTTATTGTTTTAATGTTAGGAAATTCTCCCAATATTATCAGTTGCTTTTGACAATTGCTAGTCTGAACATAGGTAATCTTCTGGATTCTAACTAGATTTTCAACTGATACCATTTATGGGGTGCCATAATTTCTATAAGCCTGTATTTTATTATCTAAGGTGTTTTAAATTCGAATATCAATGTCTATTAATAGGTATTTTGATGATACAAAGAAATCTTGTTAAGTCTCAAGATTATATATTTGCTATCTAATATGAAGAGCAAATATACAAAATTTCTAAGAAAGGGGCCTGGGGGTAACGGCACTGTGTGTACAGTGCCTGCAGCATAAGCATGGCAGTGTACAGACCTACGATCAGACTCCCAGCACCATGGCACATACATCTGTAACCCTCACACTGGGGTTTGGGGGTGCATTAAGACAGACAGATGCCTGAAGTTCACTGGTCAGCCAGTCCAGCTGAATGACCCAGCTCTAGTGAGAGATTTCAACTTAGTGCTACAGCGAGAGGTCCTAACCCAAAAAGCAAGTGGGAGATTAATTGAAGAAGACTCCTGATGATGACATCTGGCTTCCACGTGTATGCGCACACACTTATCTACCACATGTGCAAGCCCACATGAACAGGTATAAACAACACGCATACACACACACGCACACACACACACATACACAATTGATAAGAGAGAAGAAAGGCTACTTGTTGAACTAGTCAGAGGAGATTTAAAAAGCACAAGGGTGGGGCCAGTAAAATTGCTCAGTGGGTAAAGACACTTGCCACCCAGCCTGGTGACCTGAATTCAGTCCCTGGGACCCTCCTGGCAGAAGGTGAAAAATAACTCTTAAAGTTATCCTCCCCTCCACACCTTCAGCATAGTACGAGTACAGCCTCACACAGTTATGCTCATGGGTTATCCATATGTGTGCATATACATATGCAGATGTGTATGGATAACACGTATATATACACACAGAGAGAAATCAGTATAAAACAATTTAAAATATTAGGGTGGAGTAGTCTTTTTGCATTTATTAACTTTTATTTAAAAATAATATTGCAAGGCAGGTGGTGGTAGTACACAGGTTTAATCTCAGCCCTTGGGATGCATAGGTAGGTGGATCTCTGAGTTTGAGGCCAACCTGGTCTACAGAGTGAATACCAGGACAGCCAGGGCTACACAGAGAAATCCTGTCTCACAAACAACAACAATAGCAATGATTATGATGATGAAAATGCTAATTAGTAATTTCTTATGTACACCTGTCTATTTTTTGATGTTTTCTTAAAAGTGTGTATTTTATATTGTACATACTCCTCCTCATACCCCTTCTTTGGCCCCTTTTTCCTACTTATGGACTACGCTATTTTATGAATTCATGAGCAAACATATTTTTAAAAATTGTGTTATGTGTATGAATATTTTGCCTGCTTGTTTGTCTATGCACTGTATGTATGCAGTGCCCTTAGGAGCCAGAAAAGGACATCAGGATTCCCTTGAACTGGAGTTATAGATGCTTGCCAGCTGCTGTGTGGGTGCTGGGAATCAATGTCTGGTCCTCTGAAAGAGCAGCCAGGGTTCTTAACTGCTGAGCCTTTCCCTAGCCCCATGATCAACTGTTAACACGTAAAAACAAAGTGTACCTGCTGTGGTATGCAGATAGCTGCAAGTCTACTTACAAATAAACGAACACAGGAAACGTGTGGGAGACCAGACTGGAGTTCAGTTTTTCTGATGAAGGATCTTGGGCCCTGGGTGAAGGCTCGTGAAAGGCGGGCAAAGGCCGTCACAGAGACACTGATGAAGAATTCACGTTTGGAGACTTTAAGATTGTTGAGAAAGGTCGCTCTACATTGCCACTCAGGGTGACACTCACATAGAGCACGCTTCCGTTTCCACACCTCGTTTAACTCTGGGGGGCTTCCCTGGCCCAGTCCCTTGTTAGTTTTTAGGCTTTTCTTTTCTGGGAAACTTACATATGTCTGCTGCTAGCATCCTTGAGCCACACTCAGCACAACTTCTTAAAACATCTCAGCATAGTTTTAGGCTAGGGCGGAATAATATTTTTCTGTTTTGCCACAGTTGTGGTATTTGCTTTGGCCTTTTGATTACAACATGGTTGCAGGGGCTCAGAAAATCCTCTTTCCCAAAATTCTAATGCCTCATGAGACTATTTAGTGGAATAGTCAATTTGTCTGGCTAGATCTGGCCTAGCCGAAGAAAAACATTGTAAAAATTAAAAATCTGGTTATTTCGAAGATTTAAAGAATGTAGACAATGAGGGGTAAAGATTCACTTCACAGGTCTGTGACACAGAGTGTGAAGAACAAAAGAAAAACATGGGATATTCAGTGTAAACCTGAGAGAAAATTGTTACATTTAGGGCAAACCCAGGAGCCTTTCTGAACGTTAGCTGTTATGCTGGAAATCGGAGAGATGCTCAAACATTTCATGGGCTGAGATATTTTTAATCACATTGAAATGAGTAACCAAGATGCTCACAAGAAATAAACTGGTGGTGCAGAGAAGGAGGAAGATATTCAGTTGGTTTTTCTTTTGTTTTCTTTTTTTCCAACATAATGTTTTTATTGCTTATTTGGGAATTTCACATAATGCACCCTAGTCATACTTACTTCCCAGTCCTTCCAGGTCTACCCCTCCTTTATAACCCTGTCCCCCTCGCAAAGAAGAAGAAGAAGGAGAAGAAGGAGGAGGAGGAGGAGAAGAAAGAAGAAGAAGAAGAAGAAGAAGAAGAAGAAGAAGAAGAAGAAGAAGAAGAAGAAGAAGAAGAAGAAGAAGAAGCAAAAAAGGAGAAAAAAAAAACAAGTCCACTTTGTGTTGCCCATATACTCACTGGAGGTTAGTCTAACACCCAGTGACCAGCCCCTTAAAGAAAATTGAGTCCTTTCCCACCCCATCCCTGCCAAGAGCCATTACCTATGAAGAGCATTCCCTATCATCATTTTTTTTATTTTTAATTTTTTAAAATTTTTATTAGCTCTATGTTTTTCTCTGCTCCCCTTCCTGCCTCTTCTCCCCACTTCAGCCCCCATCACCATTCTTAAGAGTGCTCTTCAATGGCCTCCAGCATCAGCACCTCGGCATGATCTCCAGTGGCAATACAGACCAATGAGATCAACAAGGACCACTGCTACAGCATGGACCACAGACACCAGCATGGCCTTCGACGGCAGCACAGGCTGCGGACATCAGCATGGCCTAATTCATGGAGGACATAAAATTACAACCGACTATTTCTTTTGCCCCTGGTTTTAAACACTTTTTATAAAGCACTAATTTTAAATCATTTCTGTCTGAAAAGGAAGAACAGGATTATTCTCTGGAGATGGTCCAGCACTCCACAAGCTGTAGGCCTTTTCGCCAGGCTGCACTGTGAGGCATGAGCCTCTCTGTAGTGATGGGTTACCATTTTATTGTGTACTAGTCTTTTTTTTCTTATAATTCTATGAAGTAATTAAAGATGCAAATATATGTATCCATATAATATTATGGCTCATCATTTTATGTACCAAATAGGCTCTTAAAATTATAACTAAAGAAAACAAAACCAAAACCAGACAGGGGTTAGGTGCTTGAGAAGCCGATAGGTGTAGGAAATAGCCAAACTTATGCAGAAAAGAAGTTTTTGCTGATGATGAGGTTAGGGATCATTTTGAGCAGTGTTGAATCACCACAGGAAAAGGAGTAGATGATATGAACCAAGTGTGAGGGCGAGTGTGCCCGGAAAGTTCAAGGTTAGGGTCTGGAAGGGCCAAGGAAACTTGGGATGAGAATGGATTTTTAATAGTCAAACACTTATCCCTTTTCCTCTTTTCTTTATTTTTAAAGAGGATGGTGTGTGTGTGTGTGTGTGTGTGTGTGTGTGTGTGTGTGTGTGTGTGTGTGTGTGTGTAGGGGAGGTGACTGTGGAAGCCATAAGAGGCTGGTGCTGAAGCTGTGGCCGCTCTAAGCTGTAGGACACAAGGAGATGTGTACTAGGAGCCCCGCTGTCCTCTGTGAAACTCTTCGCACTGAGCTATCGCTGCTGCCTTTTCTTCAGATGCTTTGGAGATGCCGGTCATGTCAGCATAAACCACTCCACATATTTGTATTTATATTCTGTAATTCATGCGATATCACCCATCTGACAGAACGCTGTGGCACTGCCCAGTGTGGAAGGCAGCAGGAATGAGGAGGCGGGAGGACCAGAAGTAAAAGAAGGCATAAGGTATTCGGCCCTTCTTTTCTTTCCTACTCTCCTCAGTGAATTCCTCGCACTGTGCTGCTGACAGGTTGCTATGAAGGGAAAAGGACGTGTGTTGAATGAACTATGTTAGTATGGGTTGCTAACCCATAACCATACTAAGAGAAGAATCTGTGCCTCAGATAATACCAGTTTTCAAAATGGGCTGCAAAACCTGACGTGAATCTTCAGTGTATTCTCCCTGTTTTCTGGGGAAATCTCTCTTAAGGATATGCCAGGGAGGGTTACAGAGGTGTCTGACTTCTCTTAGGGAATTTACCTATATTTTCAAGCTTGCAGCCTGACAGAAGGCTACTGAAGGCCTGCGGGGCTCTGCCACACTCTCTGCCACCTGTCTGTCCTCCTTGTAAGCACAATGGACTTGATTTAACCATTTCTCATTAGATGTTTGATGTTGTACGGCCCTGGGACTTTTAAGATGGTCCACACATATGTCATAGTCGTCTTTGCTCAGACTTTGCATCCTGTTTCCATAACCTGTACCCTTAGTGCTGATCAGATTGTTTCTTAGGAAATTCATCCTCTTACAAGCTCTGTAGTTAATTGGTTTGGAAGTAGATGTTTTGGGTTTTTCTTTAGTAACCAAATTTTCTATTACTATAGGAATTTTACAGGCACCCGTGGAGGAGAACATATGTATGCATTTCTCCGGTTCCATTGTGCACACCTGGAAAACATTATCTCCTGCACATTCGTGGTGTTTTTTCCATCCTCTGATTCCCCCTGCTAGACATATGCTCTGATCCTAGCTCTTCTGAGCTGAGTGACTAAGAGGACGCTAGCCTGTGTCTTTAAACCTCATTGGCCTCATCTGCAAGTCTCAGAATAGCAGCACCTGCTTCTGAGGTGGCTGGGAAGGCTAGATGTCATCCTCGCGGGTAAAGCACTTCAGGCTTTGTACCTGAGAGGCCATGGAGAACTGTTGGAAATGAGACAAGCATGGCTCTCTCTCAAGGAGGCAGCAGAAGGTACCTTGTCGGGTACCTTGCCAAGACATTAGTGCCTACAAGACACAATAAAGTAGCTTATTAAAGTAGTGCACTTGATTGTACTACTGAAAAATCCTATTTTCTCCCTCGGAGGCCCGGTTCATTTCCTCCTGAGCTTTCTTGACTAGTGTGAGTTCACTGATGACCATCGTATTCCAGAGACAGAAAGGTGCTGATCACTGATGTTCTCGAAATAAATAGAAGACTGTATCTGGCTTATCGTGAAAGAGCTAGAATCTATGTCAAAAGAAAATTAATCAATGCAAAAGTTCAATGACACCAAGAAAAATATTTGTTTTGACAAAATGAACATCAAGGGTCCACCACAGGAGGTCCTCCATTGGCCAAGGTGAATCCATGTGGAACGGAGCCTGAGCTCAAGCTTTCCAGTCAATAATAATGTAAAATTACCAGAAAATTCTAAAATTCATGTTGGGTGTTTGTTTTTTATTTATTTATTTATTTATTTATTTATGTATTAACTCCTACAAAATTCACTTATATAGTACTGTGATAAGACTTATCTAAAAGCATTCACTTCATGTGCAAAATGTTTAGAAAGAACCAAATATAAAGACGACAGCTAAGAAGTTGATTCTACTTTCTGTATTTTTGCAAATACAGTTGTGATTAGCTGTGATTAGCGTACACACATAACATAGATAAACACATACTTAAGAGGATCAGACACAAATCATGTGTTTTGATTACAGGGCTGTGGCAGATGGTTTAAATTATCATCCTACTTCCTATGCTTTGGGAACAATTGTCTAGAAAGTCTGCTAACCCGTGTTCTAAATCCAGGTTATTAAATTAGTATTTAATCTATCATCTGAAAAGGCCTTAAGGCTTTACAGAAAGAGTTTCTTCAGAGAGAAGTAGCTTTGTTTGTGGAGTTGCTGAGACTCAGTTTGGAAACCCATGCTGGTTGAGTGTGGTCATGAGTCTAATTTGGGACTCTATTCACCATCTCGTTGCCTCTTTTTTCCCTTTTCTTTACTTTTCATTCATTATTTCTTCTCCCTCCTCCTTCTTTTTAAAGTTCTGTTTCTTTTTAATTTTTAATTAAATGTTATATATGGATGTTTAGTCTATTTGTGTCTGTGTATTATATGTGCACCTCTTGCCTGAAAGAACAGAAGATGGTGTCAGATCCCCTGAAATCGGGGTTACACATGGTTGTGAGCTGCCATGTGGGTGCTGGGAGCAGAACCCTGTTCCTCTTGCAAGAGTACCAACTGCTGAGTCATCTCTCAAGCCCCACTTCCTTTCTCTTTTAAAGTCACCTTGAAACTTAGCTCACAAATAAGCTGCAATAATGTACAGAAGACATGCCCCAAAGTCCCTTGGTTTCCCTTATAAAATAACATCAATTCTTTGGTTTACCAGAGAAGCACAAAAGAGGCTCTAAAATTGAGACATAACCTCTGAGTCAGTCAGAGGACAGTGCCAATGCCTAGGAATACTTTTTCAGTTCATATTGTTTACAGTTATAGAGAGCTCTCACCCATAACAGAGTCCATTCCATTGTAAGAGTTAATTTCAAAAAGAACATGAAATGTTTTCATTATACATTTAAAGACTTGAATGTCCATTATTTGAAAGGAGATACCATACTGTGTTTATTTATCTGTTGTAAAATCTGTTTTGAAAAACTTTCCTTAGTTCCTAAAATATGATTGGATTCATAAAGGCAATTTATGTTCTAGTAACAAAGTTTGGAATGAATAATGAAAATCTTGCTGTTTAGCTGTTTCAAGGAAAGGGGTGTTTATACTGTGAATTTTAAATAAGGCTATGTTTTAGTTACTTTATATTGCTGTGCTAACCCCCATGAATGAGGCAACTTATAGAAGAAATAGTGGTTTCCAATTTCAGAAGATTAGAGTCCATCATGGTGTGGAGCGTGGCAGTGGGTGAGCAGGCATGGCGCTGTAGCGGTAGGCATGCACGGCGCCGTAGTAGTGGGCAGGCATGGCACTGTACCAGTAGCCCAGCACTTTGTTCCTAAGCACAAAGCTTGTGAGAGAGCTAACTGGGAATGATGTGAGCTTTTGAAACCTGAAGTCCACCCCGCAGTGACACACCTCCTCCACACCTGTTAATCCTTTCCAAACAATTCTACCAACTGGGGAGCAAACATTCAAATAGATGAGCCTACCGGCATCCTCAGTCAAACACCACCGACCACCTGCTTTGCTGCAGCGTTTTTGTGCCGTAGGCAAATTTTAAGGCCAAAGCGCTCTCTTCCGTGTACTTAAGTTCCGCCTCTGAGCTCAGTGTGTTGGCTTGCAGCTTCTCTATTGGTCCTGTTCTCTTGTACCAGAGAGACGGTCTTAAAACAGTCATCATATAATGACTAGAATGTTCTCCCCACGGGCTGTGCTCATATCTTAGCTGTGGCTTTTCCCTTTTGCTCCAGAAAATATTGTTTAAAATTTTTATTTTTAACTTGATCATTTTCTTCCACTTTTTATATTTTTATCACTGTTAGTGACTGATAAGGAAAACCCACCTTGAATAAAGAGACTATGGAAAATAAAATTCCCTATCACTGTGCGCTGTCCCTTCTAGAATTACCCTGCTATTGTCATGTTCAGCTCACCCCTGGGGATGCTTCAAGTTTGATTCTTCCAGTAAGTGGTTTTATGTAGAGTCTCAGCATTATTTCAAACATGATACAGTGAGTTCCCCTACAACCCCGCCCGCTGTTGTCCCCTATTAACTGATGATTAGTGAGGTGGAATCTCAGCAGAGAGACAGGATGTACGCATTGCTGGTGACATGTCTCGCATCCTAGGGTCCCATCCTTGGACAGCCACAGTCACATTTATTTGTCTGGGCTGCAATAGGTTTTTTTTATTATTGCTTTTGGCAAACATTAATGATGTTTAGGATTACTGGGCTATGAATTTTGAGAATTCACATCTGTGCTTATTTCATTAATAAATGCTTTGGGAAGGGAGATCTCAAGGAACATTGCCAGTGACTGAGAACAGTTGATGCCAATCTTGAGCTTGGCTTGAGATGTTGTTACTTTTTCCTGAAGACCAACCAAGCATTTTCCTGGAAACATTAATAGCGTATTCACTGAGGCTACCGGGGAGCCAACAGGAGCTGGGTTTTTTTTTTTTTTTTCTTTTTATTGGCAAAGTTGTAAAGCTGCTATAAGTTTCTAAGTATTTAGACAAAAATAATCTCAGTGATGGTAAAGAACGTCTCTTTTCATGTGTTGCAGGTGGGAATGAGGTCACGAAACCAAGGCGGAGAAAGTCCGTCTAACGGGCACATCTCCTGCTCCAAGTCCCCCATCATCAACAATGCTGGTGACAAAGGCCCCTCAGAAGAGGCAAAAAAGAACAAGGCAAATCGGAAGGAAGATGATGTCATGGCCTCGGGAACTGTCAAACGGCACCTCAAACCATCTGGAGAAAGTGAGAAAAAGACTAAGAAGTCTCTGGAGTTATCCAAGGAGGATCTCATCCAGCTCCTGAGCATAATGGAAGGGGAGCTACAGGTACAGTCAGACCATTCAGGGCGCCTGCTTCTAGTTCCCGACCGAGAGAGTAAGGACCTAGCCGCTGTCCCGATCCCGCGGCGGATTGCAAGCATCTTCCTCCTTATATCTAAATCCTAATGTTGGCACAGGTTTTCACCGAATAAGTATTTGTTTAAAAATTGACAAGTGACCAGGTGCGGACTCCAGCTTCCAGTTTCCTTAGAAGCACAACGTTTCTCCATGATATACTTCAGCCAATAGTTGATTCCGATTCTGGAAAGGCTCTCCTATTTGGTCAGGGCTGTGACTGAAAGGTGTAGAAATGTTGGAATAGGCCCGTTGCATTTAGTACTTTTGTGTTCCAGGAGGGAGGGAGAGTGGGCAAGAAAGACAGAGCTTTGCTGAAACAGCCGTTCTGCTTCATTTCGTTTCATTTCTCCGTAATTCTCAGCCTCAGGGTTCTGCCTTGTCTTAAGAATTGAGACCCAGCGAATATATCACATTGTGAAGAGCCTGAATGGCTTCCCAAAGCATTTTCAAGTCTGTTGTTTCATTTGACCTTGGTAAAATGTAGACATCATTATACATATTTTACAAATGAAGCTAATGCTAGGAGCCAGAGCTGATACGTCCAGATCTCTACTCAGAGGACTCCCAGCTCTTGGTCCAGTGGTCTTTCTGCCTACCCACACCAACTTTTCTAGCTTCCATGAGCCAGGACCATCCCAAGAAGTCTGTGTTTGGGGGGTATTCAGGAAACAGATCAATTTTTTTTAATTTCTGAGCTTAAGACAATTAATTCTGACAGTAAAGGAAAAGTAACTATTTTTTTTTTCAAAGACAGGATGACTTAAGAATGAAGTTATTGTTTTCCTTTTGTTAGTCTTTTGTTAGTTTGTTTTTGTTTAAGCTTGTAGGAGCCTCAAGGGCAGACTAGCAACTGCATGGAAGGAAACCTTCCTTGCCTTGCTGGTGTTGTCAGTGCCAGAGAGAGCCTATTCATAGTTAGTGCGGCTACTGTGTGCCTGTTCCCATCTCTGTGTGTGTCCAGATAAGGAAGCCTCTGGGGTAAAGAGAAGTATAAAACACCCAGAACTAAAGTTTGAAAAACACAAGCAAATACAACTGAACAAAATCATTGAAATTTCACAGCAAAAGAGAAACTTTCCAGAACACAACCATTACTAAAAATAATGTCACTGCTCCTAGAAACATGGCCATTGTTTTGTCTGTTACATTTATGGGGTAGAGTTAAATGACGACTCCAGCTTAGCCAGCTGTGTCCCAGCGACCACTGGGGACTGAGCATGGTGTGCCATCTTCATAGCCTTCCGTAGCGAGGTCATCTTCTCACATGATTTCAGCTGTGCCGGCCGTTGTGACTCTGTGGCTCCTGCAAGCCCTTCTTTCTGCAGGCACTTCTATTATATCACCGTGAACTCCGAGGCCACTCATGTGACTATTAGGGACCTAGTGGTGCTACGTGTCATTCTAGGCTGGTATGCAGAAGATAAGCTCACACTCCAGGGAACCCGAAGAAAGTAGACAGATGTCCTGAAGACAGGCGTTTTAATTTATCTCTTTGAATATTGGATGCTTCCCTTACACGTGTTCCCAGTCAGTCACAAGAAAGTAAAATGTGTACAGTATCCTTCATCAGGGAGAGGGGTGATGGTGAAGGGACTGGTACTTCAAAGAGTTCCATAGTGATTTCAGCTGCAAAGCAAATCATCAGACGCATGCACACAGAGGCACCTCGAGATGCAGAGATGTTTCTGTAGTAGACACTTGTCTGTTAGCACCACCGCATCTCAGGGGGGTGTTGTGGCTAATAGCGGGAAGCTGTTCACACTAGCAAGTGTGAGTGGGCTGATGAAAGTGTGCTGGCTGTTTGCTAAGCTTGCCGGCCAGGAGAAGGGAAAGCATTCCGTCTAAAAGGCTGGGACTGGGAGAAAAGGCAGGCGTGTGCATTGGGAAGTAAGTTACTGTCAGCTCAGGACTGTGGGAATGGCTCAGCGTAGTTAGAGTGCCGGTTCTCAGACCTCCATCGACCTCCAGTCTCTTAGTGGGCTGGCTCTATGTGGCTCATCCCAGCCCTTGCTCTAGAGATGACTTCTATATGATACGGTTACGGTAATGCAAATTGTGGATGCCTTACTCCTTCTGTCTCCTTTCTATCACAAACAGCTATGTCCTGGCCCAAGGGGCGTCAGTCCTTCAGTCATAGTTGCTATAGATCTAAATTCCTTGTTACATACAGTCCAATAAATACCCTGTCTGTCTTACCACTTGCATTCTGGGAATGTTCACATGGGGGCAGAGTATGGGGACTTTATATTTACCCTCGACCGCCAGAATTTCCTCTATGTAAAGTCACATGTAAAATCACAAACCAATGATATTGTATGGAAAGATACATTTTAAGCAAGAGAAATTGAAGAATTCTGTTTCATCAGAGGGGCAGAGTGAGATCAGAGCCCAAAGTTGGATGTGTTGCAAATATTAAAGATGGGGTAAGTAGGAATGCCCATGCTGGGCACTATGCAAGTCTGGGGGTCTGTAGTCACTGCTCAGTGGCTGGTGTTTACAGAAGTGGTGCAAGTAGGAAGCTTTAGGGGGACACATCTGTAAGTCAAGGAGGTATAGTGATGCACAGGAAAATGGGCTTACAGTGTCAAAGGTACAAGACAAAGGTGAAGTCTGTTGGAGAAGAACGTCTTCCAGACTTTTCACTCCACACCTCGGCAGATACAGGCTTGTTGTCTCAGCACCAGGGCCAGCCAGTGTCGCTGGCATCAACTGTTATTACAGTTCTGTCCTTGACTGTTTCCAGTAACACGTGCTTTCTAATAAATTGGGCCATTTTTACTCTCTGGGTGAAAAACTCGTTACATATTTCCCAGACTGAACTGGAAGTAATGAAACTGTACACCCAAACCATTGTTTGGGCCCCATGATTCATTTCTCCTTGTATTTATTCTAAAATAGCACTTTTAAGAATCCAGTCAACTTGGCTGTGCTAAAACAAACACAACTTCAAAGGGAGTAGCGCTCGCATCATGAAAACCACAGCACAAAAGACTTGGCAAAAGTACATTCCTGTAAAGTAAGTCAGAAACAAGACATGAATAAATTCTTCTTCTTGCCTCAAAGAAGCCCGTTATGTTGTAAATTCCCTTGGCTTACCTATTTCAATACATGTTAGGGGGAAAACCCCTCAAATTGGGTCTCATTATTTCTCCCTTTCTTGTTATGTTTTGTTCTCTTCTCCCTGCTTATACAGAGACTCGGAGAAAACTAGGTAAGACAGATAATATCTCAGAATTCTCTCGGCTTTGGTGTTCTTCAGGCTAGGTCACACAGTTGCCGACACACTGAGAAATCAATCTCTAACCCTAGGCAACTGGCAAAGGTGATGTATTTCAAACACGGCTTATGAAACAGTCGAACAAGCACAAAGGTCTTTAGCTCCCTCTGCTCTGCCGTTTCAGAATTTCTAGCCATTTTCTCTAAGACTGTTCATTAATTCATTGCCACTTCTCCATCTATGAGAGGGAAACCTGTTCTCTGCACTTCTTTCTCACCAAGGCAATTCATTTATTCTCCGAACTTTAATTAATAATCACTTAATAGTGGTTGTTTTACCACATTTGAGGAACATTATTATGGGAGAGCTTCAAACACTATTTTTCAAACTTATGATCCTCTTTATCATACCCTGAGGTGTCAGAGAGCTGAGCGGTCCATCATTTTAAGCAGAGAGCTCTGCCTGGGGGGGTGGGGGGGGGCTGGAGCTCTCTGAATTGAATCCACTGGGAATGCTTTCCAGAATGATCCCAACAATTCTAAGCCTGCTGTCAGTGGGGAGAGTAAGGGAGGGAAGCTAAAGAAATAGAAAGTCATGTCTATCAGAAATCTAAGGATTTAGAAAAAATGGCTAAGAGGTATTTAAATCTGAAATAAACACTCATGCATGGCTGTGGGAGCTAATTTCTTCCCCCCTTAGCTGAACAGTAAAAGATGTTTCTCACAGCGAAGGCCCTCAGAATACACGCGTTAACCTCTGTTTGAAGCCACCACATTCCTTTTCTCTTCTTTGAGCTTTCTTTAAGAGACGTAAACAGTGCGAGTTGACAGTTAACTCCTACAGAGAAATGTGGTGGAATTTTAAAGACTTGCTGCCTGGCCCTCGAATGTTGACTCTGGGCCTCGCCTCAGTCCCTGGTGTACGCAGGGGGATTTCCTACCTTCTGGTGTGATTGTTGCTAAATTTGGTTAATACAGATGCTACTTGGACAAGTCTGAACAATGAAAGCAGAGAAAGGATAGCGGCTGGAGGGGAATGACGTCAGGGAAGGTTTTTCTATGATTAAAGGACTTTACTTGTATTGATGGGTCACAAGGTTACAGGGCCGTAAAGAAACAGTGCCAAGGATAATGGCAGTGAAGGAACTGTTGATGACAGAATCTTGGAGGGGACAGGGGAGAAGGAATCTAAGTCATGATTTGGGAACTAACCTGGACCTTGAACTGGAAATGGAGGAAAACCCTCCATCTTCTGAGTAACAAGAGGATGAAAACTTTGATTCCTCAGGAGAAGGCAGTTGAAAGAGCAACCAGACAGGCTTGCCCGTCTCACTCAAGTAAAGTGATGTCCGTCCCACTGAGAGATGCGGAATAATCACTGGTCCTTAAGAAGATCCCTACGTGCTGAATCATCCCCCACCCCCCGCTGGGGGTGAGGTGTTAGATGAAGATTGTCGTGGATAATACGGTCACTACTGAGAGATGTACAGGGACTGAGACTGCATCTGCCGCCGTAACTGCTCTTTTTTAAAGGACACACAGTTCATGGTGTTGAGTTTAAGGTTAAAGTTGTCAGAGTGGCTGCAGTAGAAAGACAGAACAGGTGTAACACCCGATTCTGTGTTACCCCCTCGGTACAGTTCGCGCGCCACTGTACCTTACGCGAGTCGGACAAGGGCCTGGAGATTGAAAGAACACACAAAGAGACCTGGGTCATTCGGAAGGAGATCAGCCGAATGCCATTTATTTAGCCTTGGGGAAAATCTTATATACCCCACTCCTGCCCAAGGAATTCCACCCAGGCAGGTGGGAAATTACCATATCTAACTGCTGCACAAGGACTTCCACCTAGGCAGGTGGGAAATTACCATACCAACAATAGAGTCAACAATGCCCTACAGCAAATCACTAGGTGGGGCAGAGGGAACACAGGAACAAACAGAATGCTTAGTCATCTGACCAAAAACTGTCCTTAAGATGAGCCCCAGGAACAAGGGCAGACCCGGGCCCTACAAACAGGGAAGTAGAGAGAGTGGGTGAGGATCCAGCAAGGAGGAGCTAGCTATTGTGTGAATGAGCAGGCCAACAGAGAATGACCAAGGGAGTGCTGGGAAGACTGGAGATGTGCCTCTTGGCACGTAGGACACTGACTTAACTAGCACAGCTAGATACTGAGTGCGGTCTTGGAAGTAGCGGTGAAGGCAGCTGGAGCTAATGGTGTGAAGAAATCCTGAGGTTAGGTAGGGACTAAACCTCCCGTTAAATGTTGAGACCTACAATGAAGGCGGATTTGGAATGGAGACCATGTCTGTAATCATTGGTCAAATATGAGAGCTGGAGGCCAAGGGGTCAGCAGATGACTAAGGGGACAACTTTTGCCAGCGTCTTCCTCTTGACTATGTCATTTTCTTTCGCTTAGGAATTTGTACGACAGCCTTATTAGCCTTTATTAGATTGAAATTGAGATTGCTCAGGCTGGTTGGTAGTCTCTGTTAACTATTTACTCCTTAGCTATGAAAAGTCATTTTTAGTGTTCTTTAAATGACCAGTCCTACCCAAATAGGCAGCGTAGACAACTCTCCTACAACTCCCACCCACCTTCATAAACACAAACTCAAACACTATCACCATTCCAAGGGGAATTGATCTCCTGTGTCTTTCACACTGAGAATACTTGCAAGACAAAATTTGGTCTCTTTTGGAAAATTGTTGTGTGTTATCCTTTAATTTTTTTTTTTACCAGTTTATATGTGTTTCAAAACCACCAAAGGCTTACTTCCTTTGTGAAGTCTCATATATATATATATATATATATATATATATATATATATATGTGTGTGTGTGTGTGTGTGTGTGTGTGTGTGTGTGTGTGTATTCCCTTCAACACTTGTCCTTGTTCTGCTCTAAAATCCTGCATAATTTTGTTAGGTACAAATTATAGCATCCCATCTATACATGTTCTACTAGTGTTTTATATATTTATATTATGTTGCCAAAAAACAAAAACTTTAAAGAAGGGACTAGAAAGGGCCTAGGCATATATCATCCTTGTTAGTTTATTGGTGACTGATAATCTCAAAATGTTTTAATAGTTATACACAATCTGAAGCATTCATAATATCAATTTTAGTGTGTGTATACATGATTATGCCTGTGAACAGAGAAAGGTTTCTGTATTGTATGTGCACATGTGTGTGCTCATGCAAGAACTTTATGAACTGAGCCTTCTCTCCAGACCAAGATTGATGTTCTAATGTGTTCAAAACACATTTGAATTGTGTAAAGTGTAAGCATCATATACAAAATCATGTTGTTATTGAATTACTGAGAATGGTCAGAAATATTTGCAATGCTATTTCTACCACACATATAATGATTCCAGGGTTGGTTGGGGTTGCTTTGGTTGTATGTTTTGATCATCTTTTTGGGGTGGGGGCGCTGGATCCATCTTTAATTACTTGTATGTGTTTGTGTGCAAGCACAGCAGTTCAGCTGCCTGAGGCCCTGGGCCCCTGGAGCTGGAGTTAAGGCTGTTGAGAGCCACCTGATGCCATGAGGCTGCTGGGAAGCTAAATTAGGTCCCTGCAGCACTATGCACGTTTGACTGCTGATCCGTTTCTCCAGCCCCGCTTTTGTCATCTTTAAAAAGAGCTGTCATACTCCACTGAAGACAGGCACAATCAACTCGGATGGAATCACTCAGTGCAGCCAAGCACAATAAGCTCGTCTCGAAGGGATGCAATACATCACCTTTTTCTTCGGCTACAGCTTTTCTGCTTCTAAATGGGTTCCATTTGTCACGGGGCATGGCCTCTGGTAGAAACCCCATGCTTCTGGAGTGCTGGATTTCAGTTACCCTTTCTGGCTTTTTAGCGCGATGACTCACCTGCTCTCCACTGCTTCATCTTTAGAAGATCAGACTGAGGTCACCTTGAGCAAGGCGCCCGGTGAAATCTCACACCACTGACAGGATCAGAGTGCTGGGCATGGCATGTCTTCACTGAGATCAGGAGGCAGAAAGGCAGGCTGCTTTCTGATTAAAATCAAGATCCGATCTGGCCTTTTGTTGACTGTAAAGCCTCAGGATCTGGTGGCAGTATTGTCTGCATTTTGACAAAGAACTCTGCTGTCTGATTTTCACTGCTTGCGGTCGAATAGATTTGACGTTCCTAGTAGAATCAGTCTGCAGTGAGAACAATATATTCACTGATAGTACAGGCAGAACTCTGATGGTGTTGAGAAGTCGGGGTGGGGGGAAACATATTAATAAAGAAAATCTCCCAGAAAAGTATTTTTATTGTTTGCTGGAATCTGGACAGAAGCAAACAGTCTGCTGCGGGCTCAGTTAAAGATGGAGACCCCTGGACCTTGAACTTCCCGCAGGGCAGAGAACCCTGACTTCTCCTTGGACTGGAGAGGGAGGGGGAGGGGAGTAGAGGGAGGGGGAGGGAAATGGGAGGTGGGGAGGAGGCGGAAATTTTTAATAATAATAAAAAATAAATTAATGCCGGGTGGTGGTGGCGCACGCCTTTAATCCCAGCACTTGGGAGGCAGAGGCAGACGGATCTCTGTGAGTTCGAGGCCAGCCTGGTCTACAAGAGCTAGTTCCAGGCCAGGCTCTAAAAAAGCTGCAGAGAAACCCTGTCTCGAAAAACCCAAAAAAATAAATTAATTAATTAATTTAAAAAAAGATGGAGACCCCCTCCTCTCTGTTGTGACCTGCCTTTTCTATCGGTCATTACAGCTGAGTAAACTCTATCCAGTTGTTCCAATTATCTATGTCAATAACCCCAATTATATGTTGTATATGTGTATTTGTTGTACGGAGCCAATTTTGAGTAAAATTGGGGTCTGTGCACATTAAATGGATTTGGAGCAGAAGGGACTCCTGATTTTAGAATGGCTTCCAGGGCAGAGGTCAAGCACACATGGGTACTGCAGGGTCTCCTGCTGTGGGGTACCCACTAGAGAAGACTGCTCGGGTAGATCTAAGCCAAAAGAAAGTCTTTATTAGTCAGCCGGTGACTACACTGTGTGTTTAGGATCTCAGTGTAGCCCTGAACTTTTCTCAGGGTGAGATTTTAAGCATAAAAACCATGTTCTGGATTGACATACTTCAGCTAACAAGAGCAGCTAGCCAGAAACAGAACTACGGAAGCCCAAGAGCAAGGCCAGTACAGTTAGAGACTTTCTCAGAACCACGAATTGATGAATTAGGTCTTTGTTCTGCCTGGTAGTGCTGTCTCCATGCTGAGTCTTACACCCTGAGTGGTACTTCCATCATGGAATCAGTTATGTTGAGGTCTGTGGGCCCTGTTCCACTGCAGCTCAGGAACAAACGAGACCTGTGCTACTCACTGGATCTTCTGATGCAGAGAGGGTTCTGTACGTGCCCCAACCTGCATGGTAGTGACTAGTCACATGTGACTTGTAATTACTTGAAATGTAGCTAATTATGTTGAGAAGTTGTATTTTGACTTTGTAAATTATATATATATATATATATATCCTGGTTTTTTTTTAATTGTGTGTATGCACAAGTCTGTGTGCCGGTTTGTGCACATGAGTGCAGTGCCTGTGGAGGCCAGAAGAGGGCATTGGTTGCCATGGAGCTAGAGTTTGAGGTGCTCCTAAGCTGCCCAGGGTGAATGTGGGAATTGAACTTGGGTCCTTGGGAAGAGCAGTGTGCTTTCAACCTCTGAGTCATCTCTCTCTATTGCTAATTAGTTTAAGTAGCCACTTTAATTAGATAAATGAAAGTGCCTGTGCTTGTATATGTCATTGACTTTTCGGCAGTCTCCATCCCTGATGAGTTTAGGCAGAATACTTAAGGCCCCTTTCCCCCCAGATACTCCCCTGACCAAATGCTTTTGTCTCTTCAGCCTACCCAAGTCCATATTTCCTCACTTAAGTGAGTTCACGTCCATCATTTTCTGTACTTTCTTTCTGACAAGACTTCTACTGGTTCATGTTAAGGAATATTGTACACTTGCAGGCGTCTCAAAGATAGGCCCTGTCATCGCGCCAACAGGTTAATATACAATTTTTTTTAAAAAAGTGGACTCTTACTTTTTCTAAAAGGCTCCACATGGTAAATGCAGAGGTTTGGCTCTGACAGAACATTCAGTGCCATGACCAAGAGATTTCAAGGAAGCATCTGGTCACGTCATCATGTTGGTACACTGGCTTCCCTTCTGCCTGTCACAGTGTCTACACCACAGCACCTTAGGTAGTGTTTTTCTGGGATGTATAAGGTCACTATCAGTGGCAGAGCTGTCTCTTAGCAGAAACCAGGTGGACTTCTGCCCCGCAAACGTCTCCATCATAATCTCCAGACTCTGAGTGGCAATAACAGGTTACTCAGGACTTTCTTCCTTTAAGAAGCCCAGCACCTCTTCCACATGAAAGTGTGTAGTTGCGGGAGCTGAGAGGGCAGCCCACTGTGGGCTTTGTGATTACTTAGGTGCTTGTTTCCATATTACAACAAACGAATGGCCTGTGAAATGGCAAAGGGAAAAATAAACCTAATATCCACAGTGTCCATCTGTCCGTCTTTTGCTGCCTGCTGTGACAGGAGTGTCACTATTTAGCCACCACTGTTCCCCTCTGGGTGGGTTGAGGAGTAGACAGGCTCAGAGGCTTAGGAGACTTCCCCAGAACATGTCTTTGTAAGGCTTATCACATCCCAGGGCTCCAAAGCTAGAGCCCTTTCCCTCCACACTTCCCTATAGACTGGGCATCATACTCTCTTTTAAATTGTCTTTTAAAACTTCAGCCTGGTACTAAATTCTATCTGCTAGTGATTTTAAATTGCACTGAATCACCACACTGCACACCAAAGAAAGCAATGTATCACTGTTGTATTAGCAGTCTGAGTTAAGAAAGCAGACACTGGGCAAAGAGTCCTGTGCTGTAGACAAGGGGAAGAAGTTTAAGTCACCTACCAACAGGATTCTTTCCATATAAAACAATTTGTTTTTAATTTGTTGGATTTCAAGCTCTGGCTTACATTTTTGGCCTCTAATTCATATTCTGAACTGAAGCTACATTGCAACTGCATCTTGCTCTTTTTTTTCCTGTTTCTTAGCAACAGAAGTTTAATCACCTAAACAGGTTTGTAGTTTGGTGATTTAAAGCATTAAAGAAAAGAGGTGTGCTTCTGTCAGGTGCATTTTTCTGGTTGGCATCATTTTATCATATGAAGTGTTTCTAATTAGGGAGGCAGGAGATCAAGAGATGGCAGAAGGCAGCTGTGGTTAAAATATGCTGTGTACATGTTCAGAAATGCCACAGTAAAAATCCATTAGCTTATATGATTACTATGTGTTACTATTTAATATTAAAAATGAACATTGTCAGGCTTGGAGATGGCTCAGAGAAAGACTTCACTGCCAAGCCTGATGACTTGAGTTTGAGTCTCAAGATCCACATGGTTTACACACACACACACACACACACACACACACACACAAAAACACTAAAATAAATAAATAAATTTAATATAATTTGCTTTCTTTAAAAAAATATTGGTTCTTTTGAGAATTTCATACAATATGCTTTAATCATACTCAGTCTCTCCAACTCTTCTCAGATTTACCCCCATTCCTTACTCAACTTTGTATTATTTTGTTTTGTTTTTCAAGGTAGGGTTTCTCTGTATAACATTCCTGAATACCTAGAACTCAATCTGTAGAGCAGAGCTGGCCTCGAACTCACAGAGCTCAGTCTACCTTCCAAGTCCTGGGATTAAAGGTGTGTTCCACTTATTTTTTAATCCCTCATGATCAGTTTGTGGTGCCCAGATATCCGTCCTTATTGAGATATCCTTGTGTGACCATCCATTGGAGAGTGATGGGCTTACCAAGGCCTACACTCATTAGAGGAAACTGTCTCTCCCTCTCCTGGAAGCTAATAATAGCCATTCACGTCACCATGGCTTGTGTTGGAACTATGTGCCTGTCTCCTTTCTCCCTGCTGGGATTTGGTCTCTCTCAGACTTGCACCGGTTCTGTGTATGCCACCACACTGCTGTGACTTCTTGTATGTATCTGGAAGATAATGTTGTCATGTACAGTCTCTCTGCCCCTTCTTCCACAGTGGTCCCTAAGTCTGGGGAGAGGGTTGTAGTATATATAGGTTCTCTTTAGGGTTGCACATTCCTAGAGTCTCTTCATTGTAATAAAAAGTTTTCAATGAAATTTGTTGGCTTTACAAACAGAATAAAATGTATAGACTAGGGATATAGCTCAGTGGTAGACCAGGAACTTAGTGTAAGGTCCTGGATTTGATCCAAATACCATAAAAAATAAAGCCAAATAAAATGCCCGACACAATGCCCAGAATCTAGTAAATTTAAGCTGATGATACCACTGCACTAGCACTACCTATGTGTAGACCTTGACATTGTGTACAGATGCCCTCAGTAGTCTTTAACCTCTTTCACTGCCTTCTCTTTTCTTGGAAACCACTGGATAAAGTCAGTGGATGAAGGATGGTTCCTTCTTCAGTACTTTCTCTTGTTCTTCTCTGTTTTCCCTCCCCTTGGTCTGCAGGAGATCTCTCAGAGTGCCTAGATTAAAACTGAACTTCAGAAGTCCCATGTCAACCTGTAACAGACCAGCCTTGAAGCTGTGAACGACCCCAAGTGACCCGTGTCGTCTCTGTCAGCAGGAAATATTTATACTCAACTTGCGAATACTGGAGAGGAAAACAGGGCACTGAAGAGAATTGCTGAAATAATTTCAGCAAAATATTCATGTGTAATAAAAATGAAGGGCATAAACTCTGAATTAGAAGGACTATTTGGGAGCTAGAGAAATGCTAAGCAGTTAAGGAACTTGCTGTTCGTACAGAGGAACCACGTGTGGCCCCTAGCACCCACATCCAGTGGCTCACTGCCACCTGTATCAGCAGTTTGGGGGGACCCAACACCCTCTTCTGGCTTCCTTGGGCACCTGCATGCTCACATATATGAAATATCCCCCAAAATTTTTTTTAAAGAAAGAATATTTGTTACCTGGGCTTTCCAGCTCACATGTAATTCTATCTGTAGACCGGTCCTGCACACCAACAATGCATGTTCTTGCCTGCTCCGAGCAGGATTTCTATCATCCTTTCCAAACAGCAGCTGTTGCTATCTGGAAATGCCTGCTCTGATGTTAAACACTTTCTGATCAAGGGCCTGAAAGGAAGCAAGAAACAATGTGCACCAATCACAGCAGATGCTGTTCTCGCCCAGATTTCAGAACTGGTGGTTAGGAAAACACATTCGCAAGTTCACAGCCCTATGGGGATTATTTAAAACTTTTATTGTTCTTGGGTATGTGTGTGTATAGATGAATCTTGGTCACCATATTAATGCTGCATGTCTATGTTGTATGTTTATCTTATCATACGTGCAAATCATTCTCTGTGGGTTAAATCCTCAAACATGGAGCTGATGACTCCAAGGTGCGTGTTACTGCAATCTTTTGCTTACTTGTCTTGCATGGTTCTATGTTTTCA
Organism: Arvicola amphibius; assembly: GCF_903992535.2. NCBI lineage: Eukaryota > Metazoa > Chordata > Mammalia > Rodentia > Cricetidae > Arvicola > Arvicola amphibius. The sequence goes on along the minus strand of NC_052049.1, from coordinate 148,171,738 downwards.
CACTTTTGCCGGCAAAAACTGCTGCCTCTTATTTATCAGCTAGATGTTTTATTTCCTTTGACAGTTTGGTAAATGAAATGGGTATTTCCTCATAGTTTTAATTTACACTTATCTTATGAATGAAGTTGAGCATCTTTTTAAATGTTCTCAGAGAGTCTGTCTTTCCACTTATTTGACTAATCTGTTCTCTTTGCTCTTTTGGAAAACTGACGTTTTACATGAATAAGTTATACTAATATAGCAGTTAGTTCTTTATGACATGGGCAATAAGTCAAACATTTTCTCTGTGCAGTTTTTATTTTGCCTTTGGAACATTTTTTTATTCTGTAGAGTTTATAGTAACTGTTGTTAACCAGACATTAATCTTCCATTTATGGCTCTAATAAGTATCAAAATTAGATTCTCTCTCTTAGATGAAGAAAATAATTGTTTTAGAATTTTACTACTGGTAGTAACACTTCCCCGTAGTTTTCCTACTGAAGTATTTAATCCATCTAGGACTCATTCTAGTTCAAAGCGCACTACTTTACTCTTCTGTATGTGGCTGCTGTAGCTGTTGGGGTTTGTCGGGAGAGTTGGAAGCACACTATATACTAAAACAGAGGGCGGTTAGTAAAGACGTTTGGTCACACAGATGTTAGCGGCTGAACGAGTCGAAAGAAAAGGGAACAAGGCTGTGGTTGTGGCTGTGGGCTCGTGAGTGAAATCACAAAGAGAACACAGGTATTTACAGAAAACAAGTCTGCCATAAGCTGCTGGGGAGATGAGGTAGAGTCAGGAGAGGAGACTGGGGATGAGCGGTTCAGGGGGTCAGCAGGAAATTGGCACCTGGTCCCAGAGTTCAAGTTTTCACGATGGAAGAAGAAGCGAGTGTGTCGTGTTGGAGTAGGGAGAGTAGAGAATGGGACTTGAGCATTGAGGTTAGCGGCAGGGACATCACAGTTTACCTTCATAGGAGGCTTCAGGGGAACCACTGAAGCACAGTCCTCATGAGAATACGTTCAAAGAAATCCCACTCATCTCGAGGAGTGAATCCTGGAGCAAGGACAAGCTGCTTTTTCAGTGCGTTTCTTGGAAAGGAAAGGAGAAAAGTGAAGGGAGGTCTGGCAGGGGAAGTAGAGTCACCAGAGGGTCTTGTTCTGATGCGAAGAATCGCTGCATGTTTGTGTGTGCTTATACGTCAAAGAGTCACATGGTAAAGATTCAGTCCTTATGGAAGAAGTCTCTCGTCCAGCAAATGAGACCATCACAGAAACTGGGCACAATGCAGAGATCACTGGATTGTGGGAAATGCAGCTCCCGTGGATACATTTACACCAGAGCTCCTACATCTATGGCTTAGGGAATGAGACTATCGTTAAAGAGAGGCCAGAAGGATTGTAAGAGCAGACTGCCATGAAGCTTACTGTGAAAGTCTCTTCTTGAAATGACTGCATAAATGAGACTCAAGCAATGGCAACATCAGTGGGCAGATTATGTCTATGGGGGAAAAGTTTCACACAGTCCCACCTCTAGACCAAGAACTACAGGCACTAATGACTGCTGAAGAAGGGGAATGAGCATCTTCTAGGGACAAGCCCCCTTATTGGCAAGGTATTGGTCCCTGAAACTATATACACACAAGCAATAGAAACAGACTTATATTTATATACCTGTTGTATTTATATGTCTGTGTGTGGGCCTAGTTGAAGAAAGTAGATTTCTATAAGATACAGCCTCCAAAGGACTCAGTGGGACCTAGGCCACCCTCCTTTGTCTCTCGGCTGCCACATGCTTCTGTCAAGGTATGCAGCCTCACCCCAGGCCTGAAAGCTGTTGAGCTGAGACCACGAGCTTCTGAAACACTGAGCCAAAACAAAACACAACTGTCCTCCTTCAACCTTTCTTTCTCAAGTGTTCTGTTGCAGCAGGGCAAAGCTGACTTACGTGCAGACCGATGCAAATGAGCTATTAAGATGCAGCAAGAGCACAGATGCAGGTGCCTGGCCGAGCAGTGGAGAGAGGACAGGCCCCAGCGTCCATGATGAGAAACTGGCATGCCTTTGACACTTAAGTGCTCCACACAGGACATGCGTTCTATGGAGCAAGCTACAGTGGAACATGAGGTGATGGGAAATTGGGGAAGTTTGTTCCCAGTTGTTTGGATTCTCTCGGTAAGCTGGGGAATAAGAGGAAACGTGTGTTGGGTAATTTGATGAGGGAGAAGTAGGGATGGGAAAGTATGTGAGAGGGGTCAGGAACTATAGGAATGATTTGTTGGTAGCATTAGCTGGCCAGTTAAGGCTGATAACTGTGGTAGGAGGTGTTTCGGCTATAGATATAGAATTGAACGTTAGCAATGAAGGCTTAGGTTTAAACAAGGCTGTGTGTGGTTTGTCCTAGAGAGTTTAATCAAGTGAGGGAAGAAGCAGGAATATGAAGATGTCTGCGGTGGAAACTGAGGCAGATGAGAAAGAAAATAAACATGGTGAGAAAGGAGGGATGAAAGCCAGTGGAAGCGTGGAAAAGTCGATGGCTTATAGATTCTGCCATCATCAAATATTGTTAGATTTAAGGTTCTAGAAACAATCAATGACAAATAGCTGAGATGGTAGTACAGACTTGATTATAGATGATTATAGTTTTTATAATACCAGACAACTAGATTATGAGTATAGAAGTACTCATTAGCCAAGGTAGTATAGAGAGAGATCATTTGCGCAGAGGATTCAGGGGCCCGGAAAGTCAGACTGCAACTGGCCCCATGAATATGAGGGTTCTAAAAGACACTGTGTCTCTCATTTTGGACAGTGGTCCTCCCCAAAATTGTAATTTCCTAGGAATCTCATTTTGGGAGAAGAAAAAGGCTAGATCCAGAGCAGTAAAGAGATTTGTTACTCGCCAGACCGCCTTGCAGAAGAGATTGGCATCTAAACAAGGATGGGAAAGCCATGAGTGCGGTCACACATTGGCCATACTTGTTAGTTCAACTTCAATCTAAACCTCACGCTAGGGCCCTGAAGATGGGCTTGAGAGGAGGGGTGCCGCTGAATTTCTTTGTTCTTTCCAATGTGGCCACACTAGTGAATCTCCTTTTCCTACTTTTGACCATTAATCTGACTCTTTTTAATTGATCTATTAAGAATAGCTAATGGAGGGGCCGGAGAGATAGCTCAGAGGTTAAGAGCATTGCCTGCTCCTCTAAAGGTCCTGAGTTCAATTCCCAGCAACCACATGGTGGCTCACAACCATCTGTAACGGGGTCTGGTGCCCTCTTCTGGCCTGCAGGCATACACAGACAGAATATTGTATACATAATAAATAAATAAATATTAAAAAAGAATAGCTAATGGAGCTTGGCTTGTTAGGGCAGCTGGAACACAGGCTCTGACCCTAGGGAATTATTGACTTGTGAATAACCCAGAGGCAATGGCTGCAAGGAAGGAGAGCAGATAATCAAAGGACAAATGAATACAAAATGGCGAAAGGAAATTGGCTGGTTTGATTTGATAACACGAAAACCAGTGACAGGATATTTCTGGCATGAGAGAATGTTCTGGAGCAGTGATCAAGAACAAGGAGGAAATCTTTGTCACATCCAAGCCCACGGGAGCAAGGAGAGTGAAGAGGAGCCATCCACTCTCGGTCACTGGGCGGGTGGTGCTCACATTCCTGTGTTTTCTTTAGGTAGTGGTTCTCATGCATAGCAGTTTAATAACATCTGGAGGCAAAAGCCAGACATCTTCTTCACTCACACACAGACATGGATGTGTGCATTTGCCTCTGGGTGTGTGTACGTGTGTACTTTCAACGATTTGTTATTCCAAAGTGCTACTAAATATGAATCCCTTCCTTAGACTAATGAAGTGCAGAGAAGATTCTCAGGAGAGTTAGCAACTATAACAGCATTTGCTTGTAGTTGAGTGAGTTTCAGAGAACACTGTCAGAAAAGTTAGGACAACAGGAAAGATGCATGATCAGAAGGAGTGATGACAGAGAGAGGCACGGGCCAATTTGAGTTTGGGGGTGAGTTTTCTGTTTTCTTAGTTGGGCCCCAAATACCAAGAGCTTGTTGGCAGCTGCAGCCATCAGAAGGACATGAGTAATTCTTTCACTCGCGGCTTTGGTGAATTCTCTGGAAATAACAGCTAGAAGAGCAATGACAGATTCATGAAGAAGAGATGATTTCAAATGGTTTTCTTCAGAACTGATCTCTATGAATGTGACATCATGCCACTAGGACTTCAGCTAGAACAGGCGTGTCCCTCTTGTTCTGGCTCCTTTTTGCTAGATTGACTCTTGGGATTAAGCCTGTGTAAAGAGTTTTAGTAGAAAGAGGGTATCTATCCTACATACTTGTTAGTCTTTACAGTCTTGGAGAGATATGAAAGGGATCCAGGGATCTTCTCATAATGCCATTAATCAGACTGGCCACTGTTAAACACAAAATGATGAGTTCAGTGCTGAGAAATCTGGCGGCGGGGCTGTCTCACCTCACCCACCTGCCTCTTCTCTTCAGTCACCGTCCCCACGCTTTGATCTGACCATTCACCTACGGCTGACAAAGTGTTTTGATGACAGCTCAGATAAGGCGCCTGACCACAAAATGCTCAGCAGAGATCAGTGCATATCAATTGTCTGAGGCAATAATGTCTGGCAGCTCAGTGAGTGCAGATAAACAGTAGGGATCTTGACACAAGCCAAGGGGACTTTGGGCCATCTTGTCCATTCTATCAAGATCTAGAATGTTCTCTTCCTAGAAGTTTTCAGCTATTGACCTTAAATTTGGCTAGTGGTCCTTGGTCGTTGGTTTTGAAAAGAGAAGATGCATTGACAATATTAGAATAGCTAGCGTAATAAATATTTCCAGCATCAGAATCAATGTCATTCTGTCCCATACAGCTTGAGTTTAAGTTATTATGGCAAAATTTCGTAAGAGAAGACAAGACATGAGACCATGGCACACATTCCTAACCTAACTGTTGCTATTTTGGGTGATAGATGACTGGAATTAGCTACTCACAAGCTTGTCACAAGGTCAAGTTGGCCATCATCTTCCCTCAGGTGGATTGTCAAACCCACCAGTCAGTTCTTGGTTGACTATGGGAAGTGCACACAAGGGAAATCATGCTGTAAATTATACTTTATAAACACATTTACCTGGATATTAAGGTAAGAATGATGAATTAGATGTTTGAGCCCTTTGACTACATTCCTTTTGCTAATGGGTAAATAATGTACTTGAACACTCTGAGACATTTTAGTGAGATACCAACTAATTGTTTGATGATATATTTTGTAATCATAGATTGCCATTAACATATATACAACGTTTTTCTGGAGTAGCCAATAACATTTAAATATATAACTATTTATTTCAGAAAAGAAATTCTCATTTTACATTAGATGGCTCATAATCTCCTGTAACTTCAGCTTCAGGGGGTCTGATGCCTGCAGACTCTAAGGGCATCCTCACTCACACGCACATATCCATAGACAGACAGACAGACAGACACAATTAAAATATATTAAAAATATATTTATATATTTTTCTTCCACTCTTCCGTGTAAAAGGTGGTTTGATGATCATTAGCTGTAGCAGTTGCCTCCCCAAATCTCACTCCCAGTAATCTGTAAAGTTGTGTGTGCAGGGGGTAGCTTTTCTGTCTTTGCGGAATCACTGCAATAGCTAGCGGAAGGTCTTACACACAGCTGTTAAACGAGTAAATTAGCATGTAGAATGGAGGAAGAAGGTAGGGAGACACGGGAAGTAACAGAAGAAGGGGATGGATAACGGCTGTCTCAGTGGTTGGCAGGAGACAGTGGAAAGGTTAGGGGTAGATGGTCCCCCAACTGTTGTTGTTTTTGGTGATGGTGGTTTTTTGTTTGAGGCAGAGTCTTTCTATGTAGCCCTAGTTGTCCTGGATCTTGCTATGTAGCCCAGGCTGGCCTTGAACTCCCAGAGATCTGTCTGCCTTTGCCTCCCAAATGCTGGGATTAAATATATATACCACCATGACTGACTTGTTCCCTAACTTTTATCCAGAGAGGAAATTAGAACAAATTATATAAATGTTGGAAAAGATTTAATTACTATACTCAAATTACAGTGAACATCTTTACAAACATATCTACTACGTGGAACTCAAGTTCAACATAACCCACATATCTGATTCTTCTCATAGGGAAAACATGTACTAGAATTTGATCTAAATTTTGGTTTCTGGATTCAGGTAAGAAAATAAATTGAGAAAACTGAAAACAGACCCAGTTGAGAAAAGAGGTTTGTAACAGAGGATTAAAAAGAAATAAGAATTAGTGTTAATGGACTTTCAGTCTTCTTGACCCCCCTATTATTGTTGAATAAAAAACTAAAACAAGAGGCTGAAGAGCTATTTCTGTGATTAAGAGATCTTTGCTGTTCTTACAGAGGACCAGAGTTTGGTTCCTAGCACTAACCTGAGATAACTCAAACTACTTACAACTCCAAGTTCAGGGGATTAGACACACACACACACACACACACACACACACACACACAAATAAATGATTTTTAAAAACAATTGAATGATAGGCTGTGGGCAGTAGTTTGTGGTAGTGTACTTGCCTAGCATTGATGGGGCTCGAGGTTCTCTCCCCAGTACTGTAGATACATGGATAGATGATAGATAGATAGATAGATAGATAGATAGATAGATAGATAGACAGACAGATAGACTGATAATTTGAGAGGGTCTAACAAATCATGTGGATATAGAGAACTAATATGGTTTGATATTAAAATGCCAGCTCTGAAGTTAGATTGCCTAGATTGGCATCCTGAAGCCACCCCTTTCCATTTGTGCAACTTTGGTCTTCTGGCTGTGGATCCATGAGTTCCCCTAGAATCTATCCAGTAATTGAGATGTATTCCTGTAACCCTTGAGACTAAGCCCTACAAACTGTGCTTTGTGTCCTCAATCTGCAGTGACCTTTGGAGTTTGCTGCCCACTGAGTGGAAGGTCTTTCTTGTGAAATCATAGAATAGTGCCCTAGCTCACTCTCAGCTACTTGATATCACCAAACAAAAACACTCTTATCAGTGACTGAGGAAAACTACCTGGTACCCTGCCTCTTTAAAAACTGCAGGATAGGACGCTCAACAGAGTTAATTCTTCGGGGGCTGTGCCTTGAGAATTTTCTGGCCCGGCATCAAGTTCCAGATAATTAATTATGTCAGTAAAAAAAAAAAAAAAAACAAAAAAAAAACTCTGATGGTCTGTTCTCTTCAGAGAAAAATGACGTCACTTTCTCTGGCACTAACGAAGGCCAAAGCTGTGAGCACAGGAAATAACAGACGAATGTCCACGAGTGCATATTTCATCTACTTCAAAGTGCACTGCAAGTCGTTCTGTGGGGCTGTCTCCAGCAGCCGTGGCTTGGCCAGGGGCCTCTGGGCAGCAGAGAGGGAGATGGAGGGCTGGACTCCCAGACTCAAGCTGTGGCCTGATCCGAGTGTGCTGTTCTTAGAGAAGATACTAAAAAGATGACAAAGCCCAACGTTCTGGCGAGAGCCGCGAGCCAGCCAAGTGACGCAGTGCGAGGAAATGGCAGCAGATGCAGAGGCTTCAGCTGTGGATGAGGTCAGCCCAGAAAGCCACACGGCCTCTTCCTTGACTTCCCTTCGCTGTGTGCTCACAGCAGACTCACTCCTACACCAACGGTCGCCCACCTGCTCTGCATCATGGAACAAGAGTGCATCGCTCGGTCTGACCCTCCCTTCTTACTAAAGTGAGCTTGTGCAAGTGAAATCTCTCAGAGCCTTAGTCTTCCTTGTATACGGTGGGGTTAAGAGAAACACGTTAATGTTCCTAATAAGACTTTTGTCCCTGTGCAGTGAAGTATGGGTTATTGTTAAACTCAACTCTGTCCTTCCCTGCAGAATATGTTAGTCTCATGTTAGGTGTCTAGAGCTAGGCTTTTATTGGCTGAAACATTTTCACTTACATAACAGTTTAAAGCTTGTTAATAGAAAATCAGCTTCAAAATTTCAGATGTCACATATCCCACTATCAGAGACATGCACATTCCTTTGATCTGAAACAAGCTATTTCAAATCTTTCTTTAAAATGTTCTATATGATTGCCTAAATATAACCAGTTATAATTATGTTACTTAGAATGTGTATTCTCAGTGAGACCATTGATGTTCTCCAAAGGGTGAAAACTGGACCTTGGGAAGAATGTGTGAAGAATTTCAGATGGTTTATGGCCCTTAAAAGTGCCCTACTACGTAAACATGCATGTGGTGTGTCTGTGGTATTAAATTTCATAATGGGGCCTAAGGGGCAAAATATCTAAAGAATCTTTTTGGGAAGATAGTACTGATTAAAAAGTTATAAAGAAAAATATAAACTATTTGTAAGTCTGGAAACTGAGAAAATATTTTCAATGTTGTGTCATTTTTTCTTTTCATTTTTTTCCAACTTTGGATATAAGTTGTATCATTTGGATCTCTGAAAGTTCAATTTTTACTGTACCTTCTATTTATTTCTTGACAACTTTGTACACATACACAATATTCCGTATCTATCCCCTATTTTCCCCTCCCATGTCTCCTGAACCCCAGTGGGTTTTCCCTCCACCTCCATACCCTCTCTACCTTTATTAAATCCACTGAGTCCAGTTAGTGCTGCTTGTTAGAATGTTGACTGGTAGTGTTATTATAAGCTTGTTCAGGTCTGGTACAGCTTTAGTGAGTTCTTGAGTGCAGTGCCATTTCCATATTTTCAGAGACGTTCCTGCATGCGTCTGTGTTCACGTGTGTGTGTGTATGTGTGTATGACATAGATGAGCATATACAGTCAAACACCCAGCAGTTATGTATTCTTGGCTCTTTGACAGCTATGAGTATACTACAGAAAGAAGTGTCTTACACTAGATGTATACTTTTAAAATAGTTTCTTCTATGAATGCTCTATATTTTACACAAGTGCTTCGGAATAGAAGAAATTTTCTAAATTTTTTTGTTATAAATGGCATCATCATCTTTATCCAACAGCATTCATCTCTCTTGTTTAAATGGCATATCTGAGGGGATTTGTAGTTCATGGGGGGGGGGGCATTCAGAGGTCAACCATGGATGGGTGTCATTCCTCAGAGGCCATTCACCTTGTTTTTTGAGACATGGTCTCTCACTGCCTTGAAACTCTCCAGTAGGCTAGGGTGACTGGCCATCAACTCCCAGGAGTCTGCCTGTCTCCTTTCCAGATCTGAAATTACAAGTATGTGTCGTTGTGCCAGCTTTTTTTTTGTTTTAAACACAGATTATCAACTGATCACTTCCTTGCCCCCAAGTAACATAATTTGAAGGTATGAATGAGAGCCAGGCAGGGTAGTGCACACCTTCAATCCCAGAATATAATTCTTGAGGATTGCTGTAGATTTGAGGCTAGCCTGGGTTACTCAGAGAAAGACTTTATCTTTAAAAAGAAAAAAAGGTATTAGCTCTAAATGTTTTTACTAATTGTAAAGACGCTGGGTTTGCTGTAGAAGGAAGCGGCGGGCTGTGTCCCGCCACCCGGCTAGCTTTGCCCAAAATAATTACACGGAAACTGTATTCATTTAAATACTGCCTGGCCCATAGTTTCAGCCTCTTATTGGTTAATTCTCACATCTTCCTTTAACCCATATTTAGTAATCTGTGTAGCACCACGAGGTGTGGCTTACCAGGAGAGATCTTAACCTGCGTCCATCTCGGAGAGGAGAAGCATGGAGACTGCTTATGGCGACCGCCTGAAGCATCTGCCCACTCCTGCTACCCAGCATTCTGCTCTGTCTACTCCGCCTACCTAATCTTCTGTTCTCTTAAAGGGCCAAGGCAGTTTTCTTTATTAATTAACCAATGAAAGTAACATAGACAGATAACTCTCCTCCATCAACTGTCCGAATCTGCAGTTCACGCAGTATCAAAAGAACATGCAGTTTTTTTTTTTTTTTTTTTTTTTTTTTTTTTTTTGGTTTTTTCGAGACAGGGTTTCTCTGTAGCTTTGGAGCCTGTCCTGGAACTAGCTCTTGTAGACCAGGCTGGTCTCGAACTCACAGAGATCCGCCTGCCTCTGCCTCCCGAGTGCTGGGATTAAAGGCGTGCGCCACCACCGCCCGGCTTGCAGTTTCTTTTCTAACCCTCTTTTAGCATCGTTTAATGCTGCATCGATAAGAAGCACATTGTGTACTGTCACGAGCCCAACAGCAGCCCGTCTGCAGATGAGGATGTAACCAGAGCCACGTCCTTTGGTATAGAAAAAGTATAATAAATTAATAAGTACAAAAATGAAATGCTAATTTTCTACTTTTTTTAAAAAAAAATTATAATGTACCTATAAAGTTCCCACTTGATTTGGAATGTCACTTTTTAAATACAGACAATTCCTTAAAGAGCCATAGACATGGCCAGTTTATGATGTGCTGATGTTTTTCACAGACAAGCAATGTATGTGTGTGTAGAATGGTTTTTATTCCCCTTTACCCTTTACTGTAGAAGGAGCGGCGGGGCTGCGTCCTGCCACGTGGCTAGCCCCACCCAAAACAACCACATGGAAACTGCACCCATTTAAATACCGCCTGGCCCGTTATCTGTAGCCTCCCATTGGTTGACTCCCACATCTTGTCCCAACCCATACTCAAATCCCTCCTTTTTTATATATATACTTTACCACCCTGCCTCATCTGCCTTCCTCCTCCCACTGAGACCCCTGGACTCCCTAACTAGCGCCTTTCTATGTTCATGTCTCTAAATGACCTGCAGTATACATACGAGTGTCCCCATTAAAATGGGCAACTCACTAGAGGTTACACCTCTGAAGAAAGTGGCATGTCTTCATCCGAGGGCATTGTAAACAACAGCAAAAGCAAAATAAACTAGAAAGTGTGTCTACAAATTTCACACTTGTGTTAGCGAAAGACACTTCTTTATAGTATGAGAGCTAAAATGGGAAGGTGGAACTCAGCCTGCTGGGAGGATGCACATCAGGAACTCGGAACTCTTGCTTGTGTTGCAGTTTTGGATTAGGGATTATCAATACAAGTTATTAAGAATTACAGAATCTCCATTGTGGAGTGATCAAGATCTTGTATAGAGGTGTGAGGAAGTTTGGTGCTACCACTGAGTGTGCTTGGACATCACTTCACCAGTGCCCAGCTTCCTAGACTGCAAGAGGCTCTGAAAATAAATTCTCAGTAAGCAAACTGATGGAGGAGAGTTATCTGTCTATGTTACTTTCATTGGTTAATTAATAAAGAAAACTGCCTTGGCCCTTTAAGAGAACAGAAGATTAGGTAGGCGGAGTAGACAGAACAGAATGCTGGGTAGCAGGAGTGGGCAGATGCTTCAGGCAGTCGCCATAAGCAGTCTCCATGCTTCTCCTCTCCGAGATGGACGCAGGTTAAGATCTCTCCTGGTAAGCCACACCTCGTGGTGCTACACAGATTACTAAATATGGGTTAAAGGAAGATGTGAGAATTAACCAATAAGAGGCTGAAACTATGGGCCAGGCAGTATTTAAATGAATACAGTTTCCGTGTAATTATTTTGGGTGTAAAGCTAGCCGGCGGCCGGGTGGCGGGAAGCAGCCCCACCGCTTTCTTCTACAGACAGTATAGTCTAACTCCTTGGACAGGAAAGGTGGCTTAGGGCCGCAAACTTTTGTTCTGGCAGAATACCCAAGCTCTGTTCCCAGCACCCAGATGGCAGCTCACCACCATCCCTAATTCCAGTTTCAGGGGAACCAACTCCCTCTTAGGACCTCCTTGGGCACCAGGCATCCAAGTGAGACACACACACACACACACACACACACACACACACACATATGCAGATAAAACACACGTATAAAATTAATTTTAAAAATAAAAAAGAGTGGTTCAGAAAAGGCGGCTGGTCACACTGGTCTGGGCTGCCGTCAGTCTGTTGGGCTCAGGGTGTAGGAATCCAAGGTATGGTTATGAGTGCTTTGGCAGTCATGGGATAGCGAAAGCAATGGGAATGAGAAAAAAAAATACACATAGCTTTGACCTATTGAGTTAGTCTGTGGAAAGGCTTTCTTTCTGTAGTGTTGCCCAATTGGTCCAGCTGTTCCACATCAGCCAATTCAGTGTGATGAAGGAATGGAAAGAGGAAATTGTTTTCAATGGACATCCACTCTATGCCAGGAACTATGCTAGCAACTGCACATACATTTCATGTCAGCGTCAACCAACCCAAGTCCCACAGCTACAGACCAGCAGAGCCTCAGTGTGTGATTCCCAGAGGGCCAGAGTGGTAACATCCCTTTACCAGGTACCTTACACACTTTGGGTCAAGTACAGTCCTTGAAGTTGCTGGTGCTGTGTCCATTGATGCATGAAGAGACTGGGTTCCCAGGCTGGCTCATTCCCTCAACGTCACACAACTGCTGTGTATATTTCTAGCACAGATTCTCAGGTGTAGGATGCCCTTTCTACCACATTGTTATCTCCTGAAGGGTCAAGTCCTTGTTATTTCTTCCTTCCCTTCCCTTCCCTTCCTTTCCCTTCCCTTCCAATTCCCTTCTACCCTCCCCTCCCCTCCCCTCCTGTTTCCATCTTCTTTTCCTTCCCTTCCCTCCTCTCCCTTCCCTTTCCTTCATTTCCCTTCCCGTCCCTTCCTTTCTCTCCTCTCCCCTCTTCTTCTAGCAAATATTCAGGTGGGTCAGGATGGCTGAGGTTTTATTATTATTATTGTTTTGTTTAAATTAAATTATAGTTTTTCCAACTGTTCACCTGTATGGAGTAAATATAGAATTTACTTAGGTAGGGAGTGAAATGAGAAGAAAACACAATCATCCCAGGGGAACACAATGCTGTTTAAGTCTAATAAATCTCATGTATAAATTATGTTTAGGCAATCTTGTTTTAACTTTTTTTTTATTTTAATGCTTTCTTTTTTGAAAACCCAGTGTCTGTATTTCTCAGTCCTAATCCGAAACAGTATAAAAGTAAGATGAAAGACTTCTATAGTTACCTTTTCTTTCTTCTGCCTCTGCTCCACTCCCACTTAATAGGAATGCCAAATCTTTTCTGACTTCTCTAGGACGTTCTAGAGGGCTCCAGAGAATGGCATACATATCCGCCCCTACACTGCTCTAGGTTACCATTGGCATTTGCCTCTTTTTCCTGCCCTTGACCCACGGCAATCCTGTGGATGCCTGGGTTGGTGCTTGCTTGAGTACAGCCAGTGTGCTGTGCATGGCCCAAGGCTCGCTCCTCTGCAGGTGTCAGCTGGTTTCTCCTTGGAGGGTGCTCCATGACTTGGGTGGCAAGCTCCTCCTCTCCATCCTTCCTCTTGCTGAAGCTGCAAAGCCTTGAATTCTAATTTACCAATTCTTCTAATTCTCATTTGGGTCTTTTGTTGCCCATCCCTTACTGTGGATCTCAGGAAGGAATGGGAGGGGGTGGACAGGAGTCTGAATGACAGACCCTGCCCTCCCTCTACTCCCCCTACCACAACCCGCCCAACTCCCCCACCTCCCACCCCCACCCCTCCCCCGCACTGGGACTCACCCTTCCCCCCTCTGACCTGCTCTGTTGTTCTACAACCAAAATGGTGCCCTTTCTTCCCTGGGGTGAATCCTTTCCCATGAAAAGCTTTGGTCATGCAAACAGCTCTGCGTGTGGCAAGACCAGCTTGCCAGTCAATTCCCCACAGGAAATTGCATCAATGGATTTCACCAGGGCTAAACTCCTGCCTGCTATACTAACTGGTTGGGAGGCAACCCTAGGGGCGGAATGCATGGGAGAGAGGAACTGTCCGCCTACCGAGCAGAACGACAGCAGAGATGTTCCATCAGCTCAAAGACCTGTCTAGATGGCATATGTTGACAGCATTACATTTACTGAGCTAGAGAAACATCTACAAAATATCTGCATGCATTTCCCGCATTTCAGCGAATTCAGCTTCTCACTGGGGTCACAGAGAGTTATCACACAAAGAGGTGAGCAGCTTAAGGGCAGGCCCCCAAGTCTTTAGAATTTAAGGAATTGCCACAGCCCTGCATGAGGGAACCTGTGACCTTATCTAATTTCTAATCCAGGACATAGCGACTCTTACTATTAATATCCCAATGTGTGCAAAAAAGAAAAGAGGAAAACCCTGTCTCGAAAAACCAAAAAAAAAAAAAAAAAAAAAAAGAAAGAAAGAAAGAAAAGAGGAAAAAATGTATTTAAATCCATGGATGATAGTGACATTTGACCATAAGGAAAGCTGACTATACTTTATAAAATGTGTTACATAGAATTTTAGTTTTTCTCCAAAACTGGTAGCCTCTAGCTAGTGGATTGGGAGTGATTTTAATTTCTCCATTTGATTTTTTTAAATTTGGCGAAATAGGCAATCCTATAAAAGTCATTATTGTAACTTTTTTTTTTTTTGACAAGGTCTCTCCCTGTAGCCCTGGCTGGCCTAGAATTCTTGTAGACCAGGCTGGCCTCACAGACATCTGCCCACCTCTGACTCCTGAGTACTGGGACTAAGGGTGTGTACCACCACACCCTGGCTGTTGTGACTATTTCCAGCTGTGTAATTCAGTAGCATTAAATATGTTGACCTTGTGGGGCAGCTGTTACCACCAAAGAGCTCAAGAAGTATTCTCCTTGTCAACTGGAAACTCTTCACCTAGTATCCAGTAATTGCTTTCCCCATAGTTCCCCCATCCCTGCTAACAACTATCTGCTTTGTTTCTATAAATTTGATGGCTCTAAGTGCCGCATATAAGTGAAACATATGACATTTGCTATTTTAAAGCTGACTTATGACCCTTAATGTAACATCTTTACGCTTGGTTGATACTGTAGCACGTGTCAGAATTTTCTGCTTTTAAAGCTGAACAGCATTCTGTTGGATGGGTCTGCTGCATCTAGTTTCTCTGTCATCTGGGGGTGGACACTTGAGCTCCTTCCAGTTCGACCCTGCGTAGCTGCTATGAAGAACTTGGACCGATACCTATTAAAACCACTGCTCTCAGTTCCTTGAGTGCATACCCAGCTGCGAAAGTTTTGGATCATACAACAAAATGTTTTCAGGTTTTTGAGGGACTTCCATGGTCATCTGCACTTGGCTACATCATTTTTCCTGTCCAAAATATCAGAACCTCAGGAGTTCTGATATTTTGCAACCCCACTACCACTTACTGCTGATTTTTATCTTGTTTTGTTAGCACCCATTCTAATGGTATAAATATCTATCATTTAATTGTGGCTTTGATTTGTATTTCTCTAATGGTTTGTGATATTGGGCATCTTTTTACATGTCTTTTTTACTGCTTGTATTGTTTTTTTTCCTTTGGAGAAACATCTGTATAAACCCTTTGTTCATGAACAATTTTTGGACTTGTAGAAGTTTTTATTATTCTGCATATTAATTTCATCAACCATGTACCATTCATTAAGTTGCTTTTCACTCTGCTGGCCATATTCTTCAGTGCTTGGAAGGGACTAAGTTTGACATAGTTCAGCTAACCCACGTTTTTCCTTTCATTGCTTGTGCCATTGGTATATTCAAGAAACAACTGCCAAATTCATTATCAGAAAATACTTTGAGCTTTTTATGAGACTTTTATATTTTGATGGATTTTTGAGCTAATTTTAGTAAATGTGCAAAGATAAGGGTCAAATTTTACTAAATACGTGGCTATCCAGCACCCTCCTTTCCACACTGATCCATCTTGGCATTTTTGTGGGCAATCTTTCAACTGGCTTCATTTACAGGTTTTTCCACTCTGTTGATCTACATCTTTGTCTTAATGACAGTGCCACACCATTTTGATTAGTGTAGTCTTGTAATTAGCTTTAAAATCAGAAAGTATCCGACCCCTGGTGTCACTCTTTCACAAAACTACATTATTCTATAGCTTATTATTATTATAGCATGCTTAAGACTCCGTATGAATATTCACTTGCATCCTTCCATTTCTACAAAATCATTTCAGTGTTGAATATTTTATTTTTAAAATATCAATCTGCTGACTTGAATGTAAAAGCAAATTTTAACATGATAAATTACATCTCTTCCAAATATTTTAATGAAAGACTTCTCTTGGCTAGGGGTGTGCTGCTAATCTTCTGTGAGTAAGCTCTGCGGAGAACGTCAGGCTGCTCTGTCCCATCCATCTGCAGAGGGAAATTATTTCAGAGAATGCAAAAAGTAACATTTTAAGCACCAAATGGCCCTTTAAATCAACCATGTCTTACTGTTCTCCTGGTATGATACATTATTAATCACATTAGCTTTGCTTTTTACAATCCAGGAAAAAACTGGCTATAATTTCTATAATAACAGCTAATAACTTTATAGATGACAACTTTTTAGCTCTTAATCCACTTATAACATTAGTATTTACCTAAGTTGGATAAACATGTAATTTAATTTGTATGAGATTTAAAGAAAACCCATTTCCTCTTGCAACATTCTGGTGGAATGTACTGTTTTTCCTTATTCCGTTTACATATTTGCTTTTGGAATAAACTATGGAGAACAAAGTGACTCCTGAATTATAGACAAAGCTGTCAGATGAAAGACTAAGGAAGTTGACAAAATGTAACTGTTTAGAGCTTTTGAACAAGGCTTAGTAGTCAAGGTTGTCCTGAGGGGTTCATGACCAGCTTGGTTGACCTTCTCACTTCACATAACTTAAATTTACTCTTCTTGATTTCAACAAATATTTACTGCGTGCCTATCATGTGGCAGGCACTCTGTGAGGGATAGTAGACACAGCCTCCGTCCTCACAGTGGTTCACCACTCTGGGAGGAAATAGACAGTAAACTAATAAATTACCTTATGTAAATAGATACAGAACACTTGAGTTCCCAGAATGGGGAAGTGCTCACAAAACGGCCAAGTTCCGACCTTCCCGCTGCAGTGATGGGCTATATTTAAGCAGTTAGCTCAATCATCCAAAGGAGTGGTGGTGTCTGGGCACAGCGTCATTCTGGGTCTTCTCGAAGTAAAGACAGAGCTGGGCTTTTCCCTCAGATATATCCTTTGTTGAAAGCCAACGGCTCTCGGCAAGAATGCTATGTTTAAAGCACACCGGGTCATCATTTAGGGGTAGGCTTGTACCCTCCCTACTGAATATGCTTTCTCCCAGTGAAGTCAGGGGAGGATGCCAGAGTGGCATCACTTAAGAGTCTGACTCCCTTAGGTCAGTGGTTTTTGAAGTCTGTTTCATCACAAACACCCAGGTAAATATTCAAATATAGTTACTGTTCTGGGAGGTGAAAGAGATGGCAACAGTTTTAAGTCATAAGGAGAGAGGAATAAACAGGTCTGTTGTTCTGTTGCTCATATGGAGGGGTAAGGGGCCTGAGAGGATTTTGAATTTTTTTTTTTTACCACAAAGAAATGGTAAATGTTCACCCTGTCTTGAACTTACACATTAATATATATTGAAGCATGACATGATTCCTCATACATGTGTACAGTTTCTATGTGTCAGATCAAGTAAGTTATATTAACCTTGTGAAAAGCTATGAAATGTCACCTGAAGCCTTCCTGTGAGCTTACTGACACAGGAGGCTCAGAGGGTCATTGTCATTCCCGTTGTGCTCCTAAGGTGCATCTGCCCCCATTTCAGACAAGCAGAAGGAGAGTATAAGAGCAAAGTTGCTTTTCCTGCACCCTGCGCATTATAACTTGGTTTGCTTTTTTCAAAGACTTCATAATCCAGCAAGTTTAAACACAGTAAAAAAAATAACAGGCATAATAATCAATAACTGCATTTTGCCTTTAAATGAACGTGTTTTGAGGTTCAGCTTCTAGGCACAATCAGGTCAGTTAGGGCTGCACTGGTCCATACAGGATACTGTGGACTACCCAGTCTCCTCGCTGGTGTCTTCCACACTGTGACGATTCGCACCTGTTTGCCTGGGTCTGGCCTGGATTTTCACAGTCCAGCTTCCCAGGATTCCATTCCCTTAGAAACTAAGATGTACTCGCAGGCAAACTGGGAGAACTGGTGAGCCTGGTTTGTCTAGAACTGGCAGATACATCTCAATTTCCAGGGAGCCTCTTGGTCTGAAGGGACGGCGATCCTTCAGTGAAGCAAAGTCGGTGGAACTGATAGCTCCAGGAGACAGAGAAACTCTAGGAGGCAGCAAGTCCCTGGAAATGAGTGAACCTCCAAGAACCTTCCTTTAACAGCACAGTGAATACCAGAGGGCACAATGAAGAAACCGCTGACATGACCGGTCTACAAGGGGGAAGGTTTTTATTGTAGGTAGGAGAGAGAGAAGATCCCGAGGCCTCTGGAAGTGTCCAGAGCAGAGAGAAAAGAAAGCAGACTAGACATGGCCAGGGCTATAAGGAAGCAGGAGAAAGCAGGAGAGCCGGAGAGGATAGCGGAGACAGCAAAAGCTAAAGCATAGCGAGAGGCCGAGAGAACCTGGCTGGAGACGGCACAAGAAGGCAGGGTAGAGTGGTGGAATAACACAGCCGTGTCGGTAAACAAATCCCGTGCGTTCTATAGACGTGACTGGTGGGAGGGGCTTCGGACCTAACACACAGTTATCTCTTTGGGCTGAGTTGCCCTGTTAGTCCCAGAGCAGTGGCTTCCAAAAGCAGCTATGTTGCCGAAAAGCTTGTAGAGATGGTTTAAAACACAGTGGGGGGGGGGGGGGGGAAGCAAAGATACAATGGTTTTCATGCCTCAGGTGAGCATGACTCAAGGGCCTGGGGTCAGACAATCAGTAATCTATCAAACGCCATAGGCGAACTCAAAGAATGACTTTCATAGACAAAGGTTGAATGGGTTTCAGAAAAGTGTTTTACTATCAGTGAGAACTTAAGAGAAAGTGAAAAAGAGAGCTCCCATATAGCTGAGGGAAGGGGAAGGGAGGGAAGGAGAGGGAAAGACAGAGAACAACTTTGTCTTCTTCTTTACATGTGTTCTGAGACTCAATCTCAGGTCATCAGACTTACCCGCTGAACATCTTCCTTGTCTTGAGGTCCTTCTGGGTCTTTATAACAAACATATCTGACCATGTCACCATCCTGTGGATTCAAAGTCCAAAGCTTCTTGCTGCTCCGTGACTCAGTGTGTGACTCACAGGGTTTAGTGTGAGGACATCATTACCATTGTGCTATCATCCTCTTGGATATGTCATAGTCTTTTTCTTGAGGTTTTTATTTTTAATGAGCATGAGCGTTTGGCCTGCATGTGTGTGTATTAACCACTTACGTGCTTAAAGCCCTCTAAGAAGATGACACCAGCTCACCTGGAACTGGAGTTACAGACTGTTGTTAGCTAGCCAACATGTGGGTGAGGGAATTGAACTCTGGACCCTATTCAGAAACAAGTGCCCTTAACCGCTGAGCCATCTTTCCCGCCCCCATCTTTACAGTCTTGTTCCCGGAATACTCTCATCTAACTAAGTCCTTCTCCTTCACTCATGGTGAGTTTTCAGGTCACATCCTACTGTTAGCTCAGATTCAAGTCAACCGTTCTGGATAGACATCGTTCATCCCTGTGTTTCCTCCAGCACCTGCTTGTTGGAACCACATTATAAATTATTTCCCATTGTCAGTATCCCTTCAGACTCAAATTTCTGGGGATACAAATGTTTCTGTTAATACCTAAATGCAACGCACTGTACAACGTGGAATGTACACAAGTTATTTAGTGAATGGTTGATTCAGCTCTGATTTTGAGCCTGTGTCATTTAATCATGTCTCTAACTCCTCTTGTCTGGCAAAGCCCAAATGCCCTCCCATGACTTCGTGACTCCCATGTTCACCTGGCCCAGGGCAGCACGGAGTGGCTCTATGCTGCCCCCACATGTTTTGAATCAGCTTTTACTGCAACCGACTGAGACCACACCCCTTGTTCTCCAGGGTTACCAGGGGCACGAAGGTCTGTGGGTCTGTTGGCAGAGACATGAGGCTGCCTTGTTTCTTTCTGTGCCCGAACCTCATTTGTTTATCGCCAGTAAGTAAACCGAAGATCGTGTTGTCTCTTTCTTCTCCGGTCCCCTTCCTCCTCTCACACAGAAGAAAGCAGCTCTTTCTGAGAGCCGTTTTTTAATGCATTCTCTCTGGTGCATTTGCACCCTTAAGGTCTATTGAGAGCTCCCTGGAGTCCTCGGACTTTAACCACTTCTTTCTGGTTTAACTTCTCTGTGAAAATAATGTTTAAGGGTGAAAGCTTTCTGACATTCGGGATTTTTATCCTTTTTCACAAGAATTAACACATTTCTTTTTCCTTTTCTTTTTCTTTTTTGGGTTTTTGTTAGTTTGTTTTTTGAGACAGGGTTTCTATCTGTAAAAGCTGCCTCTGTCTCCATAGTGTTGGGATTGCAGGCATGTGCCACCACCAGGCAAATCAACACATTTCTAAAAATGCAGCTGTAAAGTGGTTTTATCTCTTTAGTGAAGGATCTTTTTCCCTACACTGAATCATGTATTTGAAGCAGTGAACAAATTTATTGAGATCACATAGTCCTCATCACTAATCCACTGATCCACTGATATTACACTCAGGCTGGGCGTGTGTACAGAACTTTAATTGCAGCCCTCTGGAGGCAGAGAGAGGTAGAGCTCTGCAAGTCTGAGACCAACCTAATCTACACAGTGAGTTCCAGGTCAGCCAGAGCTGCAAAGAGAGTCCTTGTCTCAAAATACACACAAACACACACACAAACACACACACTCTCTCTCTCTCACACACTCTCTCTCACACACACACACTCTCTCACACACACACACTCACACACACACACACTCTCTCACACACACACTCTCACACACACACTCTCTCTCACACACACTCTCTCATACACACACACACTCACACACACACACACACAATCTCTCTCTCAGACACACACTCTCTCTCTCTCCTCTCTCTCTCTCTCTCTCTCTCTCTCTCTCTCACACACACACACACACACACACACACACACATCCATCACAAGGGCAGGTGAGATGGTTAGTATGTAAAGGTACTTGGAGCCAAGCCTGACGACAGAGATAACCAGCTCCTGAAAACTGTCCTCTGACTTCTACACGCATGCCAAGGCAGTTTGCAGCACACACAAGTAACAAATAAATAATAAGTAAATATAACAACTGTATTAAAAAGATATCACAATATTGACTTACTCTATTACATTATTTTAAGTAGCAATATCATAGAAACAGTATTGCTAATTTTTTTCAATGCTATCTCTACAGCCATTTACGGAGCCCTGTAGTAAGTTCATTATGACTAGAATGGCTCTAAGTATATGATGATACACTGTAGCTCTTTTATTTGGTAATTAGTATCTAGAACAACTAAGCTAAGATAAAGTATGTAACACGTGGTGTCATGTTATGAATAAGTTCAAGAATAAGTGTGTTTTCTTGTAAAAGAAATAGGTGTTTCCTTTTCTCATATGGAAACATAAAACACCCCAGCAGCCAAAGGCTTCTTGTACAACAACAACAACAAGACAAACAATGCTGGAAGTATCACTATTGTTGTAATTTTAAAACTCTGCAAAGAGAAGTCACACCATGCAACAAGGCTCACATGGCAGTTTATTGGAAGAGGAGAGAGAAGGGGTAGAGAAAGGGCAGAGACTGGTTCCTGGTCTCTGAGTGAGTGGTGGAAGAGAAAGAGAGAGAGAGGAGAGAGGGGAGAGAGAGAGAGAGAGAGAAAGAGAGAGAGAGGTACACAAAGCCCATCTTTAACAAGAGTGTGCACAGAAGGTGCTCTTAGTGGCTGCAGCTAAGGATGTTTCCTGTCAGGACCTTAAGGGCAGGCCAGTATGGATATGTAAATACGAACACTCATTCCCAACTTCAATATATATTGTAGAATCATAGTAACAAAAACATCATAGTACTGTCACAAATACAGACACCTATATAGATAGAAAAGAAGACGCATAAGTAAATCCATGTAACCATAGCAAACTTATATTTGACAAAGATGCCAATTGCACACTTTGGAGAAAAGACAGCCTCTCTAACAAAAGCTGTTAGGAAAAATGGATGTCCGCATGCGGAAGAGTAAACTGGTTCCAAATCACTCACCAGTTCAACTTGGATCAAAAACCTTAACACCCCATATCCTGAAACTTCCAGAGGAAAACACTTGAAGACATGGGTATAGGAATAGGCAAAGCCTGTCTGAGAAGATTCTAATAGCTTGGGAATGAAAGCAAGAATTGACAAAATGGATTGCATTAAATCTAAAGGCTTCTCCCCACCAAAGAACATAAATGGAGAGACGACTACAGAAGAAGATAAAAAGTCTTTGCTAGCCACACATCTGAAAGAGTGTTAAAATCTAGAATTTATTTAAAAATTCAAAAAACTAAATAGCAAAGTAACAAACTAATCAGTAAGTGGGCCAATGCAGTGGTCAGGCAGCTCTCAAGAGATACAGTAAAAATGGCTAATAAATATGTAAAACAATCAGCATCGTCCGTCAGAGAAAACAATATTGAGATTGCATCTCATCCCAGTCACAAGGACTGTCATAAAGACAACAGCGTGCTGGCAAGGACTCGCTCAGGGAGGGAGAACTTGCAGGCTGTCTATTGGTGGACTGTAAACTAGTCCAACCACTATGGAAATCACTAAAGAAGTTCCGTAATAAGCTAAAAGTTTATCTTTACCCTATGACTCAACTGTACCACTCTTGGGTGTGTACTCAATGGACTCTAAGCCAGCACAGTGATATTTGGGGGATTTTTTTTTTACATTAAAGATTTGTTTATATTTACCTTTTTATGTGTTTACCTACATAAGTTTATGAGCACCATGTGGATACAGAGGCCTGCAGAGGCCAAAAGAAGGTATCAGATCCTCTAGAGCTGAAGTTACAGGCAGTTCTGAGCTGCCTGGCCTGGCTGCTGGGGACCAGATCCCCTGTAAAAGCAGCACATGCTCCAGTCACTGAGCCATCCCTACAAGCCCTACACTTGCGCTTTCATGTTTACTGCAGGGTTATTCTTAATAGCCAAGTCGTGAATCGGGGTAAGTGGTGTTGACAGATGCGGAAAGAAGAATGGTATGTGCCTAATGGATTTTATTCCATCGTAGAGTTGAACAAAATGTGTAGTTGACAGGAAAATGAAAGATGTAAATGGGGACCATTCTATTAAGCTAGATAAATCGGACTCAGGTAGATAAATATTGCATGTTCTCTCTTCTGTGGATCCTAGATTTTGTATGGTTACATAAACCATACACATGAAAGCAGACATGAGACTAGGGGAATGCGAATGGCAGGAATGAAGGAGAAGGGATAGGGCAGTGAATACGATCGAAGCACATTACATAACTGTACAAAAGTATCTATGACAGTCATCACTGTGCCCAAGAAATATACTCCAGCAAAAGTATAGTAAATGTCTCCATGGACTTAGGACCTGCTCTGTGCCAAATTCTACACCAGTCAGTCTATAAATGCCTATCTCCATCCTGGCAACATTCATGTGATGAAGTAGAGTTTTACTCCATCGGTGATAAAGTTAGCTGACAGCACCATGTGTAAATCACCCAGGTCTAGGACCAGAAAGTAATTCCACGGTTCTTTAAAGATGGGTTCATCCCGTTATATAGCAATGCGGGTTATAGTCCATGTTTTAATCAAGTTCTTGATTGTCTTAGTGCTTTAGAATTTGCTATATATGCTTCTGTCACATAGACTAGTGTGAGTTAATAGTCAGTAGTGTTTACTTCAGTTTATGTCTGAAAGCCAACTTTCTGAACACTTTATCCACAGTGAGGGATGAGTCTTCAGAATGCGGTTTGTGGAGCTAGCATGTGAGTAGCTCTGTGGTGGTTGCTTCTGTCAGGTAGGAATGTGACGGAGTCAGAACAAACACAGTGGGAACCTGTTGCTCCTTGCGCACCTCGCAACGCTACCTACCTCAGTGACTCTTCTGTCCTTGGATTCTCTCCTGGGTTGGAATAATCTAAAAGAAATCCTGATGATGCCAACAAGTGGGTGTATGTGAAGCATAAGTCATGAAATATTTTTCATTCTTTTTGTTTTTGTTTTTCTTTAAAATTGTTAACTGTTATGAGAAACCTTGTCTCTGAACATTTAAGGCTGAAGGTGATTTAGGAAGACATGATATCAACTCCTGGGCCTCCACAGGCACATGCTCACACACGAGCATACACGTCTGTATATACACAAAGAGACAAAGAGGAGAAGGAAGGAGAGAAGAGGGAGAAGGGAAAGAAAAAGCCTGTTTCATCTAGGAGATGCAGCCCTTGGTCAGGGTGCAGCTTTATTTAGTGAAAGATGCCTGAGCTGTATTTTAGCTTTTTTATTCCGTCTGCCAAATACCTTGGACAAGGCACAAATCCGAACCTATGGTGGCCCCATAGTGCAGGAGCCTCCTGTACATCAGCTGCTTTTGATCTCCAGAAGGAAGGGCGCCTATACGTGTATCATCCACACAAGCACATATATCGTTACCAGAAGTGGGGCTACAGCCTGTGCCCAACAAGCTAGGTTGGCTACCTATCCTCCATCAGCCAGTTAAAACAGCAAGGGAAGGACGTTAGCATCTTTCTCCTCTAATCACTTCCCTATCTGGGGTCAATTTTTTTTTTTTTTTTTTGCTTTAACTAAAGATGGAAATGTATGTCATCTTGAAAGGAGAAACCATGAATCGTGGCTTGTGGATAAGGAAGGCGAATTTGTAATCACGTGTGAACGTGAAAGAATTGGTGATGGTAGGGGTTGGCACTGGAAGTCTCCATAGGAAGCTACCATGTGCCTCTCCCTCAGTGGGACTTTAGACATGTGCCACCGTGCCTGCTTTTCACATGGCTTCTGAAGATCCACACTCGGGTTCTCAGGCTTGCATGGCGAGCACTCTCCCAAATGAACCATCGTGCTAGCCCCAGGCCCCTGCCCCTGCCCCTGAATTTCAGACATAGTCCCCTGCTAACCCAATAAGGCACTGCGTTCTGTGTGTTTCCCCCGGGTGATGATGAATTACTTTTTTGTTAGCCTATTTTCCAGCCTTAATATTCTCACTAATATTCCTAATTACTAAGTTCTTCAAATTTAATATTTCACAAAATTATCTTGAAATAAGTATAGCTATATGTATCAGCAACACTGAAAATATCAAAATTCTTGTTCACTGCTGGCCCACTGGTGAATTAATCTTTATCCTTCTGGATGAGATTAATTTGGAACCCCCCAAAAATGTGACAAAATGAGAAACTTAAGAAACACAAATTTTGTAATGGTCAGATTGTGACTTCATTTAGATTAAGACGCGTGTTTAGCTAGCTAGCTCTCCTGTTAAAACATGCATCATAACGGCTGCGTTTGTGATTTTAAACTCACAGTTAGCTCTGGTGCAGGAAAAGGGTATCTGACTCTTTTACGGACTGAAATCTGTGTCCAACCATTTGCAATGAAGTCGTATACCAGTTTACCTACTACCCTATTGGTAAGGCAGCTCCAAGTGTAGAGGAAAATACACAGCAAATCAGAACAAATCAATAAAAAAAAAAAAAAACCCAGAGGGGTGTGCATTGTCTGATGGGACCAAAGACGGTGCCACATAGATGTACAGCATCACCCAGAGGTGTGGGCATTGTCTGATGGGACCAAAGACAGTGAGTGCCACATAGATCTACAGCTGTGGTTTTCTGGAAAGCTTCAGGAAGATGCTGAGCTAAACCACTGAAAAACTAACCATGACCTACCAGCCTGACTTGTCTGCTGATAGTCTGGGTGTTAAAAAGATAGAATTCGATATGAATTAGTTAGTTAAAAGCCTACCCCAGCACAGTGTGAGTTCTCAACCATGTGCTTGTGTGCAAAGTAAATTACTTATGAGAAAGGAAACCAGCAAGACTGGCTGTTCGTTGATTGCATATAGAGTTATAACTACAATGAACGTGGTTATAAAGTAAAAAGGAGTGAGGTTTACTGTGAAACAGATTTGAACACTACACTGAGAACATAAATAGTAAAGTTGAGGATTTTGGTCATTGCAGACCTCATATACACTGAAACAGGTTTTCCAGGGCCAGTCCTACCTGCCTCCTCTCTCATATCAGAGCTACTTAAGTAATGCAATTTTTGTGTAGTTAATATTAGCACAAATTCTTTTTCTGGTCCCCTGCTTCCTAGCAACCAAGGCCGAGTATCTGCTTGTTAATCTACATTTGTTGGGGAGGGGGGAGAAAATCCAGAACAGAATTCCCAGTGAATCTGTAAGAGCCCTGAAGCAGCGGGGATACACCCAGTAAGCTCTGTGCTGATTTCGTGAGTGCAATGTGCGGTCTGCAGTGTCAGCTGTCTGACCTTGCTGTCTTTTCGGCCACAGGCTAGAGAAGATGTGATCCACATGCTGAAGACAGAGAAAACCAAGCCTGAGGTCCTAGAGGCACATTACGGATCTGCAGAGCCAGAGAAAGTGCTTCGGGTCCTGCACAGAGACGCCATCCTCGCTCAAGAGAAGTCCGTAGGCGAAGACGTCTATGAGAAACCCATCTCAGAGGTAAAGCGGGGTACCAGAGAGCCTCCCTAGTGAGAAACTGCAGAGATCTTCCTTCTATATGCGTTGATGTTTTTCCCCAAATGCAAAATTGTTATGATGCCCTAATGCAGAATTAAATATAGTTAAGTAATTCCTGGGCTGTACTAGGTAAGTTCTGATGGGAGTTTCAAACTTTTACTTAAATATGCTTCAGGTTAGAAATATATTTTTCTATATGATTAGGAATGTTATATGCTCTTGAAATACATTATTGATTTACTCCTCTCAGAAATAGCACATTTAAAAATGTGAGCTGCTCGCGAGTTCTCACATTGAGTTTTCAGGATTACTATAAAAATGATAACCTAACTTTAGATTGAATTCATTATTGATAGTTATGGTTTTAATACCACTGCTTTGGGAGTAGCTTAAAATGTTCTAGTTTAGAAGGTCTTATGTGAATTCCAGTGATGAAGAAAAAATCCCAATGAAATAGAGTAAGCCTTGAGATGTGGTAATATCAGTGGGGGCTATAAAGAATCATTTTATGCACGAATATATTAGGAATTATGGGCTATTGTTATTACCTATGGCGTGACATTTTAAAAACTCCCCCATCCTAGAGTGGAAATTCAACTTCAAATTGGGGTACTCGTTTCATGGAGGTAGCTACACTGAGTTTTCAGAATTCAGGTAAACGATTCATAGCTTTGCAGTGAGTAGAATAATCTAAAAGTAGAAATTAAGTTAGAAGAAACTAATTTTAAATTTAACTTTTAACCTAAACCACTGGCAAGATCTGATTTAGATGATGTTCAAAACAGATTGGCAGCTCGATCGTTTTCTGATGATTGCAGCTCTCCACTCTCAACTTTCCCTAAAAAGCAAAAAAAAAAAAAAAAAAAAAAAAAAAAAAAAAAAAAAAAATTGTTGGTGGCACAGGTTTCAGATAACAGGCTGTTTGGAATTCAGCTGTGTTTGGTTTCGCAGGGCCCACTTCCTTATCTGTAGGGGAGAGGAGTGGCATCCACTGAAGGTGCGTGGTTGATCGGCAGTTATGATTCACCAGACAAGCTTTAATATATATAATTCAGTTTTAATAAAGGAAAGGAAAGGGAACTTACAAATCCAAGGTTCCAGCGAGGAGGGCAGGAAAACAAAGAGAAAGCGGGCCGCAGGCCCGCAAGATTTTATAAGTCAATATTAGCCTAAGGGGGACACGCCCAAGAGGGACACGCCTAAGAGGGACACGCCTTTAGACCAAGGGGGACACGCCTTTAAACCAAGGGGGACACGCCTTACAAAACAAGGTTTTGGGCTAGGCTTCCCCTTCATCTCCCCCTTTTGTCTAAATAAGACAGAACCAAACCAAATACAACTATATTCAATAGGAACAAATAATAAATATAAAATTACAAACAATATTAAGAAGAAACATATAACAAAAGTTTTACTAAGTATTCTATTTCAAGGAGTCTAAATAATGTAGAGGGTAACTACAATTATCTAATCTTCAACCCCATCAAAGATCTGAGAAGGGAAGTAATATTACTTAAGCAACCAGGAAGTACAAACAAGAAACTTCCAAAATGTGCAACAAATGACAGAGACAACTAACTACCTGGGCAGTCACCCAAAGTTTCGTTTTGCAATGTTGAGGCAACCAACTTTGGCTAAGGCCTAACACAACTGACATAACATTTTTCAAAGGCAAGGAACTTTTTGTAGAACTGTCCAACCCTGTCTTGGCAAGATAAGACAATCCTGTTTTTATCCATTTACGGATACTCTGAAACTCTGTCAGTGGTCGAGGTATGGGCTTTTTCTTTGCCTAAAGGCCACTTCTGCCAAGAAGAAGACAAGCTCCCAGTGGAGTGTCTTTGGTGCTCAACATTCTCTCGGGAGTAGAGTGGTGTTGCCAGGAGTGATTGTGTCTCATAAGTACCAAACTCTAGGTTAGATTAAAGGCCATGTTCTACAGCTCTTCAAAGAGGTCGAAGATTATACTATCTATACTAAATATAATTTCTATGTATCTAAAAAACCTGAAAAACAACTGTGCAATAAATGAGGACAATATCCCCAAACGTAAACAATGTCATTATACAAATAATATCAGAGGTAGAAATGTACATTGCAATATGATAAATATCTCAATATAACAATTGTTTTAAACAGAGGTAGAAGCATACTCTCATACAATAGAGGTAGAAGCATACTCGCATACAATGTTCAATATACAAGAATCAACACCAATGCAATTTTCTAATAACAATAATTCACAAATACCAATCATCCCATCAAACCAGGTAATCCCCCCCCCTTTTTTTTTTTAAACACCCCTGAGTCCATATAATACCTCCCCCATCCCCTCAACCCTATACCATCTACCAAATGATGTCCCTAAACCAGAGGGCAAACTCTGTTGGGAGAGGGGGCGTCGTCCTCTAAGATTGCTTCTAGCTGACATGGGGGCGACGTTCTTCTCAGGGGGTTCCATGAAAGCAAATGATGGTAAAATTCCCAGAATAACATTTTGTCGAGGAAATTGTAACTAGCCTCTGAGTGTTTTGAGGAGGTCCGGCCAGAGTGTTGTCAAAATTGTACACCATTTGAAACTGTCTTGTGTAGTTGGTACCAAAAAAAAAAACCAAAAAAAGGTCTAATTTTAGCGCTATTAAAAAACATGACGTCATAGTAACCAGGTGAAATTGATGTTGTGGGGCCCCATCTTCATCCTGGAAACTTCAAAGATTACTGAAGGAAAATTTGTTGTTTGTTACAGGAAAGGTAAACATTATCTACAAAGACATATACAGACATATATATTCGATGGAAGGTATAATAAAGACAGACAGATATGAGGAAAGGCAAAGAAAGTTTATCAAGTATCATCATCATCATCATCATCATTATTATTATTATTATTATTATTATTATTATTATTATTCTGTCCCATTTCATGGCTCCTGACCTGAGACAGAAACTCTGAGATATCTCTTATAAACAGGCTTGGAATTGAAGAAGGACTGAGCCATAGTCCAACTCCAAAACCAGCTCTATATACATATAAATAAAGGCACAGTATATATGTAAAAAAATGTTTTATACTTACTAAACATATTCGGGTTCTGTGTTGATCCATATTAGGTTGTAACTAGTGTCCATGCATCAGTATTTAAATATCCAGGGTCCCTTAAGTTCTTTGAAGATGAGTGGTTTCCTGTGGAGATAAGAAAAGAACCCTGCCCCCAACCTATATGCTTTTCTTACCATCAGTATGATCATCATCCTTGTGAATGAATTATTTTTCTTTTCCAAGGGGCTTCTTCTCTTCAAACCGAACCTTTATTAATTTTGACGGTATCCACAATTTTTCCTCTCCTGTGGAGACAAGAGCAAAACCCCTTCCCCAACGCAGCACATCTCCTGGCTTCCACTGCGAGGTCAGCACATCCTTGAAATAAACTGGTTGATTTAATTCAGCAGACTTTTCCATTATCCAATGTCTTTCTGCAGCCGTTGTCCCCTTCTCATTAGCGTTGAGAAAATTCAAGGTTAATAAAGCACTATGTAACCTATTTCTAGGGGTATTTTCCACCCCTTTCTGTTTGTTTAACATGTCCTTTATAGTTCTATTTGATCTTTCTATGACTGCTTGACCTGTAGGATTGTATGGTATACCTGTAACATGCTTAATATTGTAATAAGCAAAAAACTGTTTCATTTTCCTAGAAACATAAGCTGGACCATTATCCGTCTTTATTTGTGTAGGTATACCCATGATGGCCATAACTTCTAATAAATGAGTGATTACTGAATCAGCTTTTTCTGAGCTTAAAGCAGTTGCCCATTGAAAACCTGAATAAGTGTCAATGGTGTGGTGTACATATTTTAATTTGCCAAATTCTGCAAAGTGAAACACATCCATCTGCCAGATTTCATTCCTTTGAGTGCCCTTTGGATTAGCCCCTGCAGGCAGTGGTGTTTGGTTATAAAAAGAGCAAGTAGGGCATTTCTTTACAATTTCCTTAGCTTGTTGCCATGTAATAGAAAACTCTTTCTTCAAGCCTTTGCTATTGACATGATGTTTTTTATGAAATTCAGAGGCCTGCAGCACACTACCAATCAACAATTGATCAATTTCTGCATTACCTTTTGCTAGAGGACCTGGCAGACCCGTATGGGATCTGATGTGTGTTATATACATAGGGCAAAGCCTGTTCCTGATCATGTCTTGTACCTGGATAAACAATGAGGTTAGTTCTGTATCATCAGGTATAAATTCAGCAGTTTCAATATGTAAGATTACTCTTTCTGCATATTGTGAATCAGTAACTATATTAAGCGGTTCTTTAAAATCCCTTACCACCATAAGAATGGCATATAATTCTGCCTTCTGGACAGAATCATAAGGGCTTTGTTCCACCTTACTCAAATCTTCTGATTTGTAACCTGCTTTCCCTGATTTATTAGCATCAGTATAAAATGTACGTGCTCCAGTTATCGGAGCATCACGGATGATTCGAGGGAGAATCCAAGAAGTTCTCTTTATAAAGTTAAGCCTCTTGCTTTTCGGATAGTTGTTATTGATTTCTCCCAAAAAATTAGCGCAAGCTCTTTGCCATGGTTCGTTATCTTCCCACAACTTTTTTAGTTCATCAGCAGTGAAAGGCACTATAATTTCTGCTGGGTCTATGCCTGCTAGTTGACGAAGTCTCAATTTGCCTTTTATAATTAATTCAGAGACTTTTTCCACATAAGTTTTTATTTTCTTACTTGGTTTATGTGGTAAAAAGATCCATTCTAAGATAATATCATCTCTCTGCATTAAAATTCCTGTAGGAGAAATTTTGGAAGGCAATATGACGAGAATACAACTGAGCTCTGGATTCACCCTGTCCACATGTGTCTCTTGTAATTTCTCTTCAATCATTCTCAGCTCCTTTTCTGCTTCAGCTGTTAATTCTCTGGGGCTGTTTAAGTCTTTTTCACCATCCAAGGTTTTATTTAAATGAATTATCATATCAGGTGTTATGCCAACAGCTGGTCGTAAGCTGGAAATGTCTCCTAACAACCTTTGAAAGTCATTGAGAGTCCGTAACCGATCTCTCCTAATTTGTGCTTTTTGTGTCTTAATTTTTTGTAAACCTATTTTATAACCTAGATAATTAACAGAATCTCCTCTCTGAATTTTTTCAGGAGCAATCTGCAATCCCCATTTAGGTAAAAGTATTTTTACTTCTTCAAACAGTCTTTCTAAAGTAGCCATGTTTGAATCAGATAACAGAATATCATCCATGTAATGATAAATTATCGACTTGGGAAATTGCTTGCGTATTATTTGCAATGGTTGATTTACAAAATATTGGCACAGGGTGGGAGAGTTCAACATGCCCTGTGGGAGGACGGTCCACTGGTATCTCCTTGTAGGTTGAGAGTTATTATAAGTAGGCACTGTGAAGGCAAACTTTTCTCTGTCCTTTTCTTGTAAAGGTATAGTGAAGAAACAATCCTTTAAATCAATTACTATGAGAGGCCATCCTTTTGGTAATAAAGATGGCAGAGGAATTCCAGATTGCAGAGAGCCCATAGGTTGAATAACCTTATTGATAGCCCTGAGATCTGTCACCATTCTCCACTTACCAGATTTTTTCTTAACAACAAATACAGGAGAATTCCAAGGGCTGGTAGATTCTTCTATATGTCGAGCATCTAATTGCTCTTGTACCAGCTGTTCTAAAGCCTGCAACTTTTCCTCAGCTAAAGGCCATTGCTTTGTCCATATTGGTTTCTCAGTCAACCATTTTAGAGGCAGTGCTGTTCGTATCTCTGAAGGGCCATCAATTGCTTTGCATTCTTGTACAGCCCGAACAGCCGGTTTCCGCCTTCTGTAATATCTTTTAATATTTCCCTCGGTGATATAGGCTCTAGAAGCAGCAGGAATGTTAATTTGGGTATTCCATTGCTGCAACAGGTCACGGCCCCATAAATTCACTGCAATATTGGCTACATATGGCCTTAATTTTCCTATTTGTCCTTCTGGCCCTATGCATTCAACCCATCTCGTGCTCTGCCTTACTTGAGATAGGGTTCCAATTCCCAGGAACTGAACATTTACATCCTGAAGAGGCCAATACGGATGCCAAGATTCTGGAGTAATGATACTTACATCCGCACCTGTGTCCAGTAGGCCAGTAATAAAAACGCCATTTACACATACTCTTAACTTTGGTCTTTGTTCATTTATAAAAGTCTGCCAAAATACACGTAACTCATCTTTCAGGCCATTTTTGCTTTTAACAGCAGGCATGGGGCTTTCTAATTTTCTTGATGAGGCATGTTCTCGGCAGTAACCGGAAATGACTGGACCACATTCGCCATGGGGGCCTGCGAGAGGCCCCCCATTGAGTTTCCCAGTGGCAACAGGTTGCCTTGTCTATCTCTTGTTGACCTGCACTCATTTGTCCAGTGTCTGCCTTTTCCACATCTCCTACATATACCTGAAGGCTGAGTCCTCCTACGTCTGTTATTTCTAGAAGAGGCATTATTATTATTATTATTATTATTGTTGTTGTTGTTGTTGTTATTATTATTATTATTATTTCTGAAAATCCGTTGTCTGCAATTCCTTTTAATATGTCCCATCTTGCCACAATTAAAACATTTGGTAACTTGATGCCTCCTTTTTGCATTAGAAATTGCTTCTTCGACCCATGCTTCAGTGCCATAGTCAAATGATTCAACATTCATTGTATGTAAGACCCATTCGTCCAAGGGCGCTGATCTCATCTTTAAAGGCCCCAGGATCCTTTTACACTCCACATTGGCATTCTCATAAGCCAAAGATTCAATTATTATACGTCTTGCTTCTGGGTCAGATATCCCTATCTGTACAGCTTTAGTTAGCCTTTGTAAAAAATCACTAAAGGGTTCTCTCTGACCCTGTTTAACTCTGATATATGATTCCAGTCTCTGTCCTGGGTCTTGAACCCTGTCCCAAGCCTTTAAAGCTGCTGTAGTACATATGGATAAGGTGTGTTCATCATAATTCGCTTGTTCCAGAGGATCGGAGAAAAGTCCTTCACCTAGAATTTGATCTAGGGAGATCTCAATTCCCTTTGCTCTTTCCTGCTGTTCTAAAAGTTTAGCCTCTTGTCTGAACATGCATTTCCAATTTAATTGTGACCCACTCTCTAGAACAGCTGATACTAATTGTACCCAATCATGAGGCGTTGCCTTATTGCTTATAGACCAAGTTTTGAGCATCTCTCTAACAAAGGACGAATGTAGCCCAAAGTTCATAATGGCTTGTTTAATTTCTTTGAGATCATTCATACGGACGGGTTCCCATGTATATTCCTTGATGACTTTAGGGTTTTTGGAACCAGTCACCTTTTCTGACGTTACTATTGGAAAGGCAGGTAGAACTTTATGGAAATTATCCCGGAGAGTTTTACTCATTGACGGAGTTAAATTTCGCCTTTGTACCGTTTGCTCCTGTTCTATAATTTCCTCAATCTTTTCTAATCTGCTTACTATTGCCTTCTGTAAGGCCTGGATCTCCTGTCCAGAATTATGCTCCAAGGCCTTCATGGAGGATTCCAAAACATGAAGTTTGTCCAGTAGAGTTAGTGTCTCATCCTTGGATAGAATTTTCATGGCCTGAATTGTGCCTTCTTGTATTGACAATCTGTCAGCCAATCTGTCATATCCTTTAGACAAAGTCCGATTTTCACATTCAGCAGTTTTAATTCTCTCTGATAATGTTTCAGACAGGGACTGAAGTTTACGATCCAAATCAGCTGTTCTCTCCTCCGCAGCAATGAGTCTCTCCTTAATATCAGACTGTAGTTTTTCTAAATTTTGCTCATTTGACCGAGTCATATCAGACAAAGCCTTATTCCCTTCCTTGAGACCTTCAAACTCTTTCTTGGTGTCCGTCTGAATTGTTTTTGCAAATACCTCGACCGACTTAAAGTTGTTACTCAAAACAGTTGTGCCCTTTCTTAAGCATTCAACCTCTGACCTAAGAATCCTGGTTTCATTCTGTAAGGACTTTATCATTTTTCTATTTTCAAACCATGTAAGGGAGAAACCAAATACGAGAAAAATTGCAAGCCCTATAAACATCCAAGTTATGGGAATATCATATGTATCCTGTAATATTTCTACCATAGTACAATTAAATAGACTGCAGAAGCTTTCAACGGTGATATGGTCAGACATTTTTTTTTTTTTTTTTTTAATCAAAAGAAATTTTACCTGAAATGACCGTTCCCTGCCAGTAGGTCGCTAGGGCAATAACCGCTCGGCCAAACCGAGTCACACACACGTCCTTTGCTCCGTACAAGCGGGGCTGGGACAGGCTAGTCTGGGAAACTGCTCTGAAGCAATCAAGAGCCCAAGGCCGAATCCTTGCCACGCAGTGTGGGAACTGGAGCTGAAGGCTCCCAAATGCCCGAGTTGGACGCCAAATGAAGGTGCGTGGTTGATCGGCAGTTATGATTCACCAGACAAGCTTTAATATATATAATTCAGTTTTAATAAAGGAAAGGAAAGGGAACTTACAAATCCAAGGTTCCAGCGAGGAGGGCAGGAAAACAAAGAGAAAGCGGGCCGCAGGCCCGCAAGATTTTATAAGTCAATATTAGCCTAAGGGGGACACGCCCAAGAGGGACACGCCTAAGAGGGACACGCCTTTAGACCAAGGGGGACACGCCTTTAAACCAAGGGGGACACGCCTTACAAAACAAGGTTTTGGGCTAGGCTTCCCCTTCAATCCACCTCACAGTGGTGTTTGTGGAACAATGCCTATACAGCTTTTAACATAGCATTACATAGCATTGGGCACATGCTAGATACTCAGGCACTACTAACCACTAGTATAGGCTTGGGTTAGAAGATGATAATTGTTAGGAGCTGTGAATCCCCAGATCCTGAATTTCCTGTAAACAACTTGTTTTCCCCTGATCTGAGTGCCTACATGAGCAGGAGACCCTCAGGAGTTCCTGATGGCAGGAGAGTGGTTTCTGGTGTGATTGGCTGGGGCGTGGCTATCTCTATATAAGCTGCCCCTGAACACAGTAAAGGGGGCATTCTTGGGGCATTCCTGTTTCAAGGATGGTCCGTGTCTCTGTCTGTGAGTCTTTGTGTGTTTCTATCTCCAGCCCCTTGCCCATTTCACGAACTGTATGGTGGCGCATAAAGCGCAGACGGGCGTCATGCGCTGCAGATAATTATTCATACCCTCAATTTCTTCCACGTGTGGGCGGGCGGGAGTAAAACTCATACAGAAGTGAAAACATCAGTTTTACAATGATGACGATGACAGTGATAACCGGGATTACAAAGCCCAGTTTAGGCTTCCTAATTCTTCTCCCTCAGCTAGGTCTTGAGGTGACTCCCCTATCCCCACGGGAGAGGTAGGCCATCAGAGCAGACTCATTTACCAGAATCACTACTCCTAATCCATGGAACCCTGAAAACAGAACACAGAAAGGGGCTCCTGATGACCACCAGGAGATGTGCCTGGACACAAGAGAGAGGGACCATGCAGAAATGCCCAGCTGTGAGCTGTCCTGGGACTGGCCGTGCGATGCCTGCTTCTTGGGTCCTTTCTCCTCTCAAATGGGAACTATGAGGGGAGGGAAATTTGCTTTCCCCCCACAGTATCAAATGAAGTATGGCTCTGCGAAAGAAATAGACCTTTACAAGGAGCAAAGGTGTTTCTGCCACCAATGTAGATTTTTGGCCCCCTCCAGCCCTTTGTATAGGTTCAGTTCTCACTACCACAAAAACAGAGCTAGGGATTTTAAAGACTGTGAGTGTCTCTCTCTCTCTCTCTCTCTCTCTCTCTCTCTCTCTCTCTCTCTCTCTCTCTCTCTGTGTGTGTGTGTGTGTGTGTGTCTGTGTCTGTGTCTGTGTGTGTCTGTGTGTCTATGTGTTTTTTCTGTGTGCGGTTATGTACCTGTATACTTATGCTCACAGAGACCAGAGACATTTAATTCTCTTGGGCTCCCCTGAAGCTGGAGTTACAAGCATTTGTGAACCGCCCAACACGAGTGCTAGGAGCAGAAGCCGGGTCTTCTGCAAGAGCAGTATGTGCTCCTAACCTCTATGCTATCTCTTCTAGCCCCTAAAGATATTCTTTAAATTTGTAAATATGAAATTGGTATTAGGATAACTGTGTATATTCTGATAAACACTTGAAGTTGTTGAAGAATAGAACATGGGCTTCAGGATGTATTAGTGAGACTGGAAATGCGAATCTGGTCAGGTCGTGTTCCTCAGCTTTCACAGGATAATCAGATGCAATCCTCTGGCTGAGGCTGAGCAGAGTAAGAAATTAAAAGGAAAGACACAAAACCCTTACATTTTGATATTCTTGAATTATTTATAGGCGATGTCCAGTGATTTAATATTTGCTGTTTAAATTCTCGCCAGAAACTTGGTAAGAGAAAGCAGCCCATTGTTTTTGGACTTTCTACTTAATCTTCAATGAATCCTATTGGATGACCTTGTTTGTGTGCAGCTATTTACTTATTTTGCATTACAGAGGATCAAACCTCTGGCCTCTCATGTGCTGGGGACCAGCTCTGTGGCTGAGCTACAGCCCAGCTCATAGTCTTTCTTGACTTCCATGCCCTGACCTCCATCTCTTCCGAGGCCTGTGTGATTTGTGTCTACTGGATGCTATTCATTCTCAGAAATAAGCCTTCTTTCATATTTCTACTACTAATAGGGTAACTGGTCCTAGTGAACTCAATACATACTTTTTGTCTATTTATTTATTTTTCTGCTTAGGAAAGCTCAGCTCAGTTATCTTTATTTTTGGTATTTCAGTTGGTTTCTATTTTTTCTCTACTATTTTATGGATTTTAATGTTATTTTGAAATTTATCTTATTGCTTTTGTATTTCCTACACTTTGAAACTCAAGTACTTAAATGCTTGTTTTCCTCCTCCTCGTCCTCTTTTTTACCCCCTGTCTTTAGAGACAAGGTATTACCATCTATCCCAGGCTGGCTACATACCTACATTTGTTTCTGTGTCTGGATAGCATAGCACATGCCTGAAATCCCAGACCTCAAAGGGCTGAGACAGGAAAATAACTGATTCAAGACCAGCTTGGGCTACATATATACTGCAAAATCAAGAAGAGTTGCAAACCAAGCCTTCAGGGTCTGCAAGACTGTGTTTAACATGAATATTTTTGGGTTTCCTGTCCTTGAGTTGAATAATCTTCAGTAGAGTGTCTTCCCCATCACTTCTGACCCATGTTTGGTCTGAGCTGATGCTGCCCTGTCTGAATCCCCTTTAGTGCACCTCCTTTCTCTTTTGACACAAGCCCAGCATCACAAAGAATGAGGCATGTTTAATCAGGCTCCAAACAATGTCAACAATTCAGTCTTTTAGCAACTGGTACTTCTTCCCAAATCTAATTATCTTATCTCTATAGACTTTAATAAAATCACCTTGTAAATCTGGTGCATCCTCAGAAGAGGGGCTATGTGTGATCTTATGAGCCCACTTGAGGGGTTATCGCGTGCTCTTCAGTTGTGTCCTGGGTCCCAATACCCTCTGCATGCAGGAGTCACTCTCCCTCCCTCTGGGGCTCTCTTATCTTCATTGTTCCCCATTATGATTCAGTAATGACTAAAAATAGCCTTATGTCAGGCGTACCCAAACCCATGCCCCTTCTGTGTAAGCCAGTTTGGTTGCTAAGACCTTGTATGTTTCCTTCAATTGGTTTCTCTTTTCCTAAATTCCTCGGTGCTTTGGAGTTAAACCTCAGCAGACAACAGAGCTAAAACTGCCTCCCAGCTATGGTCCTTTAATATAAACATTGTTATATTTTATGTTAATTCTTCCCTTTATCAAATATGTCTACTTCTGGGGTCTGGCAAGAAAACTCAGCTGGTAAAGGTGCTTGTCACCAAGATGGACAACTTGAGTTCAACCCCTGAGACCCACGTGGTGAAAGGAGAAGATAGATTTGTACAAGTCCTCTGGCCTCCACACTAGTGCCTTAGCACAGGGACCCTCATATGAGTGCACACACACCCAGGCGCACACACCCACGCGCGCACACACACACACACCCAGGCGCACACACCCACGCACACACACACACAGAGAGAGAGAGAGACAGAGACAGAGACAGAGACAGAGAGACAGAGAGAATTAGTCAAAAATATAATTAGAAAGACTTCTAGAAAACAGGCTTGGAGGTGCACGCCTTTAATCCCAAGACTCCAAAGGCAGAGGCAAGCCAATCTCTTGAGTTTCAGATCAACCAAGGCTACAAAGAAAAACTGTCTTGGAAAAACAAAACAAAGCAAAGAAAGAAAGAAAGAGAGGGAGAAAGAAAAAGAAAAACCCAAACAAACAAACAGGACCTCTAGGTGAATTCTTTTTTTTCCTTAGCAAGTTCTCGGCCTTTCCATTTTTCAGCCCCTCTATCCAGCTGGAAGTTACATGTTCAACGCCTGTTATAGTTGCACTGTTCTCTAGCAGTCATTCTCCGTGATGAACCACCTCTTAAACTCAAAAACCCCAAAACTCGGCACCCAGTGTATAATTCGTGATTCTGTAGGGCCATTGCTAAGGAAGTCAATCTTCAGACACTGCACAAATTACATAGAGCCAAGAGACAGTCACTTCACTTTTCTTTTAGGACCTTGATATCATTAAAAAGAAAAATAATAACAAGAAATAACATCTGACATATCTGGTCTGTTGCTACTCATGTAATTTTTTACATGTAGAACTTAAGATTGGAAGCTAGATCCCACAGTAACGCTCTTAAGCAGAACTTAGCAACTCAGAAGCACTATGCAGGAATGCCTCAGCAATTTGGAGATGGAGCCCAGAAGGCTGTCTTCCTCATAATGTAACCACAATGGCAGCAAGCTCTAAGAGATGTGTTGAGGTAAATGTTATTCACAGCGATTCCAGTAACCCATTCCAGTGACCCAGCCCAAGACTATTGCTGCCTTAAAAGCCCACTTGGTCAAGGCCAAGGCCTGCTCTGTGCTGAGGCTACCCCAAACTATTTGATATTTCTGTGTGCTATTTTTCCCTTCAGACGTCCATACAATCTGTATCTCTTGGGATTTCTCCATCTACCATCTAATTGATAATGCTACCATCTTCCCCTATACAATTCCTTGGCTAAGTTAGATTGAGATCTAAGGGGAGACTGGGCCTTTGGAGCCCAATGCTAAAACATGCAGGATGCAAAATAAATTAAAAGACTGACCTATACATACGTAGCTGCCAAACTGTAGAGATCTAAATGCTATGGGCCTGGTTAGTATTGGTCTTTTCAACCAGTTTCCATCTGATATCTACTCCAAAACAAAGAGCAGGGAAGAGGATGAAGCAACCTCCCTTTTAGTTTGGGCTCCAGAAATGGACCATTCACAATTAATGTATCATCCATCTGTAAAGAGAACTGTAAAGCCTTCCTGGAACTGAAGGGCAAACAGAAACCTCGGGAACAGCTCTAATGCCAATACTCTGTGCAATCCGCTCCCTAGGAGGCTTTAGGGAGTTGTCAGTGGGATTCAGAGTGGATTTTAATAAGTCTGTTTCACCTGGAATACTGGGTTCTGAGGAGATGGGGGAGAAGTAGAAAATTTCTTTTTCCAGAAAACATGGCATGTTGTAGGAGTACTTGTTCATTCCCAGCTTCTCAGACCCAAAATAATCACTCAGAAGTCATATTATTTGAATCACTGCTCAGCCAATAGTTGAAGCATATTGCTATCTATTGCTGTCTAGCACGTACATCTGGAATTAACCCATTTCCATTATTGTATATTTAACCACGAGGTTCGTGGCCTACTGGCAAGCTTCCAGCTGGCAGTTAGCGTCTTTCCCTTCTGGTGGCTCAATAGCATCTCCCTGACTCTGCCTTCTTTCTCCCAGGATTCAGTTTAGTTTTCCCTGCCTATTTCTACTCTGCTAAGCCAATGCTGAAACAGATTCTTTATTCATTAACCAATCAAAACAACACATAGACAGAAGGACTTCCTACACCAATGGCACAGTGTCAAAGCATTTGCTCATCACAGATGGAGATGGTGCTGGTGGCATCTGATCAGAAAGATGCTTCTGACAGCCCTTGCTACCTGGGACCATGAGTGGCAGGGATTCTGCTGACGCCCCCCTATGCACAGCCCCCCAGTGAACCATCTCGCCTCAGCAGTGCCAGATCAAAGAGCAATGAGTGAGAGAGGAAGTGCTGCTATGGTAAGATCTGGTCGCCTTGAGCAGGCGCTTCCTAAGCACCTACTTTGTGCCAACAGTACACGGCATAGAATGAGAGGACTGGTGAAGCCGGGGTTTCGTGAAAATAGGATACACAGAGAAGCAGTAGCCTGGTGTAAGACATGCATGACCTCGCTCTGAGAACTGTACTCTTTAAATGTCCTAAAGAGCCTCCCTGCGTTTGGCATGTCTTTTAAAAAAAAAAGGAATGTGGACCCTTCCTATATTTTCTCTAGAAATTCAGATCATTACAATCCTTATATTATGACAGTGATGATTATTACCCAGAAGAGGTCAGGTACATGTACACGATGAGACCTTACCTTTTTTTCTGAGCCCAGGAAGATGTTATCCAGTTTCTGTGAAATAATGTAATCACCTCAAATTTAGGGAGTCTGCCCCTAGAAGGCCAGCAGGTAAATTGTAACACCATGAACTGGGTATGATAGCACAAGCCTATAATTTCAGCACACAGCAGGCTGAGGCAGGGGAATTGTGAGCTTGAGGCCTGCCTAGGCTGCATAACAAGACTGAGTCTCAAACAACAAAGCAAAAACATTAAGGCTGTGATGGCTAGTTTATAAAGCCTGTTGTCATGGAGAAAATACCAGAAGGTGGTGGCCCACCATTTCCCTTTCAGTGTTCTCCATCAAGTCATATGCCCCAGGCCAGAGTCACAACGTACAGTCACTGCGTGTGAAGTCAGCCACTAAGCTCTTACCCGGCTTTGCTCCCTCAGCTGGACAGACTGGAGGAGAAGCAGAGGGAAACATACCGCCGCATGCTGGAGCAGCTGCTGCTAGCGGAGAAGTGTCACAGGCGCACGGTGTATGAGTTGGAGAACGAGAAGCACAAGCACACTGACTACATGAACAAGAGCGACGACTTCACCAACCTGCTGGAGCAGGAGCGAGAGAGGTAACTTGCACAGACACTGCCTACCTCTGGGTCCCTGCCATTTCCTGGCTGGCCGGCAGGGGAGGCCAGGCTCAAAGCACTATTATCCACAGCGGATCCCCAGCAACCCCACAGCGGATCCCCAATGATCCCATAGTAGATCCCCAATGATCCCATAGCGGATTTTCCAGCAACACCATGGAGGATCCCCAGTGATCCCACAGCAGATCCCAGCGATCTCATGGAGGACCCAACAGCGACCCAGTAGCGGATCCCAGTGATCTCATAGCGGATCCCCAAAGATCCCGGTGGTGGATCCCAGTGATCCAATTGAGATCCCATGTGATCCCTTGGCAGATCCCGGCGATCTCGTGGCGGATCCCTAATGGTCCATAGCAGATTCCAGTGATGCCATGGCAAACCCCCCAATGATCTTGGAGCAGATCCCAGCGATCTCCTAGTGGGTTCCCAAAGATTCCTGTAGTGGATCCCAGTGATCCCATCGAGGAGCCCCAGTGATCCATTAGTGGGTCCTGTGATTTTGTAGCGGATCCCCGATGGTCCCTTAGCTGGTCCTGGTGATCTTGTAACCCCCAGCACTGAGGTAAACATCTGGATGTGGTGGCCTGTGCCTGGAACCCTGCTTGTTGGGGACTCAGAGATAGGGGGTTCCCCAAGGTTTGCTGGCCTGCTAAGTGCAGCTGGACTGGAAGGCTCCAGATTCAGGGAAAGACTTTGTCTTTTATATGTATATTTATATTTATAATGTGAAGGCTAGGCAATGGTGGTGCACACCTTTAATCCCAGCACTTGGGAGACAGAGGCTGGTGGATCTCTGAATTCAAGAGCAACCTTGTCTATAAAATGAGTTCCAGGACAGCCAGGGCTACACAGAAAAACCCTGAAAGAAAAAAAGGTGAAGAGCGATTGAGGTAGACACTCAGCATCGACCATACAGGCTCCATGTGGACGTGCATACGTGCAAACCCACATAAACATGTGTGTACACACACATACAGAAAAATAAAATATTGTATTGAAGCTTCCAGTCTCATTAAAAGATGGCCCTTGAGCCCTTTCTCAGACACTAAGTCTGTCTTTCTCTCTTAGTACATGCGTACTGGATTTGAGGGATATTTCTGAACACCTTGAAACCTTTCTTGGAGGTGAGCAATAGGGAAGGGACCGCAGTGAGGCTTTCTGCAGGAGCTTAGCTGGAGATTTGATTGTGAGTTTCCTGAAGAGTAGGCCTATCTGTACCCCTCCCCCAGGGCATCACAGGCTTCTCACTTCCTCCTCTTCTCTCCTCTTGTGTCTCATTGTGGCCTCCCCCAGCCTTGAAGGGAAAGTATCATGGCAGAATCACATTATCTGATTGTGTGTGGAGTTGGCTGTTGCCGAAATCTTGCTGGAGACCTCCAATTTCCGCGCACCGCGCCCCCGTGTCTGCGTTCGGTGCACTTTTACCCTGTTACCGAGC
The DNA here is from genome assembly GCF_903992535.2 of Arvicola amphibius. Taxonomy (NCBI): domain Eukaryota; kingdom Metazoa; phylum Chordata; class Mammalia; order Rodentia; family Cricetidae; genus Arvicola; species Arvicola amphibius. Next base: position 148,128,611 of record NC_052049.1, on the reverse strand, counting down.
TTCGGGCAAGGGGGCTGGAGGTTAAAATACACAAACACATACAGACAGAGAGACAGAGACACGGGTCATCCTCGAATTCCCCAAGAATGCCCCCTTTATTGTGTTCAGGGGCAGATTATATGAGATAGCCACGCCCCAGCCAAACCCACCAGAAACCACTCTCCTGCCATCAGGAACTCCTGAAGGTCTCGTGCTCAGAGCAGCTGTAGGCACTCAGATCAGGGGATTACAAGAAATTCAGGATCTGGGGTCTCACTGCTCCCAACATCTCCCCCTAAATTTTTTATAAAACAGAAGACCCTCCTGACCATACTGCCTTTTGGTCACTTTGATTGAACCTATATTCAGGAGAGAGTGACAGCATCTCCTCAGGAGAATACTGGCTTTTAGGGAACACAAGAGAGCAACTTAACTGCCTTCTTGTCCCGCTGCTGCATTCTCGGGCAGCCCAGTGGGGTCTGTGCTCCAGTTTGTCTCAGCTCCAGCACTTGTTGTGCGCTGCTGTGGCATCCGCCAGGCTAGGCACCAATTGGGCTGAGGCAATGTGCCTTCCACCACAGCCACCTAGCAAAGCTCTGCTCCAGCTGCATTCGTTATGGGTCCAAACTGGTGCATGAAGTGGAGCGAAACTCAGGGAAGCAGGCTTGCTGCTCTGCAACCACTGAAGGGGCCCCACTTAGGAAATTTGGGCATCGTCAATTTGTCTGGCTACTTCCTGCTGAGAGGGGACGCTGCATTCTTAGGGGTAATTACTTCAATTTACTGCCATTTTCCAGTAGTGCTCAGACATGTAGCGGTAGTGCTGCCTTCTGTGCCCTGAGGCAGACGCTGGAAGCAGGCCTAGTGTTCTTGCCTCATGGGTCCTCGAGGCAGGTCCCAGGGTTTGGCATTGCAGCCCCTCAGCGCTTGGCCTTGGAGCCGCCACCGCTCACACTCCACTGCAACATTTCAGGAGGTCTCGGGGATTCAAACCACATGAATATCGAATAAATCCTTAGGCTCTCATCATCTGTGGAGACAAAAACAGAACCTCTTTTCCAAAACATCAAATCCTTAAGCCCTTACTTTAAAGTCAAAATACCTTTCTTAGCAGTTCCTAGAATCAAATGTCTTTCTCCAGTCCAGAACACAAAAGACAACACAATCAATATATCATACATCTGTACACATTTATCTTTTTTTTTTTAAAAGCTATATACATTCTATCCCAATATATATGTCCCCTCCGGCTGGGGACAACCCTGTTCGTTTACCCCTCTTTCTCGGTTGGAGTTCCACTTGCTGCCAAACCGAGCGAAGGACGTCAGGATTAACACATATACCCCAATCCACCCTCACCTTCTGAGGGCAACCTCTCAGCGTTCTCTAGTTCCCGATATCTTGACTGGGACCTCCAATTGCCGAAATCTCGGTAGAGACCTCCAATTGCCACACACCGCGCCCCCGTGCCTGCGTTCAGTGTGCTTTTACCCAGTTACCCAGTTCGCGAGATTTGGGCAAGAGGCAGGCCTACCTTATTATTATTATTATTATATTATTATTATTATTATATATACAATATTCTGTCTGTGTGTATGCCTGCAGGCTAGAAGAGGATACCAGACCCCATTACAGATGGTTGTGAGCCACCATGTGGTTGTTGGGAATTGAACTCAGGATCTTTGGAAGAGCAGGCAATGCTCTTAACCTCTGAGCCATCTCTCCAGCCCCCTTTCATTGTGTTCAGGGGCAGATTATATAGAGATAGCCATGCCCCAGCCAAACCCACCAGAAACCACTCTCCTGCCATCAGGAACTCCTGAAGGTCTCGTGCTCAGAGCAGCTGTAGGCATTCGGATCAGGGGATTACAAGAAATTCAGGATCTGGGGTCTCACTGCTCCCAACAGGCTGTCATAAGTCAGGGCTCTTCGCTAAGCAACTCTAATGAAGAAGGACATCTTTTCATCAAGACTGAGGGCTCAAACCACATCAGTGTTTGTACCATTATGGAAAAATGCTTAAAGCTCTGTCAAACAGGGCAACTCTCAACCTGGCCAATTATAGGTTAGACTGCTGGACTGTTACATGAGCAGCTTCATCTCTCTGTGAAAGGGGTCCTGAAGCTTCCAGAGACAGGCGGGGTGCAGGCTAGGACCTCCCCAATAGTCCTCTGCCACTCCAAGAGTGCTACCCACCTAGTTCCCCAGTCTAAAGACTGGTGTGCAGTGAGTCTGGAGAACATCCCAGAAATGTGGCCTTTGTACCTTCATACCAGGACTGCACTCTGAAGGCTACTGACCTGGACTTAGACTTTAGGAATCTTGCCTGAATCCCATCCATGGAAGTGACCCTCACCAAACATGATGAGATACTGGGTTCAGAGTGTGCAAGAAACCAAAGATCAAGGGGGATTTGGAGCTGTCGAAGGAGGAGGGGTCATCTGACTGAGGAAAGCTGGATTCAAGGAAGACGTTTTCTCCACATGTAGAATTGTGTGAACAGAGCCAAGAGATGGGCTGAAAGTCTTCATTTGGATCCTCAGGAACGTCAGGTTCCTTATGTCTCCCTGGGGAGCTCAAGCAGGTGGAGAAGTCTCAAGAAGGCATATGAGGCCAGCTGTGAAGGACTAGAGCCGGTCCTTAGGCACAAAGTACCTGGCTAGCCTGGGGTGGCACAATTCAGTTCCAGAAGGTTGACGGGCCCTTGGTCTGGCGGTGAGAATCATTTGATACATACAAATGGTGGACTTGAACTCCAAATGCACATTTCTCTGGCACCAGCAGCTCTAGAAAGTTAGGAAGTCCCACAGGGAATGGGCAAGAGAGGAAGCAGGCGATCTGCCTCCGTGGAGGGAAGAGCTCCCTAAGTCAGGAGATGCGGTCATAAGGCTGGCTTTTTTGCTCTACAATGGCGCCTTCTGGTGGTCAAGAGGGGGCATTGGCTCAGCTTCCCAGGCTCTTTTAAAGGGCGAGGGCGTCAAGTGAGGATAATAAAGATAGTGATACTAGAAATAACTATGTGGCGCTGAGAAGCTTCGTCGGCACATGACCAGTATACTTTGCTAGGTTCTTAGAAGGTATTAACTCGTTTAATTCCCCACATTAGCCCTAGAGGTGAATAGTCACATGACTCCAGTCTCAGAGGCGTGAACCCAGGCCCATGAAGTCATCATAGGTGCGTTGTACGTCTTCTGGTGGCAAGGAATAAAGTCAGATGCACTGAGGCTCCCACCTAGCTTTGCCACCAGGCTTGTGACATCTGGGGACGCCCAGGTCTTTCAAAAGAAATTATAACCTCCAGAGCGGGAGAATGCCGGAAATGAAGATTTTAAGCAATTCAGCCTGTTGTACTGGAGTCGTATTTAGTTTTCTAATCATTCCCTAATCATTGCTCACTTAGGTCCTTGATGCACCTCCGTTTATGAATGCAAAGGCCATTCTTCTTATTAACTGTGCTTCTCTGATTACTTACTAGGACAGGGTGGCATTTGGGGGGGTAGAATATTTTAGTCTGAAACCTAGATTTTACTGGGTCGGTCTATCTATCATCTTTCCATCTATCTATCTATCTATCTATCTATCTATCTATCTATCTATCTATCCATCCTTCTATCTATCTATCTATCTATCTATCTATCTATCTATTATCTATCTATCTATCTATCTATCTATCTATCTATCTATCTATCTATCTGAGACAGAGTCTCACTATATAACCCTGGCTTGCTTGGAACTCACTCTGTAGACCAGCCTGGCCTCAAACTCACAGAGATCTGCCTGCCTCTGCCTCTTGTGTGTGCCACCACACCCAGCCTACACTTTATTGGAAGTCTTTAGAGAGCAAGGATGAGGTCTTACTGTAACCATATAGATAGAGTTGCCTTCTCCTTGGGTTTCGCCTGCCTGTAAATCCTAGGCCCTTCCCCAAGGTCATGTGCAACTAAGGTGGCATTGCATATAACAGGTAGTAGGCAGCTCGGGTGAGGTCTTGTGGCCCTCTGCACCCACCCATGAAGGGGTACACACAGTTACCAAGCCCAGCTTGCAAAAGATAGTCCTTTTGCAAGAGGGTGTAGCTGAACTTCCCAAGAGGGTGGCTAATTGACTCAGCAGATTGTCACAACAACACCTCCCTCCCCACATTTTACATGGATGCTAAGGATCCAGTCTTGGGGACTCATCCTTAAGTGAACACTTTATCCACTGAAACATTTCCCTGGCCTTGGTTTGTTTGTTTGTTTGTTTGATGGTGTCTTACCTTATATTCTGGGTTGACCTGAAACTTGTTGTGTAGTCCAGGCTACTCTCAAACACACGATCCTCCTGCTTGGGGCTGCAGGCATACATACAGGTAGGCAGAGGTGTGTGAATCCACGAGAGCCTGAATAAAAGGGTATCAAAGATGTATTAGGGAACACTCATGAATAACAAGGTAGAGAGTCAACCAGGTCTTCCCCTCTGCCCGGGGGTGAGTGGATCCAGCAGTCTGATCTCCACTTGAGAGATCCGTCACTCAAGAGAGCGAGCACCTGCCTCCCACCCCGCCTTTCTTTTAAAGAAGTTACATCAGAAAACAAGAAGCTCTGACTCCAGCAGGCCACGTAACCCAAGGTCATGGGCAGGGCGAATACACACTACACAAACACGCCTCTGAATCTACTTTGCAAGGAGAGATGGCGGGGGGGGGGGGGGGGGGGGGCACGTCGTGGGCAAAGGTCACCTGAGAGGCCATCTTAGGGCCTACAAGTACTCAGAAAAGTTTAGGGTGGTTATGAGGGTGGGTTTTCTTTAGGGAACCGGAGGCAGGAGTTAGCTTGAGGGGCGGGGCTGTGGGATAGAGGCAGATGCAGAGGTCACTGTGAGATCCTGACCTTGGGAAACTACTTGAAATTTGTAGCAACCTTGGGTGGCTACAAGCTGGGGAGACTGGGGTCAAAGAAAGCACGCGTCCTGTGGATTTGCTAATCTGTGGTTTTGCTAATCTGTAGTTCTCAGAGGGCCCAGACACAGCCTTACCTGAAACCTGTTTAAAAAACAAGTTAAAGCTGATAAGTCACACGACTTTAATCCTAACACCTTGGAGGCAGAGGCAGGTGGATCTCTTGTGAGCCTGAGGCCAGCTGATCTACAAAGCAAGTTGCAGGGCAGTTACACAGAGAAACCCTGTCTCGAAAGACAAAACAAAACAAGAAGCTGCTAAATCCTATCTGTATTCTAACCACCCCCACCCAGACGGGATGATGACAGCTGCTAGGGTTCTTGGCTATGGGTGGTTCTCTAGGCAGAAGGCCAGAGTCCTGGAACGTGTCCAAGACCCCCTGGACCTCACCGATACGCTGCCCACTGGGCTTCCTGTCCTGGGCAGTGTCACTGGGAAGGACAGTAAGAGAGACAGAACTGGAGGCGGTAGTGTCCAAGGCCATGGTGAGGGCTGTCCTGGGTGAGGTCCTGTGCAGACACTCTGGAAATTCACTGTCACTGGGGCTGCGATGAGTCACTGAGGGGGAAGCTGGGCTACTTTCAGCTCCCTTGAAAGAAAGCAAGGAAGTGTGACAGGCGTTGGAAGTGTTCCCTCAAACGCGGGTAAGACTGAAAATGGGTGTGGGGAGATAGCCTGGGCTAGCTCAGTCTTCAGAGTGGCAGCGAACAGAGACAGGCTTCGGGAGCAAAACTGGGTGCATGTCCGGGCCCAGTCATTCCTGCCTGTCCCTGGCCTCAGTTTCTTTTTCTATAAAACACTGTATCACCTAGTTCACAGGGTGGTCATCAGTAAAGGAAAGTGGGTGCAGAAGTAGGCCCCTGCGTGGCTTACAGGAAGTATGCTACAATGCAAGCAAGTGCTCTCCATGTGTATCCCATGGATTTGCTAATACATTGTTCTCAGAGGGCCAGACAAGAGGCACATGATTACCTAGAACAGGTTTTAAAAGCAAATTAAGGCCGCTAAATCCTAAGCCTGTGTTCCAACTACCCCTACCCTGAGGGGACAATGACAGTTACTAGGGCCTGAAGACCTGCAACTAATTCATAGGGTTATTAATAATTCATATTTATTAGGGTTGTTACGCTAGAACAGGACGAACATTTAATTCTTAACACTTGGCTTTGGCTGAGACCTATAGTAGACCTTTGACAAGGCAGCGTCCAGAAAATCCCTTGCCTAAGCAAACTGGGGACTTTAAGTCACCCTTTTATTTCACCCTAAGAAGAAATTGTGGGATGTGGCTTTTTAAAAGCACCTTCATTGGGAGGGGCTGAGGGGAGGGCATTTGACGTGGGGGAGGAACTAGACTGGGAAAGGGTCTGGTGGCTTAGGGTCTGGTGGCCATCTTAGGACCCACAAGTCCTCTACGAAGTTCAGGGTGGTTATAGGGATGGGTTTTCCTTTGGAAACGGGGGTGGGGATTAACTCAAGGAGAGAGGCTGTAGAGTGAAGCAGAAGCAGAGGTCACTGTGAGATTGTGACCTCGGGAAACCTGAAATTTGCAGCGATCTTGGGTCTGCATAGGTATGAGAGAAAGAAGGCACATTTGAACTGTGATGGCTTGGGTTGTAAGGCATGGAGGCCAACATCTGTAATAATTATTGATTTATTTTATAAACATTAGGTATCACCATTATGCCACTAGCTCCTTCTCTGGGCCTGGGGACATAAAAATGTAAGGAATATAGATAGACAAATGGAATATCATTGTAGCTTGTGGCCAGCCTCAAAGGGGACCCCCTTTAATAAAAATATAAGAGTTGCCTGTGGGGCTAGGAATCTAGTCAGTGGGAGCATTCTTGCCTAGCATGCACAGGTCCTGGGTTCAATTCCCAGCACTAACACACACACGCACACACACACACACACACACACACACACACACACAGAGTGGTGTTTGCCACAGTGGGGAAGGGGGTAGGTGAGTCATATGGGTCACACACTTGGTCATGTGTGGGGAACTGGGAGAAAGGCAGTTTGACCCCTCCCCTCCTGCAGGATGTCGTGGGAGGGCCTGCAGGGACATTTCCACTCAGTTAACCATTTTGTCAGCGCTTCTTCAGGGTAGCTGGCTCCTCATTCCTTTCATTTCCCCTTCCTTGTCTCTGAGGCTGTGAAACTGCCAGAAGAGCCCAGCACGGAGAGGAGCTAACTGGCTGCTGCTTCATCTTCAGGCTGAGCGTCCTGGCAGCACAGGGAGGATCTGACAGCGTGTGATTATCGGGGGAGGGGGGCCTCAAAGAGTGCAGGTGGGGTGGAGCTGTCATTTTCCATCTGATTCCAAGATGTCAGCCACCCCACCTGTAACCAAGGTCAAAAACCCTCCTTCTGGGGTCTTTGGCTCCAGATGTTGAGGGACCCTTATTAGATGCGGGAAGCGAAGATGAATTGAAGCGAAGATGAATTTGATTGGGTGAGCATTGTCACCCAATCACAGCTGCTTTGCAGAGAAGAGCAATCCCTGCAGCTGCTTATTGCCACAGGGTTGAAGCTTTGACTTTTCACCCACGCTTGCCGAATTTGGTGATTCACAAACTGTGGGCAGCATTGAACTACCATGAAGGC